>NC_090933.1:222281797-222584602 GCF_040938575.1 Ambystoma mexicanum | reverse complement strand
CAAGGGTCTTATTAGGGGCAAACCATAGCAAACACAAATGCTCACATGTGGCTCCCTAACATGCAATGACCTACACCATATGGTATTGTACACATATCACCTCACTTTGGGTGTTCTACCAAGTCCAAAATATCTTCAACAGCCATTCTTCAAAGGTCACCACCATCGGAGTGATGCAGAGTTAAGCTTGCATGGGTGCATTATTTTGTGGTGGCTATCCTCAAGGCCTAGGCTCTTGCGCCCATCGCCTTTGGCCTATGGCCTTTGGCCATGCACACAAGAGTGTAGCTCTTGCCCACACCCACCACAACATTATAGAGCCATGAATGCGAACATATGGCCGTGTAACACAATCCACAAGCATAACATCTGAAGGGTATTATAAAGGGCAAACCATAGCAAACGCAAATGGTCACATGTGGCTCCCTAATGTGCAACACGTGCAGTAACCTACACCATACGGTAATGTACGCACATCAGCTCACTTCTGCTGTTCTACCATGTCTAAAATGTCCTCCACAACCATTCTTTTAAGGTCACCTTCCTCGGAGGGATACAGACTTACAACTACATGGCTGCATTATGTTGTGCATTATGTTGTGGTGGCTATGGTGAAGGCCTAGGCTCTTGGGTGCATGACCTACGGCCTATGACCTTTCACCATGCACCCTACAGTGTAGGCCTTGCCCACACCCAGCATAACATAACAGAGTCATGCAGGCAAACATGTGGCCAGGTACCACAATCCACAAACATAACATAGGCAGCAACATTTCTACCCAACCCCTGCACCATAATACAGCAATGCGTGCACACATGTAACAGTTACCAGAATCCACAAACATACCTCAGTGTCCGGCACCCCTACCCACTTCTATTCACATAGCATTGTATTACTGCCAACTGGAACACACAATCTTCACAACTGCTCCCAGTACTCTATTAAGTGCACAAAACCAATACTTCATGGTGCGGTACAGTAGTCAGCACTCCACACAATGGACAGTATCCAAGCCAATAAAATATGCAGTTGAGCCCTATCCACTTCTATGCACACATTATTTCAACACTGCACCCACTGGACACACTGCAGAACTGTTTACTCCATCAGGTCCAGCCATGGACTACACGCTGTAGGATGTGCTTACAATCCCCACACCCATGGAACCAACTGTGTATGCAATGTTGACAAACCACACACACAAGGCAACAATGTGAAACCTACTTGCAACCAGGGCACATAGTTGTCGGTGCAAGGCCTCCACCCATGCATCGAAGGGGCTACGGCCTTACCACATGCAACACACCATAGTACACTGTACGTTAAAATGTTCATGTCATGTAAAATGCACTCCCCTCTGCCATTGATCTGCCATCAGTCACCACAGAAAGAGGTCCCCGCACCAGCTATTGTGCCGTAACGCAGGCTTCCTGCATTCATCACACAAGGTAGTTGCCTGTGGAGGTTCCCACGATTTGGCCCAATACGCACGGATACTGCAGACACACCACCGTCTTCTTCCACCTAATGAGAAATATCAGATGAACCACTTGTCACTCCCCCACCCTTTGCATCGCTTCTTCCCACCACCACATGGTGTAAAGTATGTTTTCCAGGCCCTTCCGGCAACGCACTGTCCTCCGATACACCATGACGGCATTTCCCAAAAATGTTGATGCACAGCACACTTCCCTCCAGCCAACCACCGGCCATGTCCAATGTCCGCCGACATCACGGCGAACTGCAAGCCAATGAGACTTTTGTCAGCAGAGGGAACAGGGAAATGGGTCAGCGGAGCAAAGCCAGATATCACTAATATTTTGAGACATACATTTCAGTTCTTTGCAACAAAAGTACTAGTCAGATTTCCAACAAACACACAAAAGCACACTTTCTGAACCAAGCCCCTGCTCCTGCTGCAAATTTGGTTACAATCCGTCCAGCCGTTTGGCCTGTAGGCATGCGTAAAGTTTTTGCCCATTCAGTATATGGAAAAAAAAAGATTGGGGCCGCCCCCATAACATTGCCCCCCCCACGAATCCTCACACAACTTTCCCCAAAAATTCAGCGGGCCCCATATACTTTGAATTTTATCCAAATTCATCCATGGGGAGCAAAGTGGTCATCTTATGGGTTTAGCAACTTAACCATAACTACACTCCCGCTACCACACCACGGGCCGTCTAATATCATCATGGGATTATTTGAAAGACTTAGGGAGTTTTTACTGTATGAGATTTTTCTGAACAAAAGATGCACTAATCCTTGTCAATTTGAAATCATGTATCTATTCTCCTCCCTCAGCCTACATCATACATATCTCTTGACTCCTGGTCCTATCAGCAGGCAGGCGGTGTGGTATGGGGAGGTGAATGAAGCAAACTAGCCAATCCTGACCACGGGAATTATGACCATATTGCAGTGTCATCCATGCTATTAAAGGACAAGTTTGCATCAGAACTGGGCTTTTTGTGAATTATTCTGGGAAAGAGCTGCTGCTGGACTCTTGCGAGGAACAAATAGCCGAGAGGCCTTAGTCCTTGCACTGGAGACAGTGACTGTGAAACAGAGAAGCTAGCTGGGACCCAAACCAGAGGAGCAGAAGGAGTGTGGGTGCAAGAGGAAATCCTTGTCTGAAAGCCCTTGACCAGACCTGTGCTGTCCTCAGAGGAGCCTTGCTGTTTCCCCTGACAGAAGCCTCCCATGTGAGTAGATATCCCAAAGCCATCCATTGTGTGGGGAGCCACCTGCCTTTATCCCTTTCTATTAGTGGGTCAAGGGGTGGGGTGAAGCTGGATATGCCTGTCACACAATTTATTAAATATCACTCAGACTTGTTTCCCCACAGAAAACCACCCCTCTCTTGAAATTGCATTGTTTTGGGAGCAGCCAGCCTTAATCCTTTCCATTAAAGTGTGGGGAGGGGAGAAGCTCTGTAGATCCTTAGCACATTTGATTAAAGTATATCAATGAATTCCCATCTAGAAAATCACAGGATGAGTGTTGTTAGAATTCAAAACTAACAAACTCTCATGCCCACTGTGTAAGGGTCGGTATAGCCCATAAAGACATGGTTGACTGTTTCTGAAATCCTTGACTTCCACATAGAAAGGGGGCTGTGCATAATCCCAAAAAGAGGTAATCCACAAAACACCACGTTTCAAATCAGTGTGGAGGGTTTAAAACGAAATTCCCCATTCATTTTAAATCAAATATACAAAGTGTTGCATCTCATCTGCATGCATGTACAAAACAAGATTTCTCTTTTGGTTTCCATTTTTCTCTGATCCCAAGTGATCAAATCATACCTTTTATTTTCATGTATTTTGAAAAACGATTTTCATTTGAGTTCCTTTTTTCCAACCGTGTCTTTTAAGTAAAAGTTGTCAAATGATTTTTCCCATTGTATTCCTTTCCCTAATATTGAATTTTCAGTAACAAGCCCACAACCATTTTTCCCATTGAATTCCTTTCCCAAACAGCACCTTTTTAAATCAGCAGCAAAACACTGTTTCCATTGTGTCCTCAATCCCTGCACCTTGCCTTTCAATGAAAGGGGTCATATTAAATTGAGGCCTGGAGGTGGGGGTTGCTGGGTGAAAAGCATAGTTCCAAATTAAGTCATATCTGTGGATTTTGTATTGTATTGCAAATGTTTTTATTGGCTAAAGTGAAATCAAATCTGTTGTAAGTTGTTATTGCAGGCTTCAAAATGTTATCTGTGTTGTTTGA
Organism: Ambystoma mexicanum; assembly: GCF_040938575.1. Classification (NCBI taxonomy): domain Eukaryota; kingdom Metazoa; phylum Chordata; class Amphibia; order Caudata; family Ambystomatidae; genus Ambystoma; species Ambystoma mexicanum. The sequence continues at coordinate 222,580,869 of NC_090933.1, read as the reverse complement.
AGAATAGACTTGTTGCGATATTGGGTGTTGCCCCAGCATTGGTGGCTGATGTTAGTCTGTTTGTCGAGCCTTGATTAAGTAAATAAATGAACATATATTCTTACTATACACCGTCCTGGTTCCTAGTCTGCTGGTGACATAGGGCATTTGTTGGGTTTGGATGTGAGAAAGCTTGGAGACCTCACAAAATTGAATCTGAAATAAAAGTGCTTTATTGTGCACGACCTTGCTTGAGGGGAAAGGAACTCCCTGAGTTGAGTGTGACCGCAACACATTGCCACTCCCCATGCTTAAGTAAGTGATTGATGTTGAAACAGTTCATATAAAATCTCTCATATATGGTGTTGTCAAAGTTTGATGATGTAACAAATATAAATAAATACAACCGAATGCATTCCAAAGAATATCTGCGTCTGGTGTCACTCACTGGCCCTGCTGCCTATGTCGCCCACACACCCGGCAGCATCAGCACCTGCATCCTCAAGCCACATGCAAGTCACCAGCTGGGCACATATCCCACTCCGTGGAGGTGCAGGCGAGGATGGGGTTGATGCATGCCGTCTGTGAGGCAACACGAGTAGGGATGCTGGAGGTGGCACAGGGGATGAGGAAAGTAGGGGGTAGACAAACTGCAACAGTGAGTGAGGTGGGTTAGGTGGCGGGCCAGCCAGCTAGGGAGGCAGTCTCTCACTCTTTACTTTTCCGCTTTCTTTATTCCTGAACGTCCCCCATTTCCTCGGTATGAACCCCAGCCTCACTTCTCTGGGTCCACTTTTTCTCTCTCTTTTTTTACTCACCCTTCTCGGTATGCCTAATTTTCTCTAACTCTCCATTTGTCTCTGTTTCTCTCTCTCTCTCTCTCCTTCTCTCTCTCTCTTTCTCCGCCTCTGTCTCTCACACACTTGCTGTATTGCTCGCATTTCATCCCACTCTGTCTCGCACCTCCTTTCTCCGTTTTTCTCTCGAGGTCGATTTCTCACCATCTCTCTTTTTGCTCATTGCTTTGTCTCTCTCCCTCCCTAGCTTCTTGTCCGCTGCCCCACCCCCTCTCTGCCTCTATCCCAGCGCGCTGCTTGTATTTCATGCTCCTTTTGACACCCATGCAGCCCCACACACCCGCACGCTCTCGTCTGCTATCATGCCAATGACAAGGGAAAGGTGACCTTGCCAATCCCAGGGAGACTGAGCGACTATCTCACACAGTTCAAAACCCAGGCCTAAAAATCGAGCTCATGTCTGAGGGACAATTTCTTGGTGCTTATGTAAGTTGAACTTTACATCAAAGTCGGTGATTAATTACTGATAGGGGGCTAATAAAACATTAATGCATTCTGTAATTAACAAGCTGCAGAATGACATTCCTCCCACCTACCCACGAAGGCTGACACACAGATTGAACTTTCAGTTTTCCCTTTCCCCAGCCCTTACTTGACGACTAATCTTTGAAGATGCCCTCGAAACATTGCATATTCAGTGCCAAAGAAAAACGCGCATTTTCTCAATAAAATACACAAGCTATGTTATGCGACGATAAGGAAAACGGAGAAATAATTGTAGAATGACAGAGCGGGACCATCTTCTTCAATGGAATCGTGAGTCACTTCTTCGGCCACAGAAATCAGACATGAGCTTATTGTGACGTGAACTGAATGCGTTGTGGAGAAACTGAATCGCCCTTCGGGCAGTATAAAGGCACTAAAGCAATACAAATTATTGATGAATTGTTATTTACATAGCGCTTTCATCTAAGCGCTGTACATAACATATATTGACATGCATTAACCATCCCAGCAGAAGTTGGTACTCATTTTATCAAGCACAGAAGGTTGAAAGGCTAAATTCGTCTTGCCAGGATTCAAACCGGTGACCTTCAGATCATGCATAGATCACAGCAGCAAGCCTGCAACCCACAGAGCTATCTTCCCTCACCCGCTTAGACTAATGTAGCATACCATTAAAACATAGCACCCAGTGCATTGTACGCCATGTTGGACATACGCACGCATAACCATTATTAAGGACAACAGGAAAATCCATACCTAAATATCGATAATAAATGGTTAGAGAGAGAGAGAGATTACGAGATGGGCAGGAAAGGAATTGGACCCTGAACAAGACGGAACTGCGCCCCAGCAAAAATTGTCTTGCCGGAGAACCATTCCGTGTAGAGCCGAGGCCCAAACACCTCCAAGTTGAGGAAGCTATCTGCCCCTGATTGCAGTGAGTCTCAATGCATGCAGCGAGCGAGATGTTCAACAACTTCACCAACAGCATCTGAAAGTCATCCTCTACGAAGCAAAGCTGTGTGCCTCATGCTTTGCACACACTTGCACGCTATTCTGACAGATGAAATGAGCACCACACCCAGTGTGCATTGCATGCTCGGCAGGAATGCACGCTTGAATTACTGTTACAAGCACATTTGATACATTTGTGGTCACTCTTATGTTCCAAAAAATGCATGTTGTTTTTATGAAAAGCAGCCATCCAGGCATCCGTATATACCTAGCTCCGCCCCACAGTCTCGCCCACACTGCCGCAAATATTTTCTCCACGGCCACCACAACGTACTCGAACGTAACTGAATCCACAAACTCCACCTCTGGATATCTGGAATACTCGTCAACTATGACCAAGAAGTGGGTGCCCATCGTGGTGGAGCCGAAGTCCGCATGGACGACCTCCCATGGTCGCGTCCCGCGAGGCATCACCTCTATCTCCGGCTCTTGCTGTAGTGGAGAAGACGCCTGGCACCACACACAGGCCACCACGAAATCATCCACCTTGCGCTCGAGTTCCGGAAACCACACCTTCAGCCTTAGGCGGGCCTTGGTCTTGGCGGCACCCTGGTGACCACGATGGGCCAGCGCGATCACGTCGCCCACCTTCGACTGGGGCACCACAATCCGGTCACCCCTGAGCAGGAGTCCGGACGTAGAAAATGATAGCACTTCCCGGACTTTCCATAGCTGCTCCAGCACAGTCCTGGCCTCCTGCATGCGCCCTGCCAGGGCCTCCAGCACCGACTTCCAAGAGCCGTGCTGCATGGACTGCTTCAGGATGTTAAAGCACTCATCCTCAACTGCCGCCACCTCCAGCTCTTGGAGAGGCATGGCATTCGGTGTCGCTGCCTCCACTACCACCCGGACAAGTTCTTCGGCCTCCTCAGTGCACGTGTCCGGGTCTCCTCCGCCGGGTGCCCCCGGGTGTCTGGAGAGGTAATCGGCCGCGTTGTTCCCCCCAGGCCGATAGATTAGAGTGACCCCATACTCCATCAAGGCGAGGATCCATCTTTCAATCCGCGTGAGTGGCTTGGAAGATGACCCCGCCAGGATGGGCAGCAACGGTTTGTGGTCCGTCACGACCGTCACCGGGCGTCCAAGGACATAGAGTCGGAAATGCCGGCATCCCCAGAGCACCGCCAGTGCCTCCCGCTCAATTTGCGAGTATCGTTGTTCCGCCTCTGACAGGGCCTTGCTGGCGTAGGCCACCGGGCGGACACCCCCATCCGGGTCTACCTGGGTCAGGACAGCGCCAGTCCGAATGGGCTGGCGTGAACAATGATCTCCGATGGTAACATGGGATCGAAGAAGGACATGGTGTCCTCGGCTGCCAGGGCGCCCTTGATATCGTTAAACGCGGCCTATTCCAGTGGACCCCAGTTCCAGATCGTGTCCTTTCTCGTTAGTGCCCTGAGCGGTTCCGACCTGGAGGCAAGATTCTTGATAAACCGTCCACAGTACGTAACCATGCCCAGAAAGCTCCGTACCTCCGACACAGACTCCGGACGCTGCGCCTTCTTTATGTCCTGCACCTTCTTGGGATCAGGAGACACTCCCCCCTCCTTGAACACAAAACCAAAGAACTCTATGGATGGTCGGAGGAATTCCCACTTCTCCTTGTGCAGGGTGAGGCCAAAGGACTGCAGTCTCTCAAATGTCTTTGCCAGACGCCGTAGATGATCGACCTCCGTTCTCGCGAACACCAAGATGTCGTCGCTAATATTCAGAACACCCCCCAAGTCTGCTAGGGCACCCCGGATTATGTTCTGGAATACCTCGGCCGCCGAAGAGACACCAAAACTAAGCCTCCTATAACGGTAGAGCCCCCGATGTGTGGTGAAGGTGGTGATATATCTCGACTCAGGGTGGAGGACAACCTGGTGATACCCCGCCCTGAGGTCCAGTTTCGAGAAGAAACGAGCACCTTGTACCTCTGCAATGAAGTCGTCTATTGTCGGGGTGAGGTGTCTTTCTCTCCTGATGGCCTTGTTTGGGAGCCTCATGCCAACGCAGACCCTGACAGCGTCGGGCTGCTTGGGTTTTCGTGCCACTACTATGGGGGACACCTAGGGGGTGGGGCCCTCCACCTTCTCTATTATGTCCAGACCCACCAGGCTATCCAGCTCTTTATCCACCTGTTCTCGAAGGTGAAACGGCACCCGCCGATGCTTCAGGGCAATGGGCTGCACCGAGTCGTCAATGTGCAGTCTCACAGGTTCCCCCACCATCTGTCCGATTCCCTTGAACAGTGCTGCATATTTCTCTAACAGGTCATTTATGTCCTCCAAGTAGACAGAATACGCAAAAGTGACAATACCAAGGGCCTCCGCTGCAGCACAGCTCAGCAACGTGTTGGTGCTCACAGGTGTCACATAGAGCCGTGCTTTAATTTGCGAGCCATCATGCTCCACCTTGGCCACAAACGCACCGTCCAGGGGAATAGGGTGACGACCACCAAAAGCAAAGATGCGGGCCCTTGGTGCAGCCAACTTGGGGGGTTGGTCCATAACATCATAATGTCCCTGTGCCATTACATTGACGGATGCCCCAGTGTCCACGAGGACCGGAACGGGAGATTGATTCACCTCGATTACACACCTGGGCTGTCTCCTGTTCTTACTCTTCAGGACCCCCACACTCGAGACAAAAAACACATTTTCTTCCTCGTCCTCCTCCACTTCCTCCACCTGGGCGTCCTCCTCGCTCTGATCCACCTGAGTGAGGTTGGGCGGCCGACCCTGGCGGGTGAAACTTGCCCGGCCTGGGCCTCTCGGTACCAGCACAGGCGTTGCCGCCTTGCATACCCTGGAAAAATGGTCTGGCAAGCCACACCGCCCACATGTCTTTCCTGCCGCCGGGCACTCTGCTGGGTGGGGCAGGTTGTATCCACACTTTATGCAAAAATCCCCTGCCGTTCCGGCCCTCTCTCGGGGAGCACCTCCAGGCCTTCTGACACCCCTGCCGCCGTGCCACATCGCACATACCTCCTCAGTCTTGATGGGGCGCGACCCTGCCTCCATCTTGGTTGCTCTTGCCTCTGACACCTCATGGCACCTCCCCAATTCAAGGATGCGCTGCAGCGTGATGCCTGGTTCTCGTAGCACCTGGCGCCTGAGTTTGCCTGATGAGCACGCCTGGATGAGCATTGTCCTAATCATGTCCTCTGCATCCCCCCAGGCGCAGGCTAAGGAGAGACACCTCAGGCGGCCATAGAATAAGTCCAGAGATGTATCGTCCTTCTGCTTGGCCGATAGCATCACAAAACGCTCATAGTCCGCGTTGGCAAGAGGCAAGAAGTAAGCCTGCAGGGCAGCCTTCGCCTGACCATATGATCCATCCCCAGGCGGCAGCGATTCAAAAATCTCTTGCACGGACGGTCCTGCCGAATACAGCATGGTTGCCAGCCTGGTGTCATCATCCACCACCTGGGCCGCTCGAAGGTACATGTCCAGACGGTCCACCCTCCTTCTCCATCTGGGCCCTAGGCTAGATGGTGAGCCCAACACATCAAACTCGGGGATGGGCTGCAGAGCCGCCTGGGTGCGCACCTGGGCCATGACCGGAGGGTTCTGTGGAGCAACGGGCCCCGCCGCTGGCTGTACTAAAGGTGGAAGACCTTGAGGAGCTGCCTGAATAAGTGGAGGTTGCTGCACAAGCTGCCCCTGAGGTGGCGCATGTGGTGGGGGTGGAGAAGGCCGCTGAACTGTCGCTGCGCCACCTTGGTCCTCAGTGTCACTCATGAGTCTGAGCGCACAGGCACCCCAGCATGGAACACCGGGACCGCAACTCAAACTCCACAGTCACTGCAGCACCTTGTGATGATGAAGAGGGTGAAATCAGCGTGGCCAACCACCTGTTGATGAAGATGCACCACCTTGATGATGAAGAGGATGAAACAGAGTGTGTCCATCAGCCTGATGATGAAAGAGATGAGGATGAACTGTTCAGCCTTCAAATGTTCCAAAAATTAGAAGAGGAAAAAAGTGTGTGGGTCATATAGATCCTAGGCCCAAAGCCTTCTTCCTTGCTTCCACTCGACGTAGTAAACCCAAAGAAAAGCCAATATTGAAGATAGGCACATATTCCTGCAGGTGTGCCTTCCTGCTGTCAGAGGTTCCAAAAATTAAGCTTGGGGCCGCTTCTGAGCCGAAACCGGAGCCTCGTGAAGTCCTACAGCTTGTGTTCCAAAATGGCCGCCAGCCGCGTGGGTAACGCACTACCCGCGGCAAAGAAACGCCCTCAACACACACCACTGACAATACCCCCAACTGATTGCCCAGGACATCCCTGCCTTGCCTCACTCCTCTCTCCTGCCCTGTGCATACCAAAGAGGGTCAGGGTGGGAGTAAGTACCCCCAGTATATTTGGTCTATTTCCAGCACTAGTAAAGTGTAAGTGAAACTTAGCCACGAACTGCAGCATTTAACTTTGTGCCCATTGTCCTTGAAATGTCTTTCAGATGTGTACCAAAGCTCCTGTGTACACATTTGTAAACGGACAGCGTTAAAGACACATGTACCTGCCTGCATGTGTGTGTGTATTTGTCTGTCAGCAGTTGGACTGGGGAGTGGAAAGACGCTCTGCTGTTAAACCTTTTTATTTTTTTTAATGAAGATACACAGGGCCTATTTTACAATAACGTCTGTCAATGGGAACGTCCCATTGAAAAATCCTTTGTAAATCAGGCAAGGGCGGAGCCAGTATAAAAATGTTTTGGGGGCTGGATGACAGGTCTAGAAGCTGCTGGTGAGTGTGGCCAATCGACCCATTGCGCCCTTGAACTCCTTATCCTCCACCCAGGCACAGAGTCTGGGCCTTTCATTTTTTCTGTGAAAATGGGCCCCTGAGCAGCTGCCCCTTGTCGCCTGTTTTATGACACAGAAACATACTGATAATCTGCAGCTATTAATCACCTCGATGCCTTCTTTTGACTTCATTATTAATGTGAGCACTCCATAGGTGCCTCAGGTTATAAGGAAAGCCCCCCCCAAACACCATAAACAAATGGGCCCCTAGTACCAGCCCTGATGCACTTTCAGCGGGCCCTACACCCTTTCCCCACAATTTCTCTGAGCCCAGGAGGCTCAATGGCTAGTTCTCCTTCCTTTTGCCATAAGTTGCATCATTCCCCCCAATTCAGAGGCGATTACCTGTCAGAACGCCATGCTACTCATTGGCAGTGTGGGGCCTCTAAATACTGAGCCCAGCAGCTAAGACTTTGGCTTCATCATGGGGGTCTGTTGGTATGGCATGGGCAGGCTTTTGCCATCTGCAAGTTCGATGCTGCCACACGTTAATGATCAATGCTATGCGAGGTGAGAAGTCTCACAGACTCGTGCTGCTGCTATCTGAGCCACGGGCTGGCTGCTTGGAGCCAACTGGCTCACAACAGTTTCCATCCTTGTAGGACAATAGAACACAGTTCTGTGTTACATTATCTGGCCCTCATGAAGTTTGACATTTTTAATTTAGTGGATTGTTCTTTGAAAAAAATATATCACACAACATTGCACAAATATATATATATAACTATGCAGATATTAGCTTGTCAATTACATTTTACAACTTCACAAGTAGGCTGCTGACTAAACGAAGGGGGTGATGTCCAGGTGGATGGCTCAAAGGCTGAGCGCTGGTGTCACTCATGGAGCCTGCACTTTTTATGTCCTAATGTTTAAGTCCTTAATCTCTCCAAGGTTGATACAGTGAGTGTCATTAACTTGGGAAAGTGCAGCAGCATGTAGCGCTATATGAAAATACTAGTGTTATGGCCCATGTACAGGGCCAAAGTGCAGGTTTTCGTTAACTCAGTAGGATCACTATATTTCCTAAGGCAACAGCTCCCTCTAGCGATGACAACAGGGAAGCTATGCAAATTGGACCACTGTATATCCTAAGGCAACAGCCCCCTCTAGCAGAGCATTCTGCTTGTTCGGGCAGCCTCTACTGCGCATGACAAAATCGGACAAACATACATCTGGCCTTTTAAATTATTATGATGGTGCTATCATTTATCATTATCATTTTCACAGCACTTTCCTGTAGTGGAACGCTCATCGTGTGCATGCATGTGTGGTGAGCTAATCGTATGCAAATTGACAAGGGGGGTCCTGGGAGTCTCTCTGTCAGACATTAGTCCTGGTTATGAGAGACTTACCCAGAGTCTTTAGCTCACTACCTTTCACAGAGAAGACATATCCCAAACATATCAGTCTTTGTCCTGCCCTGGGGCAGTCCAGCACCGAAATGCTAGGCAATTCCCCTCTGAACAAGAGTACCAACAGCATCCCCAGACACGTGTTTTGGTCTGGTTGGACCTCATCAGTAGGGAGGAGCTGTGCCTCTCTAAGAATAGTGAGCAAGGGGTCCACGTCTGGATTCCCCTAGTAACTTAGGGTGAGACCCAAAGTTACTTAAATATGCAAATTGACAAGGGGGGTCCTGGGAGTCTCTCTGCCAGACATTAGTCCTCGTTATGAGAGACTTACCCAGAGTCTTTAGCTCACTACCTTTCACAGAGAAGAAATATCCCAAACATATCAGTCTTTGTCCTGCCCTGGGGCAGTCCAGCACCGAAATGCTAGGCAATTCCCCTCTGAACAAGAGTACCAACAGCATCCCCAGACACGTGTTTCGGTCTGGTTGGACCTCATCAGTAGGGAGGAGCTGTGCCTCTCTAAGAATATTGAGCAAGGGGTCCACGTCTGGATTCCCCTAGTAACTTAGGGTGAGACCCAAAGTTACTTAAATATGCAAATTGACAGACGAAATCAGGTAGCCGCTTTTGCCTGAACTGCTAAAATTTGTTTGCAACCTAATAACCATCCCTGAACCAGGCTGACCTGAACTGATTTAAAATGTCTACCACTCACTCTGAACCTCCAATAGGGAATGGGGTGGGAACTGAATTCCGTATTGTATTTTATTGTATTCCTGAAGACTGTGTGTGTTACTTCCATCTCCTTGCATTGCATATAAGGGGGGGGGTGAATTGCCACCAGGGGAAAAGTGAACATATTATCTCTTGTGAAACCATATAGTTTATTTTCTGTACTGCATTTATTCCACCTTGCATTTCCTTGAAACCATGAAGCATTTCAGCTACCTCATCCTCTATACTACTTCTAAGTAACCAAATCAGTTTACCCGTAGAACATTATCCATTGTTGATCACTGTCATATTTTAAGTGTAATATCCAATATTAATTTATTATAAAAGTGTGATAGATATATATTATTATATTTCTCAAATAAACCTTTTAAATTTGCAAAACAGACCTACTTCTTGGCTCAGTGGGGTCAGGGGGATTCTAAGAGAGGGGTGTTATATAAGGGTTGTCATCCAGAGTACATGAACTGGACCAAAATATATATCAATAAGGGTTTCCTTCAGCATCCCAGACTAGGCATTGACTTAGCTCTAATGTTGAAGTGAAGCCACTTAACAGAGTGGGGGCTCGTAGCCGGAGATTCTGGGTTAGATCTATCACTTGTGCAGATTAATACAGTGTGCTAACTGACAGGGGACATACATCCGGTCGGATCACCACGCTGTGTTACGCTGTAAAGCACTCCTCAAAGGAACGCTCAAAGGAAACGGTCTGTTTTGCAAAAATAAAATACAAACTTCTGTAAGTCAGGAAGGAACTCAAATTCCAGAATGACGACACTGGTAGACATCAAAATAGCCAGAGAGCACTTCTTACATAAGCTATTTGTGAGAGGTGAGCTGACTCATCAGGACCAAACGGTCTGGTTGCAGGCAATCGCGCAACAGGTCACTGAAACAGGGTCAGATATATGGAGAGATCAGGGTCCCCTGCATATGGCCCTGAGTGAACTATATATGGCCTCTAAAGCCAAAGATGAACATAATAAGATTGCCAGGATAGCGTCATATTTGTACCTATATATGGGAGCCATGCAGGACAAATGTGCTGAAGGCCAAGATCTGGCAAATAGGCAACAGATGGCGTTAGAGAAGGCCCAATCTGATCTGGACTTTTCTGAGCAGAGGCTGCTCAGGAGCCAGGAGTCAGAAAAGGACAGCAGACAGTACATCACTAAAATAAAGGAGGATATGGATGTGCTGCAACAGGAAAAGGCTGACCAGGATACCAGATTTCTGGCCTTGCAGAAGGAGTACCAAGAAGGTTTGGACTCCCTACTGCAGAGCCAGAAAAAGCTGGAGCAACAGTTAGACTTCAATAGGGCATGTGCTGAGCAGGTAGTCACCCTGCAAAGCCATCTAGACAGGGAGAAGGCAGAGAGCAATAAACTGATTTTGAAAGACCTGGATACCCAGGCAGAGTTTGACCAGGAGCGCCAGAAAGCTGGTGCCTTCCAAAGGCAAAGGGACGACCTGGCGGCACAGATGCAGACTCTTAGTCAGGAAAGGGATACCTTAGGCCAGGAAGTCTGCCACTTAAAAAGGAAAATGGAAGAAAATCACCTGGCCCTCCAGGGACTGGGTGACCTCCAAAAAGAACACCAGAACTTGTTAGAGCACACCAGGAGGGTGGAGGATGCTCTGGCGAAAAAGGAGCAGGCCAATAGGGACACAGCTCAGGAGGTAACCCTCCTGCAGCAAAGACTGGCCCAGTACTCCAGGACCAATCAGGAGGCACAGAGAGAGAATGAGGCTCTCTGCCAGCACAATGATAGGCTCCAGCAAAAGGTAGCGATGCAGGAGAGACTGATAGAGTCTAGTAAGGCCTTAACTGAGGAACTGAAAGCGCAGGCTCTTGCATTGCAACAGGGAGCAGGGGCGGATAGGGATGAGGTTCGCTGGGAAAGAGAAACTCCTGAGTATAACTCAGGAGCCCTAGTACCATAGGCCTTCATCTCTCCCAGTCCCTGGACTCTGCCACCCCCATTTCCCCTCGCGCACATGAGCCCAGGGCCACAGGGATGGCAGATTACTATCCAGCAAGAAGTATGGGGCACATAGGCCAGTACCTCCCAGGAATGGATGGGCGGGCATCCGGGTATGGGCACCCAAGCACAGTGCAATTTAGTGGGGAACCCCAGGAGAGTAGGCCCACTAAGGGCATCCTGAAAACCTCTACCCAGTTAGGTCAGTGGGGGGGTACCCATCAAATCCTGGCAGCAAGGAGGGATCTGAAGACTCCTCTGAGCGTTACAGGACGTAGGAGACCAGGTCCCCACATTCTGCCAGCCATTCCCAGGCTCGCAGAATCCAGGAAAACCTGGAAGATCAGACGGGCACCTCTGGGAGCAGTGCTTCGGAGTCAGAGGATGAATGGACCAGGGTGACCCGAACCAAAAAGTACAATAAGGCAAAAAGGGCCTTGCTTAAGGACCCATTGAAACAAATAAAGGCAATAAGGAGTGTCATCACGCCTTATCATAAGAACGCCAAGTATTCTGTTTGGGAACACTTGGAGCTCTATGAGCAAATGATGGAGGCTTTCCATTTGAAGGACAGCAGTAGCTGCATCCAGTACGTCAAATGGACATTCTCCCCAGAATACTCCAGTTTCTTTGCAGGGCTGGAGGACCAAAACCATTCAAGATGGTCCGCATACAGGGCGGCCATCTTGAAACATTTTTCTGTTAATGAAATCCTCAAGAGGCTCGCAAGGCAGTCTACAATTTGCAATGTGGGGAGACTCAGGCCCCACAAGAATTTGTGCAAGAATTGAAGCGTGCCTTTGCGCAGACCACCAGAAGGGTGCGCACGGACAGCAGAGAATTTGTCAATACTTTTTTCCATGCCTTGCACAAATATATCATGACCCAGCTAGTGAGAGATTTTCACGAGAAGAGGTCACTAGACTGGGTCATTGAACAGGCTACCCGGATCTATGAGGTGCAGAAGCCCATAGAATATCAAAGTAATGTGCAGAAAAACCCCAAAACCAACAGCACCCCTGCTGCTGCCAAGGTGGCGGAGGTAAAGGTTGCCCCCGTTTTAGATTTGGAGATGGGGGGCCTAAAAACCTGCCTGCACCAAATAATTCACAGCCCAGAAGGCCCTCGGGCCAGTCACAGACAGGGAGTCGAGGAGGTAGTCCCACAAATGGGGTCCCCCGCTCCCCTGACTATGTAAGTCCCCGCTACAAGGGAAACCGACCAATCCTGGGTTATGTGTGGACTCCTCCAGCCCAAGGGGGGGGTGTCCAGCCAAGCACCTGACCCGGGGAACTTCCCTCCTAACTTCCCCCAGGAGGGCAGAAATTCACCAAATCCTGGGCAGAACTTTTTCCCCAGGTATCCACCCAATTTCCAGCCCCAAAATCATCCATCCTTCTTTCCCCAATTCCCTGAGCCCAGACAACCTAATCCGGGAGAGGGGAGGCCAAGGGTGGCGGGGTACCTAAATCTTCCCAATCCGGGGTATTACCAGAGAAGGGATAGCTACCCTTCCCGGGATCAGCCCAGGGGAGTAAATAGAGCCCCGTATCAGCCTGAGCGGGTTTCACAACTTGAGCGCCAGGTCCAAAATATGGCACGAGATCTGGGTCACATACTGAGGGCTCAACAGAACCCTTCGATGAGCATGCCACCACAGAATTCCCCAAACTCTGGACCTGGTGCTCCAGAACAATGATGGGGGCAGCACCCCGATAACCCACCGGTTCCCAGGTAGGAGGCACAAGGGGAAGGGGGGTGTAAAGGCTTGGAGGAAGCTTCCTTCCAAACTTGTAAACAGCCACTGGAAAACCAGGAAACGGAAACAAAATCTCCTGCCCCTGAAAGCCTGCCTCCCAAGGAGCAGAGGGGGGTAGGAGAAACAAAGGACCCAAACAGACCCACTTTGTGGAGGAGGTACAGGTCTTCCAATTTGAGGGGGAGGCATCCTCAGAAGATCCTGGGAAAAGGATCTTCTCCTTTAGAGATGGGGGAACTCCTCCCAAAGAAAAATGGGTCCTAAGGGATTCCAATCCAGACTGGGGAGATATGGAGACTGAGCTACCGCCGCCCATCATCTCATCCCAGAACCGACAATACCAAAATCCCATGGGTCAAACCCATCCTGATGACTGCCTCCAAAAAGGGGGGGGTGGCCCAGAACCCGAAACCATTTCCAGTTGCCAACTTTTTCTTTCAGATTCCCTAGGCTCTCCACAGAATTCTGCCCAAATCTCTTCGCCTGCAATGTCCAAAACCAGAAAGTTAGCCCACCAGTTGTCCAAAAATGTGCATTATCTGTGCCCCCTTGAGGAGAAGGAGGGAAGATATTATGCCCCGGTACAAGTACAGGGGCAGGGTACAATTTCGGCACTGGTGGACACTGGATCCCAAGCTACCCTTCTGTCCAAAAGGGCCTTTGATGAACTGAATTTACGAAGGGGAGAGAATTATTGTATTCCTCTCACCTCTCCTCCTGGACAACTCCAGAACTTTGACGGGAAGGAAATTCCTGTCGAGGGGACTGCAGATTTGGACATCAAAATTGGGAGACACAAGGTGAAACACCCGGTCATAGTAGTGCCTCCAGAGGGCACCCCTTGTTTACTAGGGAATGACCTCCTGAGAAGGTTGTCACCGTTAATAGATCCTCTAAAAGGTCCTCTGGATCCAGACTAGCCGACTAATAAAATTAAAACAGAGTGTCAACCATGTTAGTTTAAATGGCACCTGCCACATGGTTGAACAAAAATCTGACCAAGTAGAATTTCACTTCCAGAACAACCAAATTCCAGACGTGACAGTAATAGCAGTAGGACAACAGACTGGTGGTGGGGGGTCCTCTCTATTTCTGAAAATCAACCTTCCTTCCAGTTTAAGGTGGTATTCCACACTGGAAGGAAACACTTTGAAATTCTTTACAATCCACAATGAGACACTCCCACTCCCACTCCCACTCCTATAGTCCAGAAAGATGTGAAATCAGATCAGAGCCTGGCTGATATTCAGCAAATTGGAGATCAGTTGTTCATCCTGGTTCAGTTAAATGATGGGAAGGACTCTGTTCTCGCTCGAGTGTGTCTGAACAACGGTACGAGCTTCATCAGCGAAGCCATGTTCCGCCAACTCCCAAAAGATCCAGCCATTCCCACATTCAAACTGATAGACAAATGGGAAATGGATCTGGAAACACCCAATTCCAAACATCTCCTGCCAAGCAGGTGTATGCTCAAAATCTCCATTGGCAACAAGAGCATAGTCCATAATTGTTGGGTCGTGCGAGACGTCACTGCCGCCTTTTACTTAGGCAGTGACGTTCTCAATCGCTTTGCCATTAGTTTGGACCTAATAAACTTCAAAGCTTGGTCCCGATTAGCGGATAATCCCATGGGCTTTGATGATCCAGAAAAAGCATTTAGGTCAGTTCAATTGCTACCTTATGCAGTTGAAATTCAGATCAAAGAGGAAGTCACCATCCCAAAAAGGACCCGACAATTCTCCCTGGAAGTGAAAGTTAAAAGAGGACAAAAATTGAAAAACCCTGATGCTTATATTCATCTAAATGCTTCTCTCCAACAGCAAGGGTTAGGGGTAAACCCAACACCATTAGTCAACATAGAACATGACACCATTCCAATAGAGGTGGATAACAGCGACTTAAAGAGTATTACTCTAGCCGCCGGCACCATTATTGGAATGGCAGTTGATGACCGACATTTCTCCATTGATTTAGGATATGAACTGTTAGGACCGATCCCCAAGGGCTATTTTGACAGTGACAGTGAGGACAATACAACAACAGACAGGATTTTCACCCGGCAAGGGGGGAACTTCCTGGTGTACACTTCTTGCCCTTATGGTAAGAAGATGTGACTTGTGACTTCAGGAGGGATGAGGTGATTTTCCAGGTCCATGAGGGCTGCCTTTCACACCTGAAGCCTCCAGTCCAAATCAGCACTCTGACCAGGGACTTCTCCACCCAGCTGGAGGAGGCCGCTGAGATAGCTAAACCAGGAATCTTTCCCGGCTTCAGGCAGATGGTACAAGAGAGAGTCAACCTAGCTGATGCCTGTGTGACTCTAAAACAGAAGCAAAAGTTGAAACAAGTTTTCTTGGATTTTCAAGATCTCTTTGCGGTATACTCATATGACTGTGGTCGCACGACATCCACACCACAACAATTCCCACGGACCCTGGAATGACTCCAGTGTTTGTGAAGCAATATCGTTTGCCTCTCGCATCCATGGAGTCCCTTACTGAAATAATTAAGAACCTTGAGTCCCGGGGAATAATCCGTCCAGTCCACAGCACTTTCAATAATCCGGTGCTGGGAATATTGAATCCAAACAGCCAGTGGAGACTCTGCGCCGACCTTAGGGAGCTCAACAAACGGGTCCATACTTCCCGATGGCCTCTTCCCTACATTGACCAAGGGCTCGCCCAGATCCAGGGGTCACAGGTATTCACTGCAATAGACCAGACCATGCCTGTCAGTAGGGAGGACCAATACAAACTGGCTTTTACCTTTGGGGGCCAGCAGTACACATGGACCCAGACTCCCTTCGGATACCTCAACTCCGGCAATGAATTCAACATTTTCTTACATAAGGCCATGCCCGCCCTGGGTGCGAGGGGTAACCTGGCTTATGTAGATGATGTCCTCATCAAAAGTTCATCTGTAGTGGTACACATAGCGGAGATTCCTTATTTTCCCTGTGCAGTTGAGGGCCGCCGGAGCAAAAGTTTCCTTTCAGAAAGCACAGTGGTTTAGAACCCGTGTTAATTTCTTGGGGCATGAGATTACTCCTCAGGGTCTCTGTCCCCAGGAAAAGAAAGTAGAAGCACTTCAGAAACTGTCAATTCACAACTCTGTGGGAACTAAGGAGCCTCCTTGGACTGACTAATTACAGCAGAAAGTTCATTGAAGGCTACGCAGAGATCACTAGACCCCTGATTCATCTCTTGAAGGGGGGGTCAAGTGGGAATGGGGTCCAGAACAATCCGAGGCAGTAAGACAACTCAAAAGAAGCCTCTCACAAGCGCCTTGCCTAGCTTACCCTGTCAGAAACAAGGAGTTCTTCCTGGAGACAGGGTTCTCTAATACGTGCTTGACGGCAGTATTATACCAAAAGCATGACAAGGTCAATAAAGTAATCTACTATGCAAGCAAAACTTTATCCTCTGTGGAGAAAAAATTCAACGATTGTGAGAAGGCACTCCTGGCAACGGTGTGGGCATTGAAGAATTACCACCCGTTTATCCAGGGGGAACACATCATAGTGGAGACTCCACACCAGCCTCTGCAATATCTCCAGAGTGACAGAATCCGGGCCGGAAATGTGAGTAATTCCCGAATTACTTCCTGGATTCTGTCAATGCAAGGCTTTCCTGTGGAGGTCAGATATGGCCAAAACAAGAAGAGTCCCCTCGCGCAAGGTCTGGCTGACTTGCATGATTGTGCCAGAGAAAACTGTCTCGGGGACGGAAGTCTAAAAATCAAGGACAACATGGAGGCATACCTCAATTCCCCACACAAAGTCTTTGAAGAAGACAAGTGTGAGGGAATGCCCACTGTCTATGTGGATGGATGCTCTTACCATGTTCACAACAACAGGGAGAAAGAACGGGTGACCGGCGTAGGGAATGCATGGGTGAAGGAGTTTCCAGAACCCTCCGCTGGATACAAAATTGGTCCCAGAAGTAGTCAGGCGGCAGAATTGATGGCTGTGCATCAGGCCATCCTCATTGCTGTCCAACATCAACTCCACGAACTGGTCATAATCACAGATTCGGATTTTGTACGGAACGGGTTCGTGGAGCACCTGGTTAACTGGAAAACCAGAGGCATGTTATGTGCTAATAACAAACCCCTGAAACATGGGAAGTTCATCCAAAATATTGATGATCTGGTCACATCGAATGGGATGACCATCTACTGGAAAAAGATCAAGGTCATTCCAAAGTAGAGGGACCAGACAAAACTGGAAATGACTTAGCTGATCAGCTGGCCAAAACCGGGGCCATCCAAGGGGATCTAATCGAAATAGAGTCCCTGTTGGGGGAAATCCAGGTCACTGCTATCACCAGGTCCCAGACAAATGCTCACAATGATCTTTCAACTGCACAATGGAGTAAGGAGACCCCTGATGCTGATTTGATTACAGCTCAGAAGGGGGATCCAATAATTGGTAAGTTTTACCAACACATTGAGGACACTGAGAACATTCCCCTGACGGATACCGATTACATTGGGAAAGAGGACATAAGAGTGTTGATGAAATGTCCAAAAATGTTCCGAATCCAAGACGGTTTGTTGGTAAGGAAATCCCAAGCTGGCCATGATCAGTGGGTGGTCCCTACCTCATTCCGAAACCTGATGTTAAGTCACGCCCATGATGCAGCCAACGCCGGTCCTAGGGGGTTTCACACAACACTGGAAATCTTAAGAGAGGTTGCATACTGGCCACACATGGGGCAGGACCTCGACTAATACTTGAAGGGGTGTCTTGTGTGTGCACAATTTCAGCCATCACCCCTCACACACCGTGCGCCTCTCCAAAAGAGGGGGATGACACTTCCATGGTCAGATTTGCAAATCGACTTTGTAGGCCCTGTAATTCGCTCGTCTAGCAGAAACAAGTACATGTTGACCGTTACATGCTTGTTTACCAAGTGGGTGGAATGTCTCCCAGCCCCAAACTGCAAGGCAGAAACAGCAGCTGCCCTGATGATTAACCACATCTTTTCCCATTTTGGTCTACCTCAAAGGATTGAGTCAGACAGAGGTAGCCACTTCACCAGTGAAGTAATGATAAAGATGTGGGAGATACTGGGGGTTAAAAGGAAGCTACACATTGCTTACAGGCCAGCTCCTTCTGGAGCAGTGGAGAGATATAACCGGACAATTGTGAGCATATTAAAAAAGTTTGTGGCAGATTCTGGGCCAAGTTGGGATATCCGACTACCTCTGGTCCTAATGGCCATCAGATCTACCCCTTCATCTGCAACCAAAATGTCACCATTTGAGTTGATGACTGGACGCAAGATGGTGCTTCCCCAGCATTTGCTCTACAGAACCCAAGAGCAAACGTTGATAAATGCCTCCACAACTCATGAGTATGTGGAGAATTTAAGGAAACACCTTCAGCATGCTTTTGCCTATGCTCAGCGGAATCTAGAAAGATCAGCTGATAGCATGAAAACCCAGTACGACCTGAAGACCACCAGGAAGGAATATACTGTGGGGGACCGGGTCTATCTATACAATTTCTAAAGGAACCAGGCCAACAGCGAAAATATTTGCCTACATGGAAAGGACCGTTTGAAATTATAGACAAGATCTCCCCTGTAGTGTACAAGATCTGCATCCCCAAAGTTAGTCTGGCAGAAGGGGAAGACAAGTGGGTACATATAAATCAGCTAAAGTGTTGCCATCCCAGGCACACTCTGCAGCAACTGGAGGAATCCTCTGGAATCCCAGAGGGGACCGCTCCAGATTAATCCAGTTCCAACCTAAATTTTCTCATGTAGTCCCTGAAATATTATGATTCTTGTAAAAATGCTTCCTGTTCTATCTTGGTTTTTAAAACAAGACTGAAAAATGTAACTGGATGTATAAAATGTATGTGTTCGCCAGACCATTAATGTGGTGGAAAAAATGTCTATGAATAGGTATTGCCCCTTTTGCTTTCTCATCCTAGGAGAGAGGAAACCATGTAGACTGACCAAGGAGGATGACCGGGGACCGGGAGCAGAGACCCGAGGGGCCCGGGGTACCGCCCAATATTCCCATCAGGACTGGCGAGGAGAACCGTCGATCCAACTGGGTGGAGGAAAAGATGCTGAACTGTGCCATCTACAGAATTGGAAGAAGATAATGCAGACATACCAGCACAGGGCTCAAAACCTCCTTTGCACCCGACTTCCCCTCGACTTGAATCAAAGCGTAGTCGGGCGGGGGGGGTTGTGAAGGGTTTTGACCCATGCTGAATCAATAGACTGGGTGGATGTGGGGATGAGCTGTCACCGCCCACATTCACGCCAGAATCCAGGAGAACTGCGCAGTTGGCACAAGACCACTCCAAAGATACAACCTTCTTGTGGTGGGTTCCACATCACCACTCTACTGTAAGGATGCCATCAAAACAATGTTAAGGAAGGGTCCTATACTATCAAGCAAAAGACCACTCTATTGAAATGCAGTAATTCAAGACAGATCCCAAAAATGAATGCACTCACCACTATCAGAAAGCCGGCGTTTTAAAACCACTAGACTTTTGTGTAAAACTGAACAGAGGAACCCAAACCAGGCCAAGGAAAGACTTGCTAAGAGGTGGATACAATGTAAAACTATATTCTGAAATGACTTGAAGGAAGTCATTATTTAATGTATATGTAAACATTGTGAGTTTTGATTTAAACTGGGAACTAAAGTGACATTTAGCTGAATTCTGCCTGACAACAACCCCCGACAGAAGTTGAAACTTGATCAAACTGCATTCTCAGGCCTGGCTGCCTCCTGCTTCCCCACCAAAAGGAGATGACGCCTCTCTGATTAGATATGGGGAGGGGCACCTGCAGGAGGTTGAACAAAGCCTTGTGTTGAACTCAGGGAAATGTTATATTGGGGGGGCCGTAAAGTGGCTTCCTCTTGGGAGAAGTGGGAGGAGAAGTGCCTGTGAGAGCCAGCTGAGCTTGGGGGAAGTGGATAAACCAGTTATTCCACCATGTGATGTGGGAAGCCACACCCCTTTTTGACCAGGGCATACTTTTAAAAAGATAGATAACTCATAGTGCGGGCTGGTCAAAATTATATAAATAATATCATTATTCTTGGGATTTTTCTGTGCACATTTTAAGAGGTGTTAGGACCCCGTGGTGTATTCTGGGGGGTTGCTAGCGGAAAATAGGGTCTTACTCCAAATGTCTGCATGTTAAAAATCTGACACTTCATCAATTAATGTCCATACTCCTTGCGCACATTGGTGTAATTTTTGGTAAATGTCCGATATTGGTAAACCAGTCGAAAAGCGCAAAATGTTGCCATTTTTTAATGCAAGCCCCCAGGAAGATCAGAGGCGGACAAGCATGGACCATAAGGAATATATATTGTGTACATGCAATTTCAACAAATTGTGTATCTGGGAAATATGTATTTGAATCAAATATAGATTTGTGGGCAAATTGACCAGGGGAGGATCCTCTGACCCATAAACAGACCTCATCATGATGACAATCCATTTCCTTCCCCCAATCATGGGAGAGGGGAGAATTGGGCCAATGACAAGTAGAGAGGGGCAGGCTCAGTTATGCCACGCACACACCCACTTCCAAAACACATAAAAAGAGACTGCTGGGACAGGTAGAGACATTCATTTTCCATTTCTGCGGAGCATTTTGACAGCTGACATCCCATCCAGACAGAGACCAGAACCAGAGACCCATAGACTACAGGACTTTGAACCTAGAAGCCCACTGCAAGCAAAAGTATTCTCAGCAGGCCTTCAGAATCCAGCAAACCTAATCAAACTATTCAACAGCCGGGCGAGCTGTTTGAATTCTTTGCCAAGAATTTTTGCCAGTACCCAGAAAGCAGTGTTACATCCAGAATCCACTTGATCCGGACTGGAAAGCAGAGCAGTATCCAGAACCAGAGGCTGCTGTATCCAGAGAGGCTAGACCAGCAGAGCAGAGCTGACCCAGACGCTGTGAGCAGAACCGCCGAAGTCCAGTCCAGTTGACCAGATCCGTGATGAGGCCCATTCATTTCAAAATTAGGAGTGAGTATCCGCCAGAACTGTGCAGAACCCAATCTTTTAGTTAAAATAATCTAATCCAAACTATTTTAACCTAATTAGAACAGCCTCCTAGAAATCGTGTCATCTGTCATTTTTAAAGCTGCACAACTGTCACCTGTCAATTCTGCAGCTGCAAGCTGTCACCTGTCATTTTGAACTTTTAAATTTCAAATCCGAAAAACGACTCCCTATACTTTTTCCGCAATCGCGATTTACGCACTCGCGAAATTTACTGCGATTTGCGATTTGGCCTGATTTCGTCATCTGTAAAAAGATAGCCGCTTTTGCCTGAACTGCTAAAATTCGTTTGCAACCTAATAACCATCCCTGAACCATTGTTAGGGCTGACCTGAACTGATTTAAAGTGTCTACCACTCACTCTGAACCTCCTATCGGGAATTAAAAGCAATTTTAGCATTTTTCACTTCCTTGCCACCACATTACAAAGCACTCTTGCCCGTGTTTTAAAAAGCATACCTGTTGTCTAAGCTTGCTGGGGGGGGGAACTGAATTCCGTATTGTATTTGATTGTATTCCTGAAGACTGTGTGTGTTACTTCCATCTCCTTGCATTGCATATAAGGGGGGGGGTGAATTGCCACCAGGGGAAAAGTGAACATATTATCTCTTGTGAAACCATATCAGTTTATTTTCTGTACTGCATTTATTCCACCTTGCATTTCCTTGAAACCATAAAGCATTTCAGCTACCTCATCCTCTATGCTACTTCTAAGTAACCAAAACAGTTTACCAGTAGAACATTATCCATTGTTGATCACTGTCATATTTTAAGTGTGATATCCAATATTAATTTATTATAAAAGTGTGATAGATATATATTGTTATATTTCTCAAATAAACCTTTTAAATTTTCAAAACAGACCTACTTCTTGGCTCAGTGGGGTCTATGGGATTCTAAGAGAGGGGTGTTATATAAGGGTTGTCATCCAGAGTACATGAACTGGACCTAAAAATATATCAATAAGGGTTTCCCTCTGCATCCCAGACTAGGCATTGACTTAGCTGTAGTGTTGAAGTGAAGCCGCTTAACAGGACCTCATGCTGGCCCCAAGTGCCCAAGTGTGTAGCTTACATTTTCTGTTTACCTTACTTGTCATCTGTAACGTGCTTAATACAGAGTGGCTTCTAAGCGCACAATAAGGACTCATACCTGTTTTGCACTGCATTGTCTTGCTTTCAAGACAAACAAGTTGCCGCTGAGCTATCCTTCCTCCCCACTTTAAGCGTTGTGTTTGGGTCTCTCAATCTAACGTCTGCGAGAGTTTCTTCTCTGCACGGTTCCAGTTAGAACAAAGCGATCTTTTCTGGCCTGGTGGTTTTCCCCAGTCTTGGAAGTCAGGTCCCTGCCTGTAGTGCAAACATTTTTGAGCTAGAGTTTGGAGGATTTCTCCAAAGGACATGGAGTGTCCTCTGAGTGGATTTTGACAGCGCAAAGCCTGAGTAGAGAACATGCAGAGATCTCTGGCAAGTCAGCGACGGGCAGTAGGATGATCCAGGTACACTGCAGCTTGGTATGCAGTTGGGGCAAGCATTTGTAGATGGCTTATGTAAGTGGAAATGTCACCCAAGTATTCATGCAAGCTATTTGCAATTGCTATTTGGCACAGCGTGTACCAGAGGCCACAAAGAAGGCAACACGGCAGAACATCATCAGAAGAACCATTGCATTGGTCTGATATCAAAAGTTAAGTCAAAGAGAAGATGGTCAAATACTACAGATGCTCAATGCAGATGATGGGAGATTACCTAATTTTGTATGCCTAACATACAATGTAGTCTACCAAATATCTTCTCAATACTATTGATATTGCCAAATGTACTATATAATACTTTGCTTATTCGGACATGACCTCCCATTCCCACTCTAGGTATATAGATCTGATATTCCAATGACCCACCCATTACTTTTTTGGTTATAGTTTGTCTCCTTGTCTGAGAGAGGGTATAGCCAGACGTACGTTCCTTGCTCGCAGGGACATTGGGTATCAAGCTGGACCTCACTGATGAGGTCCAACGAGGCCGGAACATGTATGGGGTTGCTTGTGTTTTCATGCACAGGGGACCTAGTCCAACAGTTTGGGCAGGGCTGCTCCCATTGGTGGCAGTACCTGACTGATTTGCATATTGCTGGACCGCTTCTGCAATGGTGCAGACTGCCTAAAAAACTGTGCTGTGGAAGGTTGCCCAGAGCAGTGCCTGTGGTACAGATTAATTCAAAACCTTCCACCCATCACTTTTTTGGTTATAGCAGGACACAGCATCAACACATGTGTTTAGTCCTGTGGGATGTATTGATCCACTCCGCTATCTTATGCGGCACCACTCTGATAGTTATGGCACAAGAAACAGCAACAATGGCGGCAAAACTCTTGTGGTGCATGCCAAAAACCTACAAAAACCACGTTCTGCAACACAACAAAAAGGCGGATGCACAACCTGCCACCCATGGTGCATGTGTGGTGGAATAGAGAACACACTGCAGAAAATGTGCCAGTGGGCTCCATGACCAGCAACCAGAGTGCAGAGAGAGAAGCAACACTTTGCAAATGAAACTCCAAAATGTATCTACAATTGACATCTGCTTTGTTGCTAAAAACTCCCAAAATGCCTATACACCACGTTTCTCAACATTCAAAATCTTGCTTGGCACTCAAATTCATGTAATCTTATGAAGTATTGCGAACATACAAAGTCCTAAATGTGAAGAGCAAAACATTTCTTCAGAAAAACTGATTGTAAACTGATAGCCCCTGTCAAAATCTGTGTGCAGCATCCTGGGCTAGCTGTGAATGACAGCTGGCAGATGAGCTCCTGATGAAACTTCAAAGTATTTCAACTAAAAGTCTGCCGGATTAGCAAACATACAAGTATTGTTGCTAAAAGGAATACAGATCTTAGTTGTGTTTTTGATCCCACAGATTTAAAGCTAAGAAAGTAATGTATTTATGTGATTTGATGAAACAAGTTTGGTTTCTGCTGGATTTTTAATTAAGAATAAATTTGCGTGGCTGAGCTACAACCCCCTGGAAGTGGAAACATGGGTTTCTTTAAAGGGGAGGGGAAATCCTCTCAACAGAAACTCACTGGTAGATGATAATTGTGGGTTAGACCAGACTCTTGTCTACAGAAAGGGAATGAACAATAGAAGTCCCTTCAGCCCAGGAAAGTGAGGTTTGAAAGGGGTCATAAACTGCTCCTGGAAGGAACTCCCAATGAAGGGGGCTGTTCCTGGACTCCAGAGACAGACAAAAGGCTGACCATTTGCTGTTAAACATGAACAATGAACACATTTTAAAGACTCACTACTTGTGATTCAGAGTGGTGAAAAATATACAAAGGACAGATCTGCGAGTCTAATTTTGGCTGTACGTTTTAAGAGGCGGTAGAACTGTGTAACATATTCTGGACAGGAATGAAAATATATGTGGGTTTATGTGAACTGTGTTAATACTAAAATTGTGAAACTTTACACCACATCCCTATGGTAAACACACACATTTGTGGAAAGTTGCAGAACGTTTGGAAATTGTGTTCATGGCAAAAAGGACACAATTCTGTAGAAAGATGAAACAAGACCCCACAGCTGCAG
Source organism: Ambystoma mexicanum (assembly GCF_040938575.1). Lineage (NCBI taxonomy): Eukaryota > Metazoa > Chordata > Amphibia > Caudata > Ambystomatidae > Ambystoma > Ambystoma mexicanum. The sequence continues at coordinate 222,556,307 of NC_090933.1, read as the reverse complement.
GATTTTGAGGAACAGCTACTACATAAAATATGGAATCTTTGTGTGTGATTTGTGTAGAGGTGACCAACGTAGAAATATGTATTTAGGATAAAGTCTGATTTTGATACTATTGGCTAGAGGGAGGTTTCTAAGCACTGTAAAGCAAACCATACAATGTGACATCATCCGGCCTTGATCCAATCACTCAGATGCAAGGCAGAGATGAGGTTTTGATCCAATCCCAGCTCAGAGGGGCAAGCTTAGTTAAGCCGGCCCATACACCCATTTTGTGATGTCATTTGAAAGGATACATAGAGACAGCTGACAACACATAGGGACTCACTGATTCACTCACTTTCCTGATTCCGGCGAAGTACTCTGATCCAGCATCCTACATCCAACCTTTAACATCCTTCCAGATCCAGATGCCAAGACTCTTGCAAGCAGTAGAGAACTATCGACTTTCTGCAAGGCCTAAAATCCTCAATCTTTTTCTCACAACCCAGTGAAGCGCTGTGGTGTGGGAAGGCCTTTTGAACCAGTATCCTGAAACTCTCTGGCTTGCTACCACAAGGCTTGCCTAAGGAACTCGCTATCCAGCTGATTGAAATACCCACAAACAAGAAGGACAGATCCTGTCAAATCCAGTGACCGGCAGAGCTGATCCAGTCCCGCGCCCGATATGCTGTCCTTCCTTGACAGACCCAATCCATGACAAGAAATGATGGTCCAATTTGATAACTTATTCTGGGAGTATTAATAGGAAGAACAGTGACCCATAATATATCTGCATTGTATGATCCCACTCTCAACCCATCCCATCCCATCCTTAAACCAGAACTATAGCATTGCTAGAACTATCTTTGCGCTGACTCTTTTCTCATCTGTTTTCTTAAACCCTAACTTCTTATTGATTTGATTTTGAAAAGTAAATCCCAGGAAGAAGTCGAGTATCCACAACAGGCGGGTTACGGTGATCACGTGACTGTAAGATTCATCTGTGGCATTCTCTTTTTCATAGTCATAATATCAGGTAATCAAAATCCATCTGTCATTTTCAAAGTGCATTTCTGTTTTCCATTCTTGCGCCTATTCTGCAAAAATGACTCTTAATAAAACCTTTGTAACTCCCTCAGTTTGTATGATAGAAGTGACATTTCAACTCCTAATTGTACCTAACATCATTAACTATCCATAGAACCCAAACCCACAGCGCCAGTTTCAAAGCTATACTGACAGCTGAAAAGTCAATTCCAATTTTCTCTTGTGTTTGAAGGGGGAAGGTGGGAGTATTATTCTGATTGATTGGTGCTATTCCTGAATAGCTGCTCTCTCCTCACATCTATTTAATTGCCTATTGGTGGGTTGAGGGGTGTTGCAGGGGGAACCCCTAACCATAGTGCCATCTGTTACAGACCAACACAAAAGTATTCTTTTCTGTGCTGCAATAGTTTTTGTGCTCATTATTTGATTCCTAGTGTATTAAAGATATTTTTCAGTGTTCTGTCACCCCATTGGTGATCGCTGTTTACCCATTAAAATATAGTGTGATTTGAATTCTAAATACATAAATAAATATGATCTTTGCAAACTAGCCTGATTCCTGGTTCAGTGTGACCAGGGGGGTCTCAGGAGAAGGGTGTGATATGAGTGGTATGTCTAGATAAAATAAATAAGGGTTTCATTTGCACACTACATGCTGGGCGTGACTTGGGTGTGTGCCAGATTGAAATCACTTACAGCCCTGAGACCATTCTTCATTCAGAGCTACATTGCGAGCACAGTTCCCACCAAATGGCTAATAAATCAGAGGACCTTTCTTAAACTTACTCACTATAAGCTTAAAGCAAATCCAATACATGTGGGGAGACCGTGGGTCATGATGATCAGCAGGAAGTAGATTGAATGTGCTTCTCACCCAACCATATTCTGCATAGCTGCATTCTTGAAGGTTTCTGATGTGCTGACAAGTATCAAACAGAATCTATCTACCCCTTACCTATGTCTGATGTGAATCCTACTGCTCAAGAAGATGCACCTTAGTGTCACGGCTCGCTCCCTTCGCTCCCGTTCCCGCCACTTGGGGGCATGTTTTGGGGTTTCTTCCCTACTGGACATTTCCTCCGAACCTTATGCTACAGTGTCCTGATGAATTGGGAGCGCTAAAACCTTATTTCCCAAATTACTTCCCTTCCGGATCCATTCCAGGTTTTTGGCAGCCAGCATGCTACTGCTGCTTTAATCTAATGACTATGCTTCCCAGAATGCCTGGCTCACTGCCTCACCTCCTCCCTTGCAGGACAAGGCTGGGTGGAGGATAGGCAACACCTGTGGCTGCAGGTGCAGCAGGCGACACGCCTGAGGGGTGTGCTCGTTAAGCAGCTTTAAAAGCCTCAGTCTGCTTCAGTCCAGCGCTGGTCATTGTTGCAGCGTTCCTGTCTTGACTGGTCCCTTGTTCCTGGTTCCTAGTTTTTGTGCCCGGTTTCTAGTTAGTGTTTCTTGTTCCTTGTCCTGGAATCCGTATTTGTATGCCTAATTGATTTCTGCCTTTTGGAAATCCCTTTCTCCCTTTCTCTGTCTGCAGGCAGCCTTTCTCTGAGCTTTCCTTTTGCTGTAGCCCAATTGCCTGTGTTCACTGTTTCCTAGAAATTGTCCTTTGCTACTGAAAGACTTGTTGCATTAATCTTTCCTTTACAGGTTTAGTTTCCTGCCTTTTCACCTTGGATGGGTGGGAAGGTTTCCCTTTTGATATCGTTTTCACTGCTCCTGATCCTTGCCTTCTATTGGGATCCATGCCATGTTTTCCTTTACACTTTTACATTTATTTCCTATTTTATTATTAGGTGTGGGAAGCTGTTGTAACTAGCTCCTGTGTGATTATCTTTTGTTTTCCACACTCTACTATTCCTTCTTGCCTCTTGACTTGGGTTTAGGTATTTAGTTATCCTCACTCTTTGCCTTTACTGCCTTCTGGGTTCTTGTTTGATTTACAGGGTTGTGGGTTAGTACTGACTTTTGAGTGGTCTTTCCGGTCCTCGTGAATACGGACATCCAAGTGGTCTTTCCGGTCTTCGTGAGTACTGGCATTCATGTGGTCATTCCGGTCCTTGTGAGTACTGTTTCCAAATTCTTTATTCAGTACCATCTAGAGTGTCAGTTTACAGATTCTGTCCCTGCTTGCCCTTTACGTGGGCTTAGCGCTGTCAGTATCTGTAATAGCATAGTGGGTAAGGAGTTTGCCGACTTTCCTTTCAGTCATAAGGAGGTTCTAAGTGCTTACCCTACATTCCTTTTCATATAGTGGTATACACGAGTCTTGGGTATTGAATGCACGTTGTTATATTCAAGGTTGTTTACTGTGTATTTTGTGCACATTTCCCCTGCCATATCCATCGCTTGCTTCCTTTCCTGACAGAGACAGAATGACCAGCCGTTGTTCCCGTTTGAACATGGCCAGATTACGAAGGAAAGGCAGCAAGGCCTCTACCAAGTTTATACAGAAAGCTTCCCTTACACTTACCCGTGAAAATCGAATCTCTGCTCCTGACTTAAATGAACTCCTTGACACGAATGGGTATTTACGTGCAAAGTATTTTTCCCACTGGGTGACCCATCGTATATTGCCTGATCCTAGCTCTGTCTTTAATTCTGATCCAGAGTCTATGTCCGCACAAGCCTTAGCAGTGGAAAACAACACACTGCTAGAATTTATACACACAAGTACCTCTGTTATTGAACCCCATGACTCCGGTTGTGCTTTACCTCAGATTGAACAGTTTCATGATTCAAACATGAAGAATGGAGGGGTTTCTTGCATATCTTCTGTTTTCTGCCCTCAGTCTACAGCTTACTCCTCTGCACAGATTCTTACTGTGGTCACTAATGCCAAGGGGTCTGATGCCAATAGTCTGCTTAAAAGAAACACAGACCACATCGGTAAGAGAGAGTATAGATCACAAGACCTGCAAGCTGTAGATGACAATATACAATCAATGCACTTCAAGATGGCTAGGGCAGGATCCAGCCCTGATGCCACCATGCCTTCCCCTGTGCCTACTGATAGGGATGTACAGTTAATGCGGGACATGCTAAAAGCAGAATTTGAGGAGTTAAAACAAGAATACATTTCCTTAAAAGAGGAGAATAAGATGTTACAGTCTTTTCTGAATACACCTCCAACTTTATCCGTTGATGAAGTGAATACTGTTCAGTCCCTGAGTGCGGAGACTTTTGTAAATCATGATACTTGTCAATCTGTAAGATCTATTGGGAGTGAAAGTCTTTTTTCAAGCACAGCGCTTACTCAGGTCACAGGTTCTGACAACTGTCCTACCGTTTGTCAGGAATTGCTGTTAGCTGAAGATTCACAACCCACTCCTTTACCTGAGGCTTCCTGTGTAGCAGTTTGTCATAACTCTGAGCTTGAACACATACATGCTTCTGATTTCCAAACACAATCCACAATGGTGGCACACACAGAATCAGTCACAACTGTAGGCTTAGGTTCTGCCCTTGATCTAGCTGCTGAGACTGAAGTAGACATTCAAGCTGATGTGGAAAACGATGCTACCTCTGTGTTCGCTCTTCCTTCTGCCAATTCCGGTCACTACGAGCAGTCAAAGACAGTGCAGAATTCATGTTTTGATGGACTCATTCCACAGATTACTGAACCAAAAACCCGGCAGGCGATCCCTGAACTGTTGATTGATAATCAGCCACTTTCAGAAGCTAAGACAGAGGAATGGTCAATTGACGAAATCCTGATTAACAGAGACTTTACTATGGTGATTCCTCTGGTTGATTTTGACTTCTACAAAGGAAGAGACTCTGTGTCATCCACTAAGGAGAGGGACGGCAGGGGTACAGCTCAGACTTTGGTTACTGGTGCCAAGGGGTCAACTGCTTTAAAGGGGCTTTCCATTCCTGAACCACAAGTGTGTCTGTCGACGTCTGGGACTTCAGACTGTCCTCCTACTACCATTGACTCTTCAATAATCCTGTCCACAGCTCTGCAGTCATTGTTGGCACACGTATCTTCGATCAATAAAAGAGTGCTATGTCTGCCAGTCACCCAAGAGCCTTCACCATGTACGCAGTCAGAGCCAAAGACCTTGACAAGTTTGTCTTCAGCTAACAAGACGGCTCCAGCTTGCATGCCCTCAGCCTCAGAATTTCCTCTGGCATGTTTGTCTTCGGCTACAGTTACTCATCCAGCAGACTATCCTTCAGCCATGGAGCCTCCGGTAGTACATTCTAAATGCATGTCTTCGGTCCCAGAGCCTACTGGTAGTTTGGCTTCAGTTCATGAGAGACCTGTATCCTGCTCAGCCTCGCTGCCAATATCGGAGGTGTACCTGTCTACACTGTCAGATCCTGCTGCATATTCCTCTGCTCCAGAGATTCCTCCTGAATCCCAACCATTTACTGATGAACGTCCATCTTGCCCTTCTTATGCTTCAGGGGGATAACCAGAATGTCTGCCTTGTACACAAAACAATTCTCCTAACTACTTGACTGTAGCACCAGCGCCTCCCGAATATGCAACATCTGAGCCTGAGACTTCTGCCAGCTCTCTCTTCAGAAACATCAAGCCGGCTCACGACTCGGGAGGGCCTTACATGCGAGGCCGCTGGACTTGCCTGGAGTATTACGAGAGAGAAACGGGTGCCATCCACCACGGCCCAGTCACCGAACAAGTAGCCGACCAGGATAGCGGGCTGGACGGTCCGCGTTTGGAGTCCGGTTTGGATCAACCGCTTGACAACCCTTTTGTTGCTGGATCCCACATGAGCCTGAGGAAAGGGACGGGCACGGCCCTCCAGCTGCAGCGCCAGTTGGGTGTTAGTAGCCAAAGGAGGGGAATGTCTGCTGCAGTTCAAGATGTGCCTGTTTTTGCTCCCGCTGCTAGTATGCCTGATGTTCCGAGTACTGTGTCTAACACTCCTATCAGTATGCCAAACGTTCCTGCGGTTGTATCCCACGTGCAACAAGGTGGCTACTTGACTGGCTACATGACTGTCAATGGGAGTACCAGCCTCGTACAACCCATTGGATCTCCAGACTTCCAAGGCAAGGAACTTATGCAGGCAATTCTTTGTCACTTTCAACCACAAACCTTTACCCAGATGGATGACAGAGTATCCGAACCTCTACCTCAGCCGCCACCTTCCTCTTCCGAACATAAACATTTCCTGAAACCTGCTGTTTCCTCACCTCCTGTGTGTCCACTCTCGGCAGTGAGGCTAACAGAACTTTTACCATTGTCTAAGGCATGTAGCACCAGCCTGCCTCTCTCCTCAAGGATGTATGCATATCCTCTTCCAGTGACCAAGCTTCCTGGACCTTCCAACTCTGCTTTGGGTCCTGCAAGTCCTTCATGCCTTTCTTCGACCCATGAGTCTCTTCCTCACCGAAAACCCACCTATGGCTCTTATAGACTGCGGCCTGATTCTATTCATTCCAGTCCTTCTGCTTCTGCCCGTGGGTCATCGTTTCCGTCAGTGCCACTTCTGAAGACAAAGCGCTCCTGTCATGGAAAGAAGATGTTTTGTGCGAGTAACGGCCGCCTGGAGTCGGCCGTGGAAGGGGGTATAGTGTCACGGCTCGCTCCCTTCGCTCCCGTTCCCGCCACTTGGGGGCATGTTTTGGGGTTTCTTCCCTACTGGACATTTCCTCCGAACCTTATGCTACAGTGTCCTGATGAATTGGGAGCGCTAAAACCTTATTTCCCAAATTACTTCCCTTCCGGATCCATTCCAGGTTTTTGGCAGCCAGCATGCTACTGCTGCTTTAATCTAATGACTATGCTTCCCAGAATGCCTGGCTCACTGCCTCACCTCCTCCCTTGCAGGACAAGGCTGGGTGGAGGATAGGCAACACCTGTGGCTGCAGGTGCAGCAGGCGACACGCCTGAGGGGTGTGCTCGTTAAGCAGCTTTAAAAGCCTCAGTCTGCTTCAGTCCAGCGCTGGTCATTGTTGCAGCGTTCCTGTCTTGACTGGTCCCTTGTTCCTGGTTCCTAGTTTTTGTGCCCGGTTTCTAGTTAGTGTTTCTTGTTCCTTGTCCTGGAATCCGTATTTGTATGCCTAATTGATTTCTGCCTTTTGGAAATCCCTTTCTCCCTTTCTCTGTCTGCAGGCAGCCTTTCTCTGAGCTTTCCTTTTGCTGTAGCCCAATTGCCTGTGTTCACTGTTTCCTAGAAATTGTCCTTTGCTACTGAAAGACTTGTTGCATTAATCTTTCCTTTACAGGTTTAGTTTCCTGCCTTTTCACCTTGGATGGGTGGGAAGGTTTCCCTTTTGATATCGTTTTCACTGCTCCTGATCCTTGCCTTCTATTGGGATCCATGCCATGTTTTCCTTTACACTTTTACATTTATTTCCTATTTTATTATTAGGTGTGGGAAGGTGTTGTAACTAGCTCCTGTGTGATTATCTTTTGTTTTCCACACTCTACTATTCCTTCTTGCCTCTTGACTTGGGTTTAGGTATTTAGTTATCCTCACTCTTTGCCTTTACTGCCTTCTGGGTTCTTGTTTGATTTACAGGGTTGTGGGTTAGTACTGACTTTTGAGTGGTCTTTCCGGTCCTCGTGAATACAGACATCCAAGTGGTCTTTCCGGTCTTCGTGAGTACTGGCATTCATGTGGTCATTCCGGTCCTTGTGAGTACTGTTTCCAAATTCTTTATTCAGTACCGTCTAGAGTGTCAGTTTACAGATTCTGTCCCTGCTTGCCCTTTACGTGGGCTTAGCGCTGTCAGTATCTGTAATAGCATAGTGGGTAAGGAGTTGCCGACTTTCCTTTCAGTCATAAGGAGGTTCTAAGTGCTTACCCTACATTCCTTTTCATATAGTGGTATACACGAGTCTTGGGTATTGAATGCACGTTGTTATATTCAAGGTTGTTTACTGTGTATTTTGTGCACATTTCCCCTGCCATATCCATCGCTTGCTTCCTTTCCTGACACTTACCCCCAATCAAGGTCTTGCCATTAATCCTAGTTGCTTGATTTAAGGGGATGTATACCTCACACTTAAAGAAGTCAGCACGAAGAGTCCTGCAGACAATTTCTGGGATATCTGCTTCCGGTATCCTTTAAGATTTCTATTGTGTGCGTAGCTGCTTATCTTTTTATATTAATTCCATGGTAGCGATGCAGGCGTGTGACTAAAGAACAAAGGCTCAGTAATGTCTGCACTTGAACAGTTTCATCCCTCTATTAACAGTGATTTACCTCAATAAATGATGGGCAGAGAAAGCAAAGTGGTAGCTTGGAGGATGGAACTTTCATATGCTTAATAAGCATTACAAAGGACATCTTCAAAAGCATTAGCCTCGTAGGGCTCTTGGTCCTAATAAACATCTGTCAGTGTTTTTAAATAGTTTCCATGGAGTCTTAAGTGGAATAAGAAAAAGCAGATAATTAAGCCTGGACGCTGTTTATTTTTTAACAGAGTTCACCCTACCTCAGAGAGAAATCTTCAGTCTGCAACAGTTTGAACTTTGCCCCAATTATGTTGTACCCTGGAACACTTTAAAAGGGGGTATATCCTTGTAACTAAAACGTGTGTTTCCATTGCCAGACCGTATAAGAATCCCCATGTGTTCAATTGCCATACAAACATTCAGAATAAAGGGCATCCTTGCCTGCTTACTCTCTTAAGTTGTAAATGTTTCAGAGCCAATGGGCCTCATCACAACTGTGGCGGTAAGGCATCAACAGCGCCGGTAGTGCTACCGGCGCCATTGTTGCCATGCCACCACATTACGAGTTCTGCTCATGGGGGCCGCTCTGCACGTCTGGTTAGGCCAGGCATGCAGAGCGGCACCCGCAAGCAGAACAGGATGGTAGCAACGGTACCGTTCTGAACGGTACCGCTGCTACCACCCTCCCCATTCCCATTCCCATTGAGCCCTATGGGGGCGCAAATGGGAATGGGGACGTACCGGCTCTGGGTCCCGCCAAAGGGAAATTACCAGACCCGGGGCCGGTACGTCCCCATTCCCATTGAGAGAAAGAGAGATAGAGAGAGAGAGAGAGAGAGAGCAGCAAGAGTGGATTTCAAGGGGAAGGGTGTTGCACATTTTAGGGGCAAGCAGCTGAAATGCCTGAAAATGAGAAGGTATGCTATGTGCATGGAGAACAGCAAAAAGGAACTGAGAAGAAGACCGGAGATTCAGAGTAGGTTGGTTAAAGAAAATCCTGGAGCAGAGGTAAATAGGGGTGAGAGCTTGGATACATTTATAGACAAGCTAAAGAAAATTACATTTGCAGTGACAGCGAATGGCCAGCCATTTAAGGCAGGCAAAGTCAAGTAAAAGGTGCACAGAGCCATGAAGACCAAATAAAGTGCTAACCGCACAGGGCAAGATTGAACGTAGGGAAGTAGGGCATAGTTGGATAGGCCAACATAAAGTGAACAATAATAATAGAGCCAAGAAAGAACCAGGGATTGATGCAAGGTTGTGGTGGAAGAGAGGTGAGCACAGGTAAAATGTTCATGATGTTAAACAGTTGAAAATGACAAGTGCAAGATACACATGAGATATGAGTTTGAAAGGAGAGGGTGAGGTCAAAGATGACTACCAGGTTCTGTGATTAAGAAGACAAAGGAAGGTGTAAATAGATGGAGGGGGAGATTTGGGTTTTCTTTGAGTTGAGGCCCAAGAAATGGGAAGACATCCTGGCAGAGATAGCAGAGAAGACAGTAGGATAGACGATGATGAATAGAGTCAGAAAATGTAGAAAACAAGAGAAGAATTTGGGTATCGTCGGCATAAAGGTGTGCCTGGAACCTGAAATTAGGGATTAGAGCAGGGAAGGGTGATATGTAAAGAGAGAAAAGGACGGGACCAAGAACAGACACTTGTGGGATACCATAAGAGACAGCAGAAAAGGAAGGAGAAGAGAAACCTTTCCAAAAAAATAGAGAAAGAGCGGTTAGAGAGTTAGGAAGAGAACCAGCTGAAGACTGTGTCAGGGAGGACAAGTGAAGAGAGAGTAGAGGGCAGAGTGGGGTGATCAACAGTGTCAACGGTAGCACGGAGATCAAGAAGAATCAATAGGGAGGAAAGTTTAAGATGACGCACAAGACAAATAGAGTTGGAGACACAAAGAAGTGTAGTTTCAGTAGAAAAGCCAGATTGTTGAGAAGTAAGTAAATTATTAGAGTCACTTTTCTCTGCACTTGCTAAATATTTTGGACTGCCACTCCTATCAGCTCTAACCAGGAAATGCAATGGGAAAGGATGATGAGATTTGTATCATCTTTATACCCTGCTGGCACAGTAGATTTTCAAATGTAATATGTAATATTTTATAAAGCAATTGATGTGATCTTTTTTTCATTTCCCCACAGGTCGAACCAACCCCGGGTTATCGTCATACACAGACAGGAACAGTTTTTTTTGTTTGTTTATTTGCAGAAATTGCTTTGTATTGATATTGCTAATTGTGAGCTATGATAAATTAATACATTCTGAAATTAGCCTGTATTCATGCCTGTGGAGTTCTTCTCTATGGTAGGGGTGTCTGTAAGGGGGCAACACTGGTGGACAGGGGGCTGGTGAGAGCATGGTGGAACTGGGGTGATTGGTAAAGGAGCTGGTAGGGCAGCAAGATACTGTATTGTAGGTGGCAGAACCATGCGATGGCATGTTATTCAACTGCAGTCTCTTTTTCTGTTTGAAGCCCTGCCATGCTACAGCAGGGCTTCATTTTGAGGGCATTGGTTCACAATCTCCAGCAGAACGCTCTGCCGAGCCACGGCACAAGGTTGCCTTGACTGCCCCGGTTATCCTGAAATCCGCAGGGACAGTCGGTCTCAGCAAAGAGGTGGGGGACATCTGGGCAGCAAGTGTAGGCAGGTGAATCTCAGAAGTGCTTTTGGAGATGCTGATGTGCTGGGGGGGTTGTGAAATGCCTACTGCAGCCCTCACCCCAAGACACATGATGACGACTGCCTGACCCATGACAGTCCTGTAACTGACGATCTGGAAGCATGACCTTCGAACAAATATGTGCTGAATGGTTACATGTGATTTTAAGGAATCCAAAATAACCAACCCCATTACAACTAATACCATAATAACGCATTCAAAAATAACAAAATCATTTTTCGTTTTTTTTGGGGGGTTCCACCGCAAGCCCTACTTTTTTTTGTTCCGTATACTTTCCCCCAAAACCACGGTTCCCACTCCCTTGTTGTTTTTTTTCCAAATTCGTTATTTTCGTTTCGTTGAAATGGGATTCGTTATTTTGTTATTTTGTTATTATACCATACTGAATGATTGCATGGTTCCCTGTGCCCTGTTTTTGAATTACATGTATGATATTAGTTTCAAACTTTTAATTCATAGTACTATATTTGGGATCGACATTTGAAATGTCGGCTGACCAACAATGCACCAATTGACTCAGTGAATGGGATCTACTGTTGTTATGGAGCTACACTCGCATGGCCCGGGCCTAATTGCAAGCTGCGGTACTGTATGCCCAGCTGAGAGCCGAGAAGAGACCTTGCTCAAATGCACTGCTTAGGTTTCATTGCCTTGTGGTCTATGTGCTGTACAGAAAAATGCATCACTCGGTGAGATGTGAACAGGTGAGGGAGAGGAGAGAAGTGAGCTTCAAGTTCACAGCACCTTTGAGCAAGTGGGAGCTGTGGGGGTGAGAGAATAATGAAAAGGTGGAGATTGCTTCTGTAAATGCATTGGCAAGCTCAGGACGCATGGGTTGTGTGTAGTACATACCAGTAAGCCCATGCACTTATGTGAGGCATGTGGTCCGCTAATGGTAAAAACTGAAATGCAGCTGTGAGAGTGTGCATCTCATAAAAACAAAAGAAATAATGAACACACTAATAACAATACATATTGTAAAATCAGCGTCAAATAAATAAAAAAATAAAAATAAACAAATAGCAAAGAATACTGAAAACATTCACCGGCATCTTGCATCCAAGAAATGTGCACTGTGTGATCAATCAAAACAATATATGAGGGCAGTGTGAGGATGTGTGAGGTGGCTGGAATGAGATAGGGTTCAGCACAGAAGAATCGCTGAACTCCAATCAGGTTCAATATTCTGAATGATATACCACTCATACATTGTTCTGAGGAGAAGGACTCAATACTTAATTTCAACGCTTACCTGAATGCACCCTGCGTTCTTGGCGAGGCTCTTGCTGTTGAGTCCCCTGTTTCCTGGAGGAGGCTGGATCTTCCGTATCACGTGACCGCTCACGTGACTTTGGCCGTGAATAAATTGCTGCTAGAACCACCCTTGCGGCGTTAAGCCCTTCGGAGGCAAGGCCACTGGCTGTTGTGCGGCTGTTAGGCGCTGGGTGCTGGGAGGGAGACTGTGGAGGTGTTCCCTCTTTGATCCCCCGGTTATATTGTGTACCAGTGAAGACTGACAAGCACATTGACTGGGTGTCTGCATTACACAGCCCGTCGCAGGTGAAGGGCAAGCTCGCTGTATCTGCTTTTTACTTGTTGTGAGAACAGATAACGGGACGTCAAGAAGCCCATTAAATAGTACAAACTTTACAAACCGGAGTTTGTACAAACCTTGGATATACCGAGCGCAAAGTAGTACAACAGGCCTATGCTCCACGGTATCAGGAAAGTGCACGCTAAAGCATCTGTTGGAACTCAGCACTCAAGATTGTTTACAGGTGGAGACTGCGGGCTGATATAGCCTTTGATCCATGGTATCAACAAAAGTGCACATTAACATATCATTAGAAAAATGTTATTTAGGACTGAAAACAGGAGGAGTTTGAGGGCCCCTCGGGCGCTGATCCACCACTTCATAAGTGGCAATGTATACCACGCTCAACGCGGCACTCTACCTGGCAGCCAAAAGCCTAGGAAATGACCCCCCCACAAACCAGATTGCAAAGAAAGAGCTCAGCCACCCCCAACATGAAGAATAAAGGCAACAAAAAACAAGGCAAATTCCTTGGAGAAACAAGTGAAAATCTAACAGTGGACATTTGCAACACAGACAAGGAAGCCGAAAACAAAGACTTGAAACAAAGAACGCCACCCTACACTAATGGTAGGAATTATAGTGAAAATTCACCAGCAGGAAACGTAGCAACAAGAATAATGCTCATGGAAGAGAGAATCATCATGGCCCTAAAGGAAAATACCACCTCAACCCCAGGAACTATCCAACACAAAGCACAAGATCCAAACAATACAGAGGGAAACCTGTAGCAAATTGAGCAAAGACAAGAAATAGCGATCAAAAGTAAAAAACTGGATGACAAAGACATGTCCTCAACAACAGACGAACAAAACAACTGCATAACAACAAATAATGAAGTCCAAATAGACATAGAAAGCGAGAGACAAGAAAGGAAAACAAAAGCTGTAATTAATGGGCAGAAAGATGGAAAAGAAAAATCCAAACATCAGATAGAACAAAATAAGGAAGAAGAGGAATTAACACAACAACAGAAAGAGAAAAAAGCAAGAAGAAAATGGCAATCATTGTACGAGAGTAGAAGACAATTGCAAATGATGCTGAATAAAGAAAATCAACTAACAAATCCGAAAGCAGCACGTCTATCGCTGGACATAGCGGAAATTGAAAACCCCATGAGGAGCCATGAAAAAAGGAAAGAGATCTTTGGCTATGAGCAGCAGCACATTCCAACAATTGCGAGGATCTACAGTGCCCAAGAAACACAAGAAGGAAGGACAAGAAGAGAAAGAGAATACAAAGAACATCAGATCAGAGGAAGCCCGTTTACAGAGGAATCCATAAAAATAAAACATATCATTCTACCCAGAAGAATCATCCACGCCTAATATTTGCAGGTGTGAGAAGGGACATAATCATTAATTCCATACATGAAACTACAAGAAGCACTCACAGAGACAATAAAAGATCAAGCGACCTTACTAGCATTAATACATTCGAAACAAACACACCAAGATACATATATGAAGAAATTGCAAGAACGGTTAGACATAGAAGCGAATGCCAGTCAGATATGGCAAGCATGGTTAATCGACATCACAAGGAGTGAACACGCTGAAAAACATGACCTAACGCACCCACTGATCATGATGATGACCGAAAGAAACTCTTCGAAAAAGCAACCCAGGAATGAAGGCACAAAAGAACAAAAAAACAACAAGTCACATAACAATGAGCAAGAACAAACTGAAAATACAACCCCCGAAGAAGATTTAGAAAAGGCCGCAAAAAATACCCAGCAGAATAATCATGAAGGAAATCTGATCGACTTGACTGAGCCCTCGAGCTCGGCAGCGGAATCCTCTGCAAAAAATGTGCAGAGACCAGAAACCTATGATATCTTCTACAAAGGAAGCAAAAAGAATACTGGAGAAGATAATTTTAAAAAAAAGATACATGGTAAAAACAAAAGACAAGTAGGTTTGCGCGCATTCCTGAGAAACCTAAAACTTCCGGGTACAGATGACGAGGGAAAAAACACAAAGAAAGTACCTAACCCAAAGCTGCCACAAACAAGGAAGAATGAGATCATGAGGAAGGGAAAAGAACAACCAAACATTGAAGACAATAGCGAAGAAAACTAGTGGAAGAACTGATGGAAATGTCAGTGCATGAAGATGAAATTGTAGACCTCTCAGAAGAAGCACAAATCCAAATGACCCAAGAGTCCTTGATCACTCTAGATAATTACGATGACAAAGACATGAATGATTCAAAACAATACGATTTCACATTGGACGACATATCAAATGACAAAATGAATGATATAACGCAAGAAGATCTTGATAAAGAATCCAGAGAAACAGAGGAGGATGCTATATATGATGAAATAAGCAGTTCAAACGAATATGAAACCCCCATTGAGCAAAGGAGAAAGAGAAGCGAAGGGTGAGGCCCTCTAGAGAGAAAAGTAGAAACAAAAATACAACTGTCCACATTCATCGACCCATACAAAAAAGCAGAAAGTCCACAGCACAAGATAAAACTGCAAAGAACAACGAAACAAAATGACAATTTGATTCTGAATCGTACTAACATACTAAGGCTGATGCATGTGATACCCGATATGAAGGAAGTTTCAACCAGAGACATCCATACCGTTGAATTCATTGATGAGTCAACAACGGATCAAGTATGGATTGAATTTTCAAATGAAAAAACATTAACAAAGATGATCCAAAATGAGAAGACTCTAAAACAACTAGGCTTTGATATAGTACAACCAGAATCCAAAGAGCCCAAAGCTGGAAAACAGCAGATGAAAGTTGACAACCAATCAAGGATGCTGCAGAAGAGTGACAAATGCAATAACGGAAATTAAATCTTTAACACACACAAAAAGACTCAGACACGGAGTAAGATCCAAGATAACAGCATAAGCGAAGAAATGCAGCGAACGTGGCGGGAATCAAGGAGAGAAAAAGGAATATGGAGACAATACAACGATTCAGATGTGAGCAACTATGAACGCCCCTATGACCAAAGATAACAACGAAAGAACCAAAGGAAGGACACGATCTCAATATACTCATGGAACACACGTGGACACAAGCATTTGTTTAGAGATACAGGAGAAACATTAAATGACTGTGACATAGTTTGCATTCAAGAGTCCTGGATAAAAGAACAACCTATATGTGACGGATTTACAACATTGATGAACCCTGCGATACATTGGGAAAAGGGCCTTCCATCAGCAGGACTACTGACCATGCTAAAATGCACGGCAAACATCGAAATAATCAAGTCAGAAAACATTCTTCCCTGGATTCAGGCTACCACAATAAACTTTAACAATACCCAATACGTACCTAATACCAACAGAAGCGCGGATAAAAACTGTATCTGGTGTATAATAAACGTATATTGGAATCCCAATGCAATAAAAGAAGAACTCTTTATAAATAGTGTATTTTCAACAATTGGCCAAGCAAAGACTGAAGACCCAAGAACAGAATTCATCATTTGCGGCAACCTAAATACACATCTGTTCAACAGAGAAGGCGATCTAATAAATGACACCATTCTGGAAAATAGAGCAAGACAATGGAGCAAAGAAACTGCAAACAGATATCTGTTGAGATCAGATTGCATGGAGAACACTGGAAGATGCATGATGGAAACCTGGGCAATGGGCGAAAAAACTGCAATAATAAATTACATCTATATGTCACAAGAGATACACAAAGAGATAACATATTCCACCAATCTCAAAAACTCAAACAGTGATCATTACATGCTGAAAAGATGGTTGAATATTGTGCCCACGAAGAAAGCTACCTGTTGTCTACCGATAATGGAAATAAACGAAGGAATGAGCAGATTAAGGATCAGTCAACAGAATGTGAACAAGCTTCCAGACCTTATGACAAAATCAAACTTGGAAGACAAGGAAAAAATGAACTATGGTTGGCTGCTCCTCCCATATATGAAAGACACAAAAAGACCCCAAACTACTGTACAGATCCACCAACATGCACATAACTCGAAAATTGCACAATAAAAGAAAGATCTGAGACACACATTAAAGCAAATAAAGAAAGAGAATACGAAAGATACGGCATCAGAAATCAAATGGGCAAAACAACAACATAAAAATTGGATGAAAAACAACAAGGCAATGATGCTCCAAGTCGACGCTGAGGAAATGCTGCACGCTGTGAGTAACCGGAACACGAAACAGCTATGGACTCTACTCAACGCGCAGCCTCGGATCCAAGATGCCATGACAGCAAACGTACCAGAATCAAGCTGGATAAAATACTTCAGGGAACTATATGGAGAAAAGACAATGGACAAACACACCGACAAACGGGCAAAGAATGCTACATGGCAGCTCAAGTGGGATATGGATGATATCCATGAAGCAATAAAAGCTTTAAATACGTCAAGAGCCCCGGGACCTGACGGATTGACCAATATGATAATCAAAAAAAATCCGGAAGCCTGGAGTTCTATATGCAACTGCATATTCAGTCTCATACAGACAACCAAAAACATACCTGAAACATGGCAGCAGGCCATGATCATACCAATATACAAAAGTGGCCCTGTGGAAGAACCCTGCAATTATCACCCACTGGCATTACTCTCGGGAAAGTATTTGCAAAAATTCTACTGAGGAATTTGAACAACTGGGCAACGAAAGAAAAAAATATGCTAAGAGGCAGACTGGATTTGTTAAGAACATAGGAACCAACATCAACCTGTTCATCCTGAACCTGCTAAAACATCAAGCCATACAATCAAAGACACAAATATATGCGTGATTCATAGACCTAAAACTTGCATTCGACACAGTCAACAGAAACCTCCTCTGGAAAAAGCTCAGCGATTGGGAATGTCCGAATAACATCTTGGAACCAATTAAGCTACTATATCAGAATACATCTATTAAGATAAGACTGAGTAAATAAGGTACACTCTCCAGCGAGATAAAAACAAACAAAGGATTAAAGCAAGGATGCCCTTTGGCTGCTACCCTCTTTCACCTCTACACAGCGGACTTAGAAGGATGCATCTACACGCCCTGGATCAATCCACCAAAATTGAATGGTACAATAACAACTTGCATCATGTATGCGGATGACATCGTTGTTCTTGCTAAAACACCTAGGGGCCTGCAAATTGCTCTAGACAACATACAGTCATATATGGGCAAAAACCAATTGATAATAAATGTGAAGAAAACTAAAATTATGACGCTGAAGAAACAACACAACAAGAAAGGATCAAAATATGCCTACTATATTGGAAAAGAAAAAAATCGAGGAAGTGAATAAAGTAAAATACCTTGGCATATGGCTAAATCAATCGGCATCAGAAGCAGAAACAATAGCACTCCTCAAGGACAAAACGGAAGCCTTAGCACGCCAAGCAAAGGTAATACATGCGAAATATGGAAAATTCTCGATGACACCAATAACAATGTTTTACAAACAGAAAGTGATGGCCATACTCTCATATGGTGCAGAATCATTGCTGAACATAGACAAAAATGTATGGCAACAAATCGAATGCTTGTTCTGGCGGAAAGTTTTAAATGTACCCTCATCATTTCCCATGCCACGTATTAGAGCAGAACTAGCACTACAATCACTGCAATCTCTTGTTCTCTGGAAGCAATTAGATCTATACAGAAAGATAACAAGCGAGAACTTTCCACCACCGATAGAAATTCTACAAGACAAAGAAAGTGAGATGACAACTCAACCTTTGGAATTGTGGAAAAAATGCATCAAAGCTAAATGCGAAGACGAAGGAATATCCAGAGACCAGCTCATAAACAGACCACAGAGAGCAAAAAGAAGAGTGATAGAAAATGACTGGATAAAGACAAATGAGGCTAGGTCCAAATACGCTATGGATATCTTGAGCACAACAGATATCAGACCAATCAATAAATTACCGGAATATTTAAAATACTTCCCATCAAGGAAAATCAGAGATGCCTTTATGAGGATCAGACTGAACACCTTACACACACGAGAAATTTTGGCGGCATGGAATATAATAACAGAACAAGAGAAATTCTGCAGATTCTGTGGAGAGGACGCTACAATAGAGACTCTACACCACATAATAATGATCTGCCCAGCTCTAAGTGAGAAAAGAAATCTTTCTGTAGGATGGTTTATGCAGAACCAAGCAAAACTCACACCCGAAGACAGATGGGCTTCAATCCTAGCGGGAAACGAAAAAAACTGATTTATGCTGTGGTCTCATTCTGGAACAACATCATGGAACAGTCGCAGATGGGCTAAGAAACGACAAAGGAAGAAAAGAACCTTCAAATCAGAAAGGTCTATGTAAATCACGTGGAAAAGAAGGCGAAATAAAGCGATTCAAAATAAGTAAATAAAATGAAAGGTTTGAACGACAAACCAAAAACATTTTAAATAAATAAATAAATAAATAAATAAATAATAATTCAAATAAGCACCCGGCACGGGGGGGGGGTGGATGTCGGGATTGTAGCCTCCCAGCCAATCAGGAGGCTCAAAACAGGGTCTTTACCTCATGGTAAAGCCCCCACTCTGATCCTCCTTGAAGCGGGAGGCCACATCTACCCCGCCAGGAATGAAGGTAAGTGCGCCCCCGGCAGTGCGCTCCCCTTCTCCTCCTTCCCCTCACCCAACCCTGCCCCACTTACCTTGTGCTCCTGTGTCCCTCACCAGTGCCCATCTCCACATCCACACCCATTAAACATTATTGGTTGTGAATATGGTTCAATGGGTAGACAGCAGAAACATCAATACGCAGTGCACCAAGAGCCCCCGAGTGAACAGAGCAGAACATGGAAAACGCCTTTTCCCAACTATGGAAGGTTTTTCGGTAAAACACACACACAATATGCCAAGAATATGTACAAGTAACAAGATCTGTTTCTGTTTCGTGTTTTATTGCCGACTTTGTGGCCCCAAGCATAGTCTGCATACTGTATGAAACACCAAAGTTCAACTTGTTTCAAGAGAACCTTTATGAGAACCAAACATAACAACAAAGCACAATTCATTCTGTGATATTTTACATCTGATAAAAAATGGAATAATGGGACATTACCAACATGAGAGTGAGAGCAATGTAATGTATCACTGTCACACTGATTTGCAATGCCTCCAGCTCGACTTGTTTTCAAAACTCCCCTGGCCTTCCTGCTGAGAGGGACTGGTGGTGCTCTGTGGAAAGGACTGGCTCGCACTGTGTGTGGACAGGGGCTGGCTCGCGGTGTATGTGGACAAGGGCTGCCTTGCAGCGTGCGTGGACAAGGGCTGGCTCACAGTGTGTGTGGACAAGGACTGGCGTGCAGTGTGCCTGGACAAGCGCTGCCTTGCAGCGTGCGTGGACAAGGACTGGCTCACAGTGTGTGTGGACAAGGTCTGGACGGCAGTGTGTGTAGGCAAGGGCTGCCTTGCAGCGTGCGTGGACAAGGGCTGGCTCAAAGTGTGTTTGGACAAGGTCTGGATCGCAGTGTGTGTGGAGAAGGGTTGCCTTGCAGCATGCATGGACAAGGGCTGGCTCGCAGTGTGCGTGGAAAGGGCCTAAATTGCAGTGTGTGGAGAAGGCCGGGCTCGCAGTGTGCGTGGACAAGGGCTGGCATGCAGTGTGTTTGGATTTTCATGGCTTTCTGATGGACTGCCGGGTTTGGAAGAGTGGGAACAGAGATCGTATGTATACACTGGTTACAGGCTTGGTCTGTGTTTTATCGGATGCATCGAAATATGAAAACAATTTTTACTTCCAAATGAGTCTGTGTATATGTGTCTTTGTATTCTGCTGCATTGAGTACCTGCAAATGTACCATGCGAGAAAGCATCCGTTAAAACAGTGTCCTGAGGCATCCCGCAGAAAACCACATGCATAACCCCGCCATCCGTCCATTCGTAACCAACACATACCCATAGATCATTCCACTTTTCCCCAGAAAAGCATAGAATGAGACCTGTTTGTTTGTTGGCATAAAAAGGCCACAGATTTATTCCACAATAACACAAAACCAAACTGCACACATTTGTGGAAAATTGTTCGTAAAATGCGGCGACTGCTCCGTGTCCAAAAGAACCTGCTTCCCCCTTTCCTTCCCCAAGAGTCCAGAATAGGTCCAACTCTCCCAACCTTTGCGTCCGAGCCTCTCCTGCCCCTGCAGGCGCTCCTGGGTGGGCAGAGTGCTGTTTCCTTTGGGGAAGCTGAGCCCTAGTTGTTCCTCCCAGGTGCCCCTGCTGCTTAGGCTCCCAAGGGGCGCTGGGTCTGAGAAGAGCGAAGACCCTTCCTGCTTTCTCCTGGCTCCTCCGGAGTCTGTCTCATGTGTTTGTTCGACCAAACACCGCCACACCGCCTTGTTGTCCTGCGACGCTGACGACCAGGTGCTCCTGCTTGTTCTGTTCGTAGGGTTGGTGGGTGGGAAAACAAACCTTCTACTGCTGTGCAACGGGCGGGTGTCCCACTGCTGCGGCTGGATGCTGCCTTCCGTGCGGACCCCGCTCATTATAAAGGGGAATCCCCTCCCCTTTCTTTTGTTTGTCCATCGCAGGCTTTCCCCCAGTTTTGCTGCGCTTCCCTTTTCGCTGGCTTTTCTTCCTTTTGCCACGTTTGCCGCCGGCGCCTCCCCTTCCTTCCAGTGGGGGGGAGGCCAAAGTGAGGACACTGCCTGGGTTATCGGGGGCCCTTCCTCCATTTTGCTGTGCCTTTTTATTCATCGTCACTTGCAGTCTCATGCTCTTTTATGAGCTCCAAGTTACAGTGATACAGCCTGGTATAATGCATCTATAGACAGTTTAGCCTATTTGTGATATGTCCATGTACCCTTTTTTTTTCATTTGTATGATGCAGCGCTCATGGGTGCTACTATTTAGATTCAGTGCTTGGGGAAAAATGTCCCCGAATTATTACCCCACCCCCTTGGATCGCGCACCCTCGTAAATGTGAGCAAGCCAACAAGCTCGAACCCCAGGTTTCAGAGCATCATTTTTAAAAATCTAAAAGATATATATATATATATATATATATATTGATCTTGCCATTTAATATCTCAGCAGCAGTCACCTAAACTGCTGTGCTATCTTTCAGATATCTGCTTTGGGGACTGTCGCTCAACCTTAAAGAATTCAACTAATACTGCTCAAAGTAACTATCTGTATTATTAACAATGCAGTTCACGCGCATGGCTTAAAAGCCAATCATGCTTTAGCTCCAGTAATGTTTGGGAAGTACGGTCGGAAACTGAAAAGTGTGAACATCTCTAGGAGGCAAAGTATGGTTCCTGCCCGTTTTGCTGCAGAAGTAACCTTTCGGGCTTACTGCACAAAAATCCGGACTTGCTTAAAAGTGGAAAAGGTTGCTTTAATGTGACAGACCAACGCTCCCAAAATAAACGCTAACCTGGCCTCTGGCCATACAGACTAAAATTAACTGCTTAAACATTAAATAAATAATTAACTCTTTATGCCCCCAACAATTAAATGAATAACCCCAACTTCCTCCCTACCTATCTCCAGGTCCTTACCATCCCCTTACCATCTTCTCAAGCCTTCATTTCCACTATCTGCCATCATCTCCCCGGGGCCATGCCGCTCCATCTTCCAGACCTGCTCCCCTCAGCACCCCCGGTGTCGCCCATTCGTACAAACAGCACCACCCCCCATCCTTACCCGCGCTATTCTCCCCATTGCTTGCCCCCCTCATCCAAAGGTGCCATGCCCCCGACACCAGAAAAAACCCTCCCCTGAGGTGTTCTTTTCTGCCCCACCACTGAATTGCTCAACACTTCCATCTCTTCACCATGTCCTCCACTAGCAACGTCAAATCCAGAAGGTAGTAGCTATTTCCGTAAACCGACAAATGAACTCCGTCTTCCCTAAACACCCCGAAGTTCTCATATACAATCTCCTTGTGCTCAATAACCCGCACTGATGCCAGACTACAAAATGTTATCATCTCCCTGTTTATCTTCTTTCTTGTCCGCTCTACCTCGCCCTCACTTACTGCTCCCCTCCACACTCTCCTCGGTAACAACTTAGTCCATATCAAACTTACCTTAGGCCATATTTCCTAAAGACACGCCAGGTCCCTTTTCATTTTCTTCAAAAAAGCTATTCCCGTATCCCGCTATCCCGCACCAGATCATTCTCCCCAGCATGTATAATCAACCCATCCGGGGCCCCAAAACGCTCCTTCATCCCAGCCAACATGGGCAGCAGTTGATGCCAGTGCAACCACCCAAGAACCGACCACCTCACAATTCCTATTTCATAACTGCAGCCCAATTGCATGTCAAAAATCCTCTTCTCTGCCTCTCTACCCGCCCACTTCACAATCGAATGCCGGACAATCCAGATTTGCCGAATCCGCCCCGGATTCCTCGCCGTCTCTGAAAAAGAAATCACATTGTCACTTACGATCCTCCTACCCTCAAAACACCCCACCATGACCCGCTGCCCCTTCTCAACCAGCCCCTTTCCCCAGCTCCCTGATATATCCCTTATACCTCCCAGACCTCCACCTGCCCAAACTCTTGACCTTATCCTCTGATAACCCCAAATGGTTACCCTCAGATGCCGCAGCCATCCTGAATGAATGCATACCAAACTCCTCAGGCTTCTCCCCCGCCACCACCAATAATTTCCTCAGTACCTCCAGCACCTCCGCTGCCGACACCACTGACCCCTCTACATGACGAAAAACCATCCCTGGTTAATCCCACCAGATAATTCCTTCCACGCCAAACCCTCCTTACCAGGCACAGCTCCTTACTTCCCCACCCCAGCAGCACCCAGCAGCCCCTCCCACTCTGGTCCGTCTTTGACCTCCCAATCCAAATATCTACCCCCAAATCTGAGAAATTGACATCTTCCCACTGCAACCCACCCGCTCCCCCTTTCTTCCCCACAAGCTCCGACACTCTGAATGCCCCAAAGGACAACCACGTGAAGCAAGCTTGAAACATAACTCCCTCCCAAGCCGACCAGCAAACTTCCTCCAAAGCCCGGCATAAGCTGACCAACAGGGTTGCCGATATCGGTCTTCTGCTATCCTTCTCCCCGCCCTTTTCCCTCGCCCAGCCCTCTAACATCCTGCTCGCCAACTCGCCGCCATTAGGTGGAAAGCCCCAAAACCATTTTCCGTAGAAGGCTTTGCCCACCAATTTTCCAGCTATGGTTGGCTTCGACTAACCCTTATCCATACACCACAAAAGAAAATTGACCACATCATCCCTTCTGTGTTCCTCAGCGTCCTCCCTGCCCCTCCAGCTACGAGCCCCCCCTTTTAGGAATTCCTCCCACGCCCTCCTGTAAGCTGCCCTAGACGAAGGGGCCAGAGAGCCCTCCACTAGCGACAGAGGTCTCAACTTCCTAGCTTCCACAGCTCCTCCGGGATCCGCTGCCCAATCTGGTCTGCTCCAGGTGCTAATCCACAGAATCTCTGCCATTGAAAATGAGATAATGCATCAGCGATGCCATTATCTTTACCTGGCACGTGCGTTGCCCTGAAAAGCACATTCCATTCCATGCATCGCAACACAAACTCCCTCATTAGCCTCGCCACCCTCTGGTCCCTTGCTGGCTGCCTGTTGACGACGTTGACCACGCACTCATTATCCACATTGAAATTCACTTTCCTATTTGAAAACTCCCTGCCCCACAGTTCCAATGCCGCCAACAAAGGAAAGAACTCAAGAAAGGCTATACTTCTTCCCTCTTCCAGCCACTGCGGCGGCCACCTCTCTGCGCACCATCTACCTTGCCAGAAAACTCCAAAATCCCCCACACCTGCTGCATCTGCACCTCCCAATTGACTGGATCCCATTGTAGCCACATGGACACCCTGTTAAATCCTTCCAAGAAACGCAGCCAAATCCTGCAATCCTCCCATGCCGCCCCTGAAACCCTCACCCGATGATGTGGTATTTTGCTCCCGCCATGGCCCGTGACATGTTCCTACAAAAGGTACGTCTCGGGGCCACCACACTACATGCAAAATTCAAATGCCCTACCAACCACTGCATCTCAAGCATAGTCATCTTCCGTGCCACCACCACCTTCTCCAGCAAACCCACCAAACGACTCACCTTGTCGTGCGGCAAGCGTGATGTCATTGTCCTGGAGTCCAGCTCAATGCCCAAAAAGGTCAAAACCAGCGCCGGCCCTTCCGTTTTATCCTCAGCCAAAGGCACCCCCAACTCCTGCATCAATGCCTGAAAAGCCATTAGCATGTTCCTGCACTCTGATTCATCCTCCGCCTCACCGATAAACAAAAAATCGTCCAGGTAGTGCAAAACCCCCTCCGCACCTGAACTATAAGTAAAAACCCACTGCAAGAATGAACTAAAACATTCAAACGAAGTGCAAGAAATCGCACATCCCATCGGTAGAGCTTTGTCCACATAAATGTGATCTTCAAATTGCATCCTCAGCAACCAAAAATCCTTTGGGTGCACCGGAAGCAACCTGAACGCTGCCTTGATATCACACTTGGCCAAAAATGCGCCATGACCCACCTTCCTTATCAACTACACTGCCTGATCCACGCTCGAATATGACAACCCACAATCCTCTGGGGCAATGAAATCTTTGACCAACAAGCCCTCCGGCCACGATAAATGATGTATCAATCTGAATTCTCCTGGAACCTTCTTGGGCACTACCATCAACGGGCATATCACCAAATCACCCGTCAAATCCACAAATGGACCAACCACTCTCCCGGCCGCCACTTCCTTGAGCAACTTCTCCTTAACCACCCCCCCCCCCCTTTTCTTTGGCTGATTTCAAATTTTCCACCCATCTACGCACCCTCGGACCTTGGTACCCTAACCTGAAACCTTCCCGAAATCCATCTCCCAGGATCTTCGCCCCCTCCCTGTCTGGTTAAAAACTGAGCCACCTCTCCAGAACCTTGACCTTAATTGGATTAGAAGCCTTTTCCCACAACCCCTCGGCCAGCTCCCCACTCTCGCCCTCGGTCCCCTTGCTGAAAGCACTGCGTGACCGGGTGCCAACCTGCACATCTGGTGCACTCATCTCTGAACCTGCACGCTGCCCGTGTGCAGCCATCCCTATTGAAACCCCAACACCATGCCGGGTGTTGACCCCTGCCTCCTCCCCCGCCCCCTCGGGAGCGGGGTGACCAAGAAAGGGCCGGTAAGGCACGGATAAGCCACTTGCCGTATGCACCGTCGGTGCAGGCCTTGTCGGCGCCATCCATTGCAGCCAGAGATCCATGTCTATCTCCCCCCAAACCGCCTGGCTATCCTCTGCCAATCTTGCCCTAAGTTCCTCGTCGTACCGCACCCACGCGAAACCTCCAAAGCTCATAAAAGCCTTTCTAATGACATCCATATACTTCCACAGCGCTACACACCTCTCCGGAAATTTCTTGCAGTAAACACTAGCGTATATATTAAACGGTGATGTCCAATTCTCTATTGTCACCGGTACTTTTGGACGCAATGCTAACTCCGTCTCCTCTTCCTTCGAACCCTCTTTGGCTCTGACCTCCCTGTGTAACAGCTTGAAAACTTCCACAAATTCACCAGCCCAAATCTTATCCTTCGTAGATACCATCAAGTGCGCTCCCAATGGTTTAGTGATGCCCATAAATGGCAACTTATTTTCTTTCCCTTTACCCTCTGCGTCCTTGTCCTTCGTTGCCTGCACCTCCGTTGCCCCAGGCTCCATCGCCCCGTCAGTCTGGACCTCCACTGACGACACTTTCCTCTCGCGCCCCGAGGCCCCCACCGCCTGCATGCCTACCTCTCTCATCGCCCCTTGCACTCCCTATACTCCCCACTTACCCCCAACCTCGTGTCCCCCTCCGCCATGAAGCTGACAACTCCCTACCCTGCTCACCTAGCTCTGCCCTGCCGTCGCCCGTCTGCAGCCTTGCCTCAACTCCAACACTCCTTGTCTCCCTCCTCAACGGGCTCCTGCTGCGGGAAGAAAACATGTCAACCATCTCTCCCAAAACAATGATTCCCCCAGCCGCTTAAATGCCGACCTCCATGCCCTTCGACATCCCCTTCCCACCTTAACCCCTCACTCCCTCTCTCCCTCCTCCTACCCACCCTATAACTCTCATCCCCCCATTGCCTCGCATACTCCTCCACCCCATCATCATCCCCAATGCTATATTAGGGCTGTTGCGAGCACATGCTCATCCCGGGTCGCTCCTCCTCTGCTGAACTCAGGGCGTCCACCCCACAGCTCCTTCTCCTCCTTCTCGGTGGGGCCGTGGGAACCCCTGCCTGCTCCTCTCTTCCTGGGCGAGGGGTCCTCACCTCCACCCACTGACCCTCCTCGCTAGGGGCCGTGCTGCGCCCTCTAGGCTGCAGCCGAATATCCTGTAGGGGGGCCGTTCTTAAACCCTCCCTTGGCTGCTCCTGACGAACTGTGGGGGCTGCCCCAAACCCTCCACCCGAAGCCCTCCCAAACGGGGAGGTCGTTCCACACTTCTCCCTCTCCTCACTGCTCTCCGGTGACCGCTCCCTCCATCTACCCCTCACACTCTTCTGAAGATACTTACCTCACTTGCCTCTCTGCGCTACCGTCCACCTCTTCACCCCAGCACCCCTCCTCTCCTCCTCCGCCCAACAAGTGCCCCCCTGCGCATTGCCCGCTCCTCCCTCTTTGCCTGCACCCTCTTCCCCCGAAACCCTTCTCGCTCTATCTCCGCCTTCCCCGCCCACCCTTGATGCTCTCCTGGGAGTCTCCCTCCTGCTCCTCCTACCCCCTACCTCCCAGGCACCCCCTTTACCCGCCGCAGGACTACATGCGACGGCTGCCGCAAGCGCCCGTCCGCCGCAGCTCGCCGCTGCGGCCTCCCTCCTTCCTCCTCCCTACCTCCTGTAACTTCTGCAACCGCCCTTTCGAGCTGCGCTTTGGTTGCCCTGCTGATGATCGCAAGGACTTCCCTTGATGCCTTGGCATCAATTATCCCTTTCTTATTTGCCCCTTGCCCCAACATCATGCACCCCGCCTGTGCGCCAACCTGCCCCGCCCACGAAGCTAGAGAAACCACCGGGCAGCCCACCCCCTAACCGACCAACCCGCCGCCTAACCGAGGCCAGAAAATGTATATCCAGACCGGCTGAGCCTCCAAAATTGCCTCGATACCCACACCGCCACCAGCTCTCCGAACCCTTTAAGAAGGCCACCATATATTAGAGGCCCTTGAGATAGTAATTCTACACAACCTACCACTCTCTATGTCACCCCCAGAGCCTGCTAGTTATTAAATTATTGCTAGCTCCTGCGTGATTACCCCTATCCTGACCTGCCTAAACAATCCTCCTCATATAAAAATATATATATATATACATATATATTTTTTTTTATATAACTATCCCTGCCTACCTTGAAACTCTTACCCCAAAATACCGCCTCCCTTCAGTGCCCCCACCCAGCGAAAAACCCTCCCTTCCTCCCCAATACGGCGCTGCCCCTTTAAGGGCACACTCTGCTCCCCGGCGGCGGCCTTAGGGCACCACGCGGCCGCCCAGTGCAGCACAGCAGCAGGGCTTGCCGCCCGCAACGACCTCCCCTTGGGGCTTACTGCCCGGCGCCGCACCCGCCCATACAAAGGCCAGCAGACACTGCTGCAGCACACCGGCCCCGGCAGGACCTTCGCACACACAGACCCCCGGGGAACTGAACGAGTCTCCCCAACTAGTGATCCCACGGGGCCGCAAACCAACCGCCCCCCACCTCCAAGGGATGCCCCTGATAAAACCGCTGGGATCGGACCCCGCAGGCACCACGGAGCGAGCCACCCCTGCCCAAAAAACCCAGGACCGCAGCACAAAGGTATGAGTGGGGGGTGCCTTATCTACGGCAACCCCCCGCTATGTATTCCTTTTCTTTTTTTTTGTTTTTATATATTTCCCGCCCTCCGCTACACTACCCTAACCTGCCTCACCTCCTGCCTGCACCTCATACTCTGCCACAAGACCCTAAAGCATGGAAAGCTCAGGAGCAGGCGACCTGGACAAAAAACTCACCCTCAACGGTCGCCTGCTCCAGAAACTTCCCTGCCCCTTAAATACCCCCCCCAGAGGCGCCCTACAGTGCCCAAAACCACCCCGGGGAGAAATGCTACGCGTTCCCCCCAGGTCCCCCTTGCCCTCCTGTACACAGCACCTATGGTGCTTCTCATCTGAATACATCCTGGCCCTCCAGACTGAAACTCTGGAAAGGAGTGACATGATTCCCTTAGGAAGAGAACAGCCAAGTCTTGAGCAGATGACAGAAGATAGGAAAATCCTCTCATTTCCAATCTGTGTTGAAAGTGCGCCCCACACATTCTTAGTGAGAAATCATAAACATCTATCCCATAATATAGACTATAAACAGGGAAAGGAGCGATGGAAAGTGGACAAACGCATCGTATGGGCCCTCAAGTCACCTAGCTACCTCGTGGAGAAACTCTGCATCTCCGGTGGGCAGCGCACTTCCAGAAGCCAGGACACGTGCAGACTTGAAATCCACCACTGCAAAAAAGAAAGGACCAGAAAACAAGCCTTCTCTGCCTACGACCCAAGACCATGGAACCTCTGCCCTGTTGGCATCAGACTTGCCCCCACACTCCTAAAATTTTGAAAAGAACTCAAGACCCTCCTCTTCAAGGAGTCTCTCCTCCTCAACACCTAGGCCATCACGTCATCCCTCTGCTCCCTGCCATGGGCGTAATTTTAGGGGGGACAAGGGTGTTTGTCCTCCCCCAACTTTCATGGCACACCATATTGTCCCCATTTATTTGGCTTGGGCACCTTTTCTTCAGATGTCATGTCCCTCCCAACATTTTCAGCAAAGTTACTCCACAGCTCCCTGCCTACCCGGTATAGCAGTACCACTCCTCTGTCCCTCTCTATATACTACCCCTGCTGTATATCTGTGCTGTTGTTACCACTGAAAAGCGCTCTGTTATTCATCTGTAATGTTGTAGACCTCTGTAAAGTGCTCCGCTATATATATCTGAATTTTGTCTAAACCATGTAAAGCAAGACATTTTTGCAGACTTTTTCCCATGGTGGCTTATCGCAGTAGCTCTGCTCTGGCCTTTCTGGCATAGCTGCCAGGTCTCCCCTTTTCGCGCACGATGCTTTCAGCATGTGCTGGCTTTGCACTTTGCAGTCTGCAAATGACAGTACCATTGACTGAGCGTTTAGTGTTTGCTTAAATACACTGTAAACCAAAGCCCTGCATTTTTCGCTGCTTCATTTGGCAATATATTTCATTAAACAACAGTATTCAGATGCATAGGTCCTGTGCCCTGCTTGCCGTGGCCAACAAGGAGCGCCTAAAATGGGCCTGTGCCCAAGGTGCAGTGCGGTAATGGACGGTGCCAAAAGCGCTATGCCTAAACACGGCATACAGTTAAATAAGGGTCTAAGGAAGGATGTAAACACATAGGTCATGCTTAGCATCATTGCAATGTGTAGGTTTTTTGTCAGTAAGCAGAACAACACCTCACACTGGCTGTGGTAAATAGGATTAAGGAGTTGCATTATACACGATTTGTCACCCCCTCTACAAAATTGGGTCAAGGTCCCCTCACATTCATGCCACCCATAGACTTTTAAATACTTTGTGTCAATCAGGGCACATGTGTCTGGTATGCATCTGAGTTTTATTTGCCTATTGAGCCTACTTTCAGGACTATCTATGTATTAGTAAGTAGGCAGTTGGCAGACATCACTGAGTTCAGAGGTGGCCTCCTCAAATTGCCAGACAACAAAAGGAAAATCAGCGATCAGCTGACACTGATTGTGTTATGTTATGTTAAAGGATATTTCTACTGCGCACTATCACCACCGGAGTGGTCCCCTGGTGCTCTGGCGGAACTGAAAAGGAAAGAGGGTGGGATGGGTTAGTAAGGCTGAGCGGGGAAAAAGAGCAAGAGAGCTGTGATGGGCTGTTGGCAGCCTCCGTTTGATTAACACTGTTCGCTGAGCTTAGGTGTGCTTTTCGGTTGCTAGCCTTCATGTGTTGTGGTGCGTGGCTATTTGTGGTATGCTTTGTTGTTGCGATGGAGTGAAGTGCGTGCGTTTTTCAGTGCTTTGGAGAAATGGTTGTGTTTGTGTAGAGAGGTGTATGCAGAGGGGTGAGATTGTTTAGTGGGGTTGGTGAGTGGTTACATGGTACAATACTCATCTAGATAGCAACAGATCGCTGTAGAAGAAAGGGGGTGAACATATAGAGAGAAGGGCAGGGTGAGCATATGAGGCCACGGGTTGGGTGGAAAGAGACATGTCATAAGTGGTTCAATGGCGACGAGGTGTTTCCTGAAAAGGTGGGTCTTCAGTTCCTTCAGGAGCGAACAGATTGGATAAGATGTCTAGTTGTGTGTTATGTCAGAGTCTGGGTTGCGTGTAGAGAAGGATACAGGCAAGTTCTTCTTTGACGGTTGTGCGCTGACATCCAGCAATGTACATCCTGCGCAGTCAGATGGTGCATGTACATGCCATAGACATGCATCTTCAATTCATGTTATGACAAGGTGGCTTATGAGTGCAAATCAGCTCAAGACATAATGTGCAATTAACTCTGTTAAATGTGCTGCTATTATATATTCTTTGCTACTTCTAGCATTAAAATAACATGCACTTACAAACTGGGATGTGAAGAGGTCCAGTGATAGGACAGAAGAAGGGGCTATGCAGCAGTGTGCCTAGCCTTTTAGCCGTCAAGACAACTCTGCACCTGTTATCTCCTTTAACTAAAACGCAGTTAAAGGAACAAAGGTCAATATTTAACACTATCCTAACCCACACTTTCTTCTACAGTTCCTAATTCTTGAGACAATCTAACTCTCAACTGTGCATATAGTATTTCACTCAGAGTGAGCTGGAACCTCTGGGTCTGATTTATAAAAATATGCACTGGAGTAAATCAGAAGATGCCCTGAGCTTCTTCAATTTGCTCTTGGTACCTTATTCACAAAGTCTAACACTGGAGCAAATCTGGACTCCCACGGACTATCTTTGGGATGCCCATGTGCAAATGCAATTCACAAAGATTGGTTCAACAGCATTTCCGAGATGCTCCATGCAGCTTTCCACCACATTCTGAAATGGCAGAGAAGAACACAAAGACCTTTCTGTGTATTTCCCTCCCCAAAGCAGAGTTTCACTAGGGTCACCCGTGGTGGCTTGTAATGCAGGCAATGTTACATCCCAGTGACCCAGCAGGTGGGCCCCAGGAGAGTAGAGATGGAGGACTCAAGCTAGAGTGTTAGTGATAAAGGTGGGGGTGAGGTGAAGAGCCTATATTTTAAGCTATGGAGAAGGATTTTGGTAGAGGGGCTTCTACAGACCAGAAGGTATTGTGGCTAGGCTTGCAGGCTAGGCCTTACTTAACTCACAGATTGGCAGGGGTGCATGTTAAAGACTGGAGTACAATCCTGCATACGTCACATTTCTCAGGTTTCTTCAATGTGTTTTCATGGAGTTAGAGAATGGGTAAACCCCCTTACTTGTCAGCTGGGGCCTATGTTTGCATTTGTACCAACTGTTTGAGGGTGGTGGGTGGCAATTGTGAGGACAAATTATGATTGTGAGGTCTGCTTTATAAGTCAGAGGCCTTTCATGTTGGTGCCAGGGTTGGGGATACGGGGGCTATACACTCTCAGTTGATCCCGTGTGACCTTCTTCCATAATTCAAGAAGTCTAAGAAGAAATCCTAATGGCATGTTCTCCCTGCTCCTTTGGAACTTCTACCCATTGAAACCTGTGAGGCTCTCTTGACCTTATTCCCTCTTGCCCTGGCGTTTGCAAGACTCACCCTCTCACCAGGGCGTCACTGCCATCTTGTGCTAAATCTTATTGGTCTTACTATCCTGTGTGACCCTTCACCCTCGTCCCCTTGATGTGAGGTGTGTGGTGGGCAGTTCTGGGATGGCCATATGTGATGCATGGGGTCAGGGGCCGATGTTCCTTGCTTGATGGTGTTTTTTGCTTGGTCTACTCAGTCTACAGAAGCACTCATCTCCCTCTCTCCCCACTCTCTTGTTGGGACTTTAAAGTTATGGCTTGGGTCTGGCATGGGTCAGCCATCAGACTAGAAATGAGTCTTTTATTGCACTGGTGTAGAACTTCTCTGTCTAATTAAGCTGTCTATAATTGTGGTCATAGGCCGCGCAACAGAGGGCATGAAGTTAAGGTGTCTTTAGCTGAATTTCAGGGGTTTGGTTGTGTTAAGTTCTCACCTTAACGCCCCTGCAACTGATGTTTGTTCCTTGAAATTCAAAGGATTTGTTAAAATGTATTGATCACCTTAGCATCCCTGCAACTAAAACTTTTTCCTTGAATTTCAAAGGTTTTTTATTCCATCGATTTTTAGAACACTTCCAGCACACTAGCATGGTCTTCAGATGGCAGGCTTTGAGAACTCACAATGTTTTTAGGAAATGCACAGTGACATAAAATTTTTTGCCATAGACCACACACTTTCGTTAAGCAGCGTGCTCCAAGCGGCACACCCCTTTTTGGTACCGTCATTTTGCAAGCGTGCCACTCTGGCATCGGCATTCCGCTGCAGCACCCATTTTGGTGTGCCCTTTTCGGTGCAAAAGCCATTCCGGCGCTGTTATTTTGGCACGAGGGGTGTTTGGACGTGGCTGACATTGCATCCACGTCTAAATGCCCTTATTACAAATAAGTCCACAGGACTGCACAGCAACACACCTTGCCACCTGCGAGTTGCATTGCATTGCTTTTCTTTTAATTAAATTAAATTAGTTAAATAACTAACAAAAACATACAGCCTGGAACCCTGGTCTGTCAGAATTCAAGGCCCAGAATTTACCGACTAGGCCACAATGGCTTGGTTCTTCATGGGGCATACATTTCATACTTAGCCTATAATTTAATATGTTCAATGATAAAAGGCTAGGTATGAAACTTGTGAGAATTCAAGCAATAACATCATTGTAGCAGAATGGTTAAGTGCAACATCTCCCGCAGGCCAGGACTCTCCGATGGCAGTGTTCAGCATAAATGTGATTATTTAAAATTTAATATTTTCTGTTTTATAATGTTGCCCAGAAATGGTGTAGCCCTCTTTTTGAATATATGTGCAGTATAAGGTGGAATGTGTGGTGTGAGGGTGTGCACGCTATCTGAGAGGGTGTGAATGCAATGTTTGTGTATTCGATGTGAGCGTGTGTGTCTGTACATGGTGTGAAGGTATGTGTGAGGGATTGTGCATGCCGTGTGCATTTGCTCCATGAAGACAAGTTTTAGTGTGTGCGCATCCGTGCGCACCTGTGTGTATGTGAGCAATGCAACACATTGAAAGTGAGTTTTCAGTGTGCGTGTGTGTGTGTGTGTGTGTGTTGGGGTGTCTGTGTGCATGTTGCTATGTAATTTGCAAGATGCCCATCCATTTCTTGTTTTTTGTTGCATTTTGTGACTTGTAGTTTTATTTTGTCCATCAAGTGTCCTGTACAACAAGTTATAAAATGCAAAGTAAAAAGGAAAGCTCAATGATCACCTTCCAAATAACAGACGTGCGGCATATAACAATATATACAAGACATGTAACTTGGCTATATTCATGATTTCTCCTGTACCTCTAGTTGTTTGGTTGAATAGCAGTAGGGGATCTGTAAGTTGTTGAAAGAGAAGGAACGTAGGGTAGAATCAGAGGAGAGGGAAAAAGTAAAATATGTTTTTATCAGTTGGGGAAAGTGAGAATAAGGGGCTGGAGAGGATTGGTGTCTACTTACCCAGGCTGTTTTCAAAGTCTAAAAGTAGCAAAATATATTAAGGGAATAATGGGACTGTGTGGCAAGGCCCTCTCTTGAGCTACAAAGAAAGGTCTGTTTGCGCTAGCTCACATGCAATGGAAGACGTGCAACTATTATTAACCCATTGGTATTGCAGCTCAAAAGACCTTCTTAAAATCATTCAGCGATTGGGTAAACGTTTCCATGAAGGAGGCCACATAGATCCAAGCATGCCTTTGAAAACTAGTCCAGACTACAGAGTGTTTACCAAAATATACTGTTTTACATTTAAAAACAAAGTCTTGAACGCTGGTCTGCCAGACTTCAAGGACCAGCATTCAACCACTATGACACAATAGCTTAGCGCTTCATGCTGCATACATTTCATACTTTGCCTACATAATAATATCATCAATTTTAAAAGGCTAAGTATGAAATTTGGGAAAATCCAAACAATAATATAATTGAAGCATAATGGTTAAGTGCTGCATCTTGAACACCATCAGGCCAGGGTTCTCGAAGGCAGCGTAAAGCACAAATGTGTGTTTATTTAGTTTTTTCAGTTTTATAATGTTGCCCAGAGATGGTGTAATAAATGTTCCATTCTGTTTTATAATGTTGCAGTAAATAAATGTTTTTCACGTTTAATTCATATTATAAAATGCAAAGTGCCTGCAGGTTCATGCCAAATGTGACCTCTTACACCAAAACACCCTTGCGCCGAGAGGTCCCTGCGCCCAACTGGCTGCATCTAACTGGGCATTCGCAAACGGGACCTGTGGCGAAACAGTTGCAGCATAACGGCATGAGCCTAACAGGCCGTGCCGAAATGTCTTGTCCAGTGCTCCAAGCCCCTTCTTTTATGGCCAGTCTGGTGGTGACTGTTGTGATACATTACACGACCCCAACTAACCACATTTAGGCAGCATGAAAACAGGAAAAAATGACCTGCTACAAGAATAAAATGTGCCCAGGTACTTTCTGCACCCATATCGAAAATCAAAAACAACACCCAAGAATATACGCACAGTACTTCTTAGCTTCAATACGATGAAGCGGCTGGTCCCCTCAGGCCATGTTGCTCTAAGTGGTCTTAGAACTTTGCCTCACTTATTCATGGCATGAGTGGGCTGGCCTTTTCCTCACTTTGAAGCTTAGCAATGTCGGTCCTGGTTACTACATGGATAGGAGACCCGGGTCACCAGTTATATTTTTACCCCCAATGTCACTGTAGCTGTAAACATATCTATGTTTTTTTATGTATAAAAGATTGCAGGCTTTGAGAACTCCCAGTGTTTTTAGTTAATGCCCTGTACCATTACATTATTTCAAGAGGATTACACACTTTGGTTAACAGTGTGCTACGAGCCCCTTGTTTATTGGCCGGTCTCTTGGTGACAGTTGTCATTCATCGCATAACCCCAACTAACCGCATTTAAGCAGCACATAAAAGGGAAAATAATGACCAGCTGCAAAAATAACATATGCCCAGGTATTTTTGCCCGATAGCGAAAATCAAAAGCTGGCACCCATTAATATATGCACAGTAAGTGAACATATATCTTAGTGTGAAATATACAAATGTAGTTCAATAGACCTACTCCTTAGACGAAAGTGCACAAGACAAAATAGCATTGGACTTTAAAGAAAGTAATGAACAACAAAAATATCACCTGAGACAGGAAGTGTTCAAATAAAAATGCTGGCAAAGTATAAAAGGTGCTCACCTTTTAAACACAGCAATCTGTATTTAAATATAACATGAAAAAAATCTCAATACGAAACAAGTCCTTGTGGTCTTGTGAGTAAGCGTCTGCACTGCAAACATGACAACCTGAGTGAAATCCTGGTAGCCAAATACTTGAGTAAGCTTGCCACCCTCACAAAAACCCAAGGGGTTGCGTCCGCCATCTGAAAACAAAGTTATGCTGTCCACCAACATGTGTCCTTTACTAGTGCCCTGAAATCATCCACAATCAGGGGAAAATAACTGCACCAGTGTCCAGGATTGCAAACAATCTATAAATATATAAATCCTTATAGAGCTATGTTAGGCAAAACGTCTACAATTGTGGCATTACCCTCCGCCCCATCTTGACTGTGAGACTACAACTACCAGAATGCAATTGAGCAAAAGGCAAATAAATGGTCTCTGAGTGCAAAACTTGCAAGGTGTGACAGTATCACAGTTTTAAAAAAAAAGTAACGTGGATGCCATGTGTTTTGAGATATTTAAAGCTAAGAAATCACAATACATTTGAAACCCTTCTTAGTTTCAAAGCGGGAAAGGATCCAGCACCCTTAGAACAAGTTTCTCTCGGTGATCTTGTAAGGCAGGCTCATTTATTAGGCAACATGGCCTTAGGGGACTGACCCTTTCCCCGCTTTGAAACTAAGCAGGGTTCATCTCAATTACTGCCGGATGGTAAACCCACTGTTGCTATAAAAATATCTAGTTTTCTTATTATTATTGACTGAGAGATTACAAATACCAGAATGCAATTCAGCCAATAGCAAAATGGTTTCTGAGAATAAAACTCTGAAGGACTGACATTACCACAGTTTAAAACAATAAAATAATTTGGCTACCCATTCTGTAGTTCATCCATTCAGCAACTAGGACTACCCCTACTTAGCTTCAAAGCGGGACTGACTCTGCTGAGCTTCAAAGCAAGGAGAGGGCTGGCCCGTTTTTATAAGTGGTCTTGTAACTGTGGCTCATTTATCGGGCAACATGGCCTGAGAGGGCTTTCTTTTTCCTCACTTTTGAAGTTAAACAGGGCCTGTCCTGGTTACTGCTTCGATGGGAGGCCTGGATGGCAATCGTGTCGCTGGCCATGGCCAGAGAATCTTCACCCCCAATGTCACTATAGCTGTAAAAATATATTCTAAAAAACCCTAACCATGGGTACTGAACTACACATACCCTCAGATATCCATAGTATTCTATAGAACAAATATCAGCAAAATGGCTGAAAAAAATGCTTTCCTTCCCTTAGGCCCTTACCAAGTGCCCTGCTCATCTGTGCCAGCTCCCCCCACTCCCCACATGGCCTCCTCACCTCCCCTGCTCTCTCTCTTTCCAACCACAACACACACTGTTTCTGTGACGCAGTTTGCTTTCAGATGTTGGCTATTCAAGGCTACAGAAAGCTTTGTGCTGCAAACTCAGTACTAGACCCCCTCCAAAATTCCCAAATTTCACTTGGTGCCCTCTAGCCATCTCCCCCACCCGCACCTCCAGCCTGATGGCATTTGCATGTTTTTTGACCTGCAAATAGCTTTTTCCCTTTGTTTCATTTTCCCATATCCTCGGCTATAACCTTGAATATCACTTGCATCGAGAGAAAAACAAGATGGCGGTCGTTTCATTTCTATAAACCCATCGCTTGGGGTAAATTCCAGAGATATGGATATCTTTTTTTGAGAAGGGTGCACCCCTTTCACCGTCAAATATTCAAATAACAACTGCACAGAAAAACTCCAAACCACAGATGGATCGCGAGTCAACGCATTGTGCCCAAATAGTTTCAGACCTGGTCCAAATCCATCCAGTTGTTTGGGCTGTGCACTTTGGCAAAAATTCACCCTGTTTGTCTATGGAAAAATGAATGTGAAGTAGGCTGCACTATTGGTTAAAAAAAAAAGTTTGCCTTCTTAATAACTTTTTTATGTTTTAACAAATCTCACAACCACTGGGCGCAGGGGTCATGCAAGTTCTTAATCACTTTTGAGATTTCGGTCAAATACGTTGCAAAAATTACAAGTTATTAATGGTAGAATTTTGAGGGGTTCCTATGGGCGTCCGACTCACCTTAACTAGAGGGCTGCTATCATCGCTCTATAATATTTTCAGTTAAAGGGACATTATGGTTAAGTTGCACTTATAAAAAACCTATGAAATTCAGTGAAAAAACTTTGTTGAAGATACGTTATGGCTACAAGTAAAACCGAAGGACCCCCAAAATTCACCAGTTATGGTAAGCTAAGCAACCATAACTCGTGCCACCACCGTAACTGCTAAGACTAACAATATTTTCACAGAAATGGCACACACACTTGAGTGGTTGGAAGAAAACTTTCCAAAAGAAGAAATGAGTGATGATGACATCTGAAATGGTAAACAATACATCTTTCAATATAAACAAATAATGTAATTTATACAGAGCTCATTCAAATAATACTTTCTTCTTTTCTTATATTACATAATTTACATGAAGAAACAACACCCCAATTTAATTATGGAAAATCCCAAGAATCACAAAGACAATCCCTACCCCCAACTGTACATAATGAAATCATGATCTTGTCTGCAAAATTGGATGAACTTGGTAAAGGAACTTTTAAATGATGTTAGAAATCATGTTATCAGAAATGTTTATTAGCAATGCCCTTCTTATACCTGTCCCTCTTACACCCAGCAATCACCCCCATCAAATTCCCAAAATATAAATGAAAGAGTCTTTGATGAAACTACTCTCCCTCCCTCCCCTGATGATCATTGTATAGACATTCCAAATTCTCCCATTTATGTTTCCCATTCTGATACCCCATCCCTTTCATAAATAAATGTATTGGGGGTAATATATAGAAATCAGCATACAAGTGGTGCACGCGGCTGGCATACAGTGTGCGTGTGCGGCAGTCTGCGCCAGCCTCGTGTGTCAAAACCCATTTCCGCGCACAGCGTATACATGGATTTTAACATCCATAACCAGTTGTTGCGCAGAGTGGTGCAGCAGACCTGCAGCAGCGCCAGTTACGCCCCAAACCCTACCCCGTGCGCCATGAACAGAGCACAAATCCACAAATCCAGTACATGGCGCATAGGCCAGTGGACCTGCATACAACCGCCGACCACGAAAATGCGTGTAAAACTCCCCGCGCACCCCTCAGAATACACGTACCCCTCTCGCGCTAGCAAAATCGTGTGTAAAACTCCACGGGCACCCCTCAAAATACACGTACCCCTCTCATGCAAGCAAAATCATGTGTAAAACTCCCTGCGCACCCCTCAGAATACACGTACCCCTCTCGTGCAAGCGAAATCGCGTGTAAAACTCCCAGCGCCCCCCTCAGAATTCACGTACCCCTCTCACGCTAGCAATATTGCGTGTAAAACTCCCCGCACACCCCTCAGAATACACGTACCCCTCTCGCACGAGTGAAATCATGTGTAAAACTCCTGCGCACCCCTCAAAATACACGTACCCCTCTCGCGCCAGCGAAATCGTGTGTAAAACTCCCTGCGCAACCCTCAGAATACACGTACCCCTCTCGCCCCTTTTTGGTGTGTGCGCTGACTTTGTGCGCTTTTGCTGTGCGTGTCGCACACGGCGTTCGGGATGTGGAAATGAGGCGTGCGCCGATGTGCGCCACGCTCGGATTTGGTGCACATCCCGGAAAGTACAGGCGCAGGTCCGTCCATGAATCGCACACGTGCGATTCGCATGCGTGGGCTTGCTTTTTCGCACTTGTTCCTTCATTGATTGCGGCACACATTTATTCCATGAATTACCCCCATTTTCTTTATTCTATAAATATCTTGTATACTATCCTACCATAATTAAGAGTACACAAACAATATGACTGTCCGTGCTGTCCGTTCATGCAATAGGGTATCCGCAGACATCGTGCTGTGTCTGGACATGTCCGTTCTTGCATGATGCACTTTTAATTATTCTGCGGACAGCGTGCCTGTTTACAGACATCCATGTGCATGCGCTCAGCGGTCTCCTGTCCAATGGTGTTCGTGGACAGCCATCAGCACCGCAGATTTCTGGGTACATCATCATGTGACTGCACCCATGCAGCGTGATGGTGTGTCCACGAACAGTGTCCATCACCACAGACATTTTGAAATGCATTTTTTGCCCATCTAGAATGTTTCATGTGGAAAGTTTACCCTTGCAGAGCTCCTAGACCCATTCTTTGCTGATCTGTCAAGTGTATACAACGTTTCAAGGCCTATTTTGTTGAGGTAGTCCACAGACAGTTGCACCGTCCGTAGACAAATCCTTGACGGCACCCACCCATTACGTTTAGTCATTCTCAATCAGGCAGACCAGGAGAGAGCACCAAAATGGAGCAGCTGTTTGCAGATCATTGTGCCTGCATCTATGGCTTTACTCACGGCCATCACTCCTCCTTCCCAATAGCCATCACCACAACCACCATCTGGGGGGCCTGGAGAGGGGAACATGCATGGAGAAGTGGAAGTGGATTAAAAGGAAGAGAAAGATGAGGTAGAGGAAGTGCCTACCTCCAGCATACGGAGTGAGTCATGAGTGTGGTAGTTTTTCAAGATCGTTGGGGGTCTACTGAAGGCTCGGGCAGCCAAGGTGAGATGCACTGAGTGCAGGGTCATATTCAGTCATGGAAAACCTGATCTGTACTCCCAGAGGTCCACCTCCATGAGCCACCACACCAGATCCATCCACTCAGTTGCTCTGAGAAAGGCTGTTCCTTTCTCAGGGAGAAGCAAGTTGATGACTTCTACCCCATTTTCCTCGACCACTCCTGCCACCACACAGGCTACTCCTATGGGGCAGAGGACCTACAGTGTATCAGGTATAATGGAAGAATTCACCATAAACACACAAGAGATCCACAATAATTCCTAATGTACATACCACCAGTACTCGAAACCAAAACCATCCCTATAAATGTCATTTTCCAGATTTCAGACATCTGGCAACATACATGCACTCTCTGCAACCATGTTTAATAGGAGCACATCTCTAATCAACGGTTTTTGTATGTATCCATTCCAAATTCTCAATCCATTCCATTTCACCAACTTCTACAGAATGCAAAGCACAGCATATTATGCTCTTTTTGTAATTCAGACAATAGTTCCCACATACAAATAAACTCACATAGCCCATATGTGATACTTATGCTTCTATGGTACAATGCAGATGGTACAAAAAAACTGTAAGCTTACTAGCTTCACACATGGCCAAGTATCTCTTGGCAAGAAATCCTTCACAACAGTGGGCATAATCTACCACACTGGTGCTATAACCACTTCAGGCCATTATACTGAATTTAGTCACTAACTGTAGCACAACAAAACATTAGAATATGCCAACGATATCTAACTACATCCATACTACTTCAATAGCACTTTTAAAAGCCAAGATAATTAGAATATGCCAACAGGTATCTAGCTACTTCAAAAATACCCTTCATTGCAATACACTTCAAATATGCCATCACAGTTCTTGTTACTGCAATATTTCTTGTAAAATCCAATACATTTACAATACGCCAACATTACCACCATAACTAACAAATGCCTACTTAATATTCCTTAACCCCAAATGTACACACTATTCTATACTACAATAAACAGTTAGATTATGCCAACTAGATCTAAAACACTACAATAGTACTTTTAAAACCCAAAACAGTTAGAATACACCAACAGGTATCTAACTACTTCTAAAATACCCTTCATTGCAATAGACTTCAAATATACCATCACAGTTATTCTTACTTCAAAACATCTTGTAAAGTCCAATGTAGTTAGAATACCCCACCAGGTATCTAACTACTTTAAACATTCCCTAAAGTACAACACACTTCGAACAAACATACTATCACACTTACACTCACATAATTGTATTATGTTTTTTTTTTAATCCTGTATGCATTTTTTTCCCCAATGACCCAGTGATTATTTCATCTCAGTACAACAGTGTAGCACACACTAATGTAGTACCAAACTCTAGTACATAGAATGTACTGTTTGTGAGGGTCAAAAAAAATAAATGTGTATATACAATTGTATGCAATTAATATACACATATTACTATACTATGCGTTGCCAGTGGCCAGATTCTTGGGTGCATGGCCTACAGCCACAACCAGCACAATACAATTAAACCATATAATAAGTATGTACAGTACACCTTCAAATAACAAGACTCGCCTTGACACCCCTGCAATCCAAATGATGTCAGCGGACACTGAAGGTGACAGCGGACTCGGCGGCACCAGCACACCCTTTCTTCACCTATAGAAACAGCTCCATGTCAACTTTATTCTACTCCCCAGACCTTTCCAGACGCTGTTTCTGCCATCGAATAACCCCAAATGTGGTTTCCAATTTCTTTTCTTACCGCGCTGTTCCCATTCATCGGCAATGTCCGCTCACTCTGGAGCATCTGCAAACCCTTTTTTCACCTACAAAAACCACTCCATGTGAACTTTATTCCACTCCCCCATCCTTTCTAGACCCTCTTTCGGCCACCATAACTCCAAGTGTGTTTTCCACACTTTTCCACACCATGCTATCCATGGGCACCAGCTGCTGTCCTGGGGTCCAACATGGAAACTGTTCCCAATAATATGATGCAGCTCACGTTTTATACCATCCGATCAGTGGGTGCATATGCCTCTGAACCAATTAGGAATTTCAAATCAGGAAATGAGTCAGCAGACCGGACCCAGAGATCACACATTTTATTTACCTACTTTTTTGCAATTTTTTAAAAAAATACTGGATAGATTTACACCAAATGTACAAAAGCATGCTTTCAGGACCAGGTCGTCACTCCTAGTGCAAATTTGGTAAAAATCCATCCATCGGTTTGTGCTGTAGGTGCAAGCAAAACATTTTTTCCATTGCGTGTGTGAGGATTTCCACAAATTTTGGAGCCACCCTATAACTTCGCCCCCCATACACGCCCTGTACAAAATCGTTCTGAGGGGGCAACATTGTCAGACCCACAGAGGAAATAATACAACTTCATCTTACTACCCTTACCACGGAAGCCGAATGGAAGTCAACCCTCCAACCTAGGCTGGCACGGGTCCCTGGTTTACGAAAATACAGGTCACCATATGGCAGCCAGTGGGAGGCAAGGGGGTTATGGAGAAGTTGTGGATAGGTAGGGGGAAAGAGGGAAACTGGAACGAGGTTTAGGAATTGTAAATGGATGGGTAGGGGGAAAATAGGGAAACACATAACACATGAAATCACTGTAGTTTATGAGTATACAGTACTCCACTGTCCATGTAATAAGAATACCCTTCCTTAATCAAGAGCCCAGTTTGCTAACACCTCCTGACCCCCTGTCTCAACATGTTTCCACAATCATGGTCCAATTAGCAGCAGATGGTTGCGGACGATGCACAAGCACCTGTAAGCACATACAATGATGTCTGTGAGGACTGAAAAGCAACAGCGCTATATATAGACAAACACCAGAAAGTGTGGCATGTGTAGCATAGCGAATAA
Source organism: Ambystoma mexicanum (assembly GCF_040938575.1). Taxonomy (NCBI): domain Eukaryota; kingdom Metazoa; phylum Chordata; class Amphibia; order Caudata; family Ambystomatidae; genus Ambystoma; species Ambystoma mexicanum. Next base: position 222,512,872 of record NC_090933.1, on the reverse strand, counting down.
AGTAGCAGTACAGCCCTTGTCTGACTCAGCTTCCCCACTTACTCTGGGGAAAAAACGTGTCCCTCAAGGTTAATGTTTTGCCTTTGCCCCACGGTATTTGCATTTGTTTGGCTCAGTTTGAAATAAGGTACTTATCTTTCACCTGGGGACCCATCTGTGGGACCCCAGGCGCAGTAGAACCAGTCTAGAATGTCGCAGCAGGGATGATTCAGCATACTGAGGTCCCGATGCCTCTGCTGACAGCGGGTGCAGTGTAGTTCGGTGCCCGCGTTCCCAATGAGTGGACTGGCACAATGTACGCTATGAATGAATGCTGAATGAATGCTGCCTCTTCACTGCTGCTGCTCACCTTCATGCACCTCTCCCACCAAGTTGGCGTCCACACCTGCCCGCAACTCGGCCCGTGCCTGCTTAATTCCAAAATCAGCAGCAAGCATTACGGGCCAGGGCTGGACTATAGGTGGCAAGGCAGTCTCTGACCATGTAATTGGCGTGATCGCCGCCTCACCTACTGGGAAGTGTAGTTTCCCCTCCAATGGTAGGTTCCTACTGCCTGGCACCGCCAGACCCTCTGAGCCCTGACATCATGACTCCTGCCACAATGCCACAAACCCGCACCCCATTTCCCAGTCCTCACAACATCCCCCCCTCAAGGGGCCCTCGAGGTCTGTGCTTGTCTGGGTGTAAGCGATGAAACAATCTTACCAGTCTCGGAGCATGAACTGCTTCTGCCAGCTCACATGCATTATCCTCAGGCCCGTACTCTGTCCATTCAATGAGAAAGCATACATGACTTTGTCTCCTTCTGGAGTCCAGAATCAACAGAACTCAGGGTGTATTTTCAAGCTTAATAGCAATTTCAAATGCACTACTGTCTTAGAAAAACATTTCTCAAGAGCATAAAGAGTATAGGGGCAAATGTATTGGTGCAAAAATGTCCGAGATCCAGACAAACTAATGTTCTGTGTAGATAGCCACACCTTATCTCCCACTGCATACTTGGGACCCTCTTGTCCCCTCCTGTCAGCATACTTATATGATTCCTTGGCTCTTATTAATTGTTGCTGTGCCTTTTGTCTCATCTTTGAAAACTCCATCTTACGCTCAGTCACCTTTGGAATTTTGTTATTAGTAGGTAGCACCTCAAGCAGCATGTTTAACCCCTGTCCATACAAGCATCTATAGGTTGACATACCCAACGAGGTATGATACTAATTGTTATAGCAGAATTATGCCAGCCATAACGCCTGCACCCAAGAAGTGATGCCATCTGCAATGAAGCAAAGCAGAGACTGTTACATCATCTGATTTACTCTTTCACTCTGCCTATCGGTTTGAGGATGATAACTTGTGGATAGAGCACAGGAGTTTCCCAACATAGAATAAAAGGCTTGCCAAAACCTGGATATGAACTGTGAACCACGATCTGACACAACAGACTGGGTCAAGCCTTGTAATCGTACTACATGTTGTAGAAACAACATAGCCAATTCCCAGCATTAAGTATCCCCCCCGCAAGGAATAAAGCGAGCCTCTTTGGAGAAATAATCCACAACAACCATTATGGTGTCATACTCTCTGTCCTTCGGGAGCTCAGTTACAAAATCCATGGATATATGTTTCCACGTTTCCTCCAGAGTTGGCAGGGGCTGTAGAAACCCTACTTTCTTGGCATGATCTGCCTTAGATCGCAAGGATTTCTTGCACTGCTGAATACAATTGTGAGAATCAAGGGACATTCCTGGCCACCAAAAATATCTTTGTAGCATCTTTAATGTCTTCCTTTCACCTGCATGACCTGACAGCCAGGATTTGTGGCACCACAGCAAATCCTTATCCCGCAAAGGTTTACTGGGAAGGTATAGTCTGTCTGCTTGATATTGTAACCCATCACGTATACTAATGTTTCTCCCTTCGTCTTTCCAGCTCTGCATCTCATGAGTGGGGATACTCTTCCATACTTCCATCAGGATATCCCTAGTCACTGCCCCAATTATTCAGTCCACTGCTATTTTATTTCTATTCTCCTGAACAGCAACTTCATGTTTACCTGTCCGGTTAGAGCATTTGCCTACCCATAGTTTCTTCCTGGCAGATAAATGACCACAAAATCAAAATCCTCAAAAAACTGAGACCACCACAACTGACAATGTACTCAAAGTCTTTGCTGACTTCAGGAACTGTAAATTCTTGTGGTCAGTAAGCACTGTTACTGGATGATGCACACCCATCAAATAATGCTGCCATTCCTGAAACGCTGCCCGTCAACAAATCCTTAGCAGTAATGGCATAATTCTGCTCACAGCTGCTGGGTTTCCTAGAAACGAAACCACTGGATGCATCACTCCATCTTCTCCCTGTTGAGACAACACTGCACCTATCGCAAGTTTTTTAAGCATCTGTCTCTACCTGAAAAGGTCTTTCCAGATCTGGATGCCCAAATTGGAGCTTCCCTAAAGGCAGTCTTTAACTCCTTACCTGTGGCTTCTGCCTCCTCACCCTCCTGAACTTTGTGGCCTTCTTCAATAATCATGAGTTTGGGATAATGATATGTGAAAAATTGCGAATAAACGCCAATAGAAATTGGGAATCCCAGGAATGACTGAACATACACATTTACGAGATGGCTACTGAGTGATGGCCTGTGCCTTCTTCTCATCCATCAACACTCCAGACAGAGTGAGAATGAACTCCAAGAACTCCACCAGGGTGGTATGAAATTCCAATTTTTCCAATTTCGCAAAGAGATGGTACTCCTGGAATTGTTTGAGCACTGCCTTTACCTGTTGAACATGTTGTTCCACAGAATTGGAGAATATCAAAATGTCATCTGTATAGACAATGACAAAAAAATCCAAGTAATACTGCAACACCTCCTGCATTAAATTTTGAAAAGTCGCAGGAGCATTACATAGTCCAAATGGCAAATGATAGTCCTCACTAAAGTCAAATTTAGTATAGATCTTGGCTGTTTTCAATTGGTCAAGTAGGACAGCTATTAAAGGTAAAGGAAACCTATTTTTTATTGTAACCTTGTTTAAGGCCCTATGGTCAATACAGGTACTCAAGGTACTCTCCTTCTTAGGCACAAAGAACAAAGGGAAAGTGACTGATGATTTGGAGTGCTGAATGAACCCACAAGCTAACATATCGCCCAAGTACTGTCGCAAATGTTGTGTTTTCTTCTCAGAAAGAACATATATACGAGTGTATGGCAACTTCGCGTTAGGCTCAAGGTCAATTACACAATTGTAATTCCTATGCTCAGTTCCAAAATCACCAACGAGCAGCATTGGCCGAGGCGGGACTAAATAGGCCGGCAAGGCTGTCTCTGACCACGTAATTCACAGTTGAATGCTGCCTAGCCTCCTCGGAAGTGTAGTTTCCCATCCAACATCAGGTTCCTACTGCCTGATACCACCAGAAGCTGTGAACCCTGACATAATGACTCCTGTCACAATGCCATAAACCAGCACCCCAATTCCCAGTACTTAAATATGTACCTTTTTTGCAAAGTTTGGTGAGGATTCGTCCAAGGGGCACAGTTATAATCTGCCCCAAAAGTGCTCTATCTATGAGTTGAGCAACTTAACCATAACTACAGGGCTTCTATCGCAGGCCCTTTTATATGTATAGAATGTAATTTGTATGAATAATTGTGTGCATGATGAATTATTGGCTGCCTGTATGTCCCTGTGTGAGTCTATGGTGAAGGGGTGCACACTTAAATGTATGGGTGGCTGGGTGTGGTTTGTGAGTGTATGGTTAAAGGGTGCCCACTTACATGGATGGGTGACTGCCTGGGTGTGCCTGTATTGTGAAAGTGTGCACACTTTAATATATGGGTGGCCGGATGTGCATGTGTATGGTGCATGGTGTGTGTGCTTGTGTTCAGGGGTGCAACAAAACCTACATTTCATGGGGGAAGCTAACACTTCAAATATTGGGAGAGGCAACTTCACAGGTGGTGGGGGATGGGCAAACTTATTTGTATGGGGGCATCTAACGTCATTACCCTTTCTAATGAGGCTATTCTAGTGCAGCTTCAATGTTACAAGCAGTTAACTCTCTTGTTTAAGTCTGAAAGCACCCACTTATGGACTGAGGTGAGAATGAGCAGTCTCCTGTCCCCTCTCTACCCTTCCATTCACTCCCCTGGCATGCAACTACTAAACCCACATCACGATTTCAATTGCCTAAAACATTATGCATTTGAATGCATAATGCAGGTACTAACAGTGAAATGCTTTATATAAGTAATTGCTGGGCCTTTGATAACGGTGAGACGCAGGCGCCATTTAACATCTCTGTCCTTTTATGTACAGCAACGGCTATGTAGGTCAGCCAGGTCGAGTCAACATAGCCCAAGATTTTAAAGGCCGGGGAGGGCTGAAGCCCAGTCAGATCAATGGTGTTGCACGACTGCTTGTGCTTAATGCCATAATTACTTATTGGTAATGTTCATTACTCCTAGCCCTATTCTTCCTCATTCCAGTAGTTGTGTATGAGGCACTTTGTAGGACAAGAAGGTAATTCCTGGCTTAGTTAACTGTAATCTTCATTACTCCTAGTCAACCTCATCCTCATCCCTATACTTACCTAAAGTCAAGATGCCTCATACGTAATCACTGGGACAAGGAAGATGGGCGTGGAGGTAATTCTGAGCTGAGGAGTGGATATCTGGGGTGGGGGGTGGAGTGGGGATTGTGTTATAAATCATAATGGTCTTCCATGTCCAGGCTAAGCAGCCATTGTATGTGGTAGTAGTGGGTAGATTGGCATTTTTGTGCAGCCAGTCAAGTCATTTCTTAGTTTGGCTTGACTTTTCTTTAACTTTGCATCTCTGATAAAGCAGTCCTGCTAAGTGTAATTACCTGCCTAGGCTGGCATTTGGGTGCTTCCAGTTTAGCCATTTTTGTCTGTGGCACTGTATATTGTTGTGATCACCTGTGATAAAACAACCATGAAAAGTGTTATTGCTTCGACTGGCATTTAAAGGTTGTAGTGCTAAATTTGGACATTTTGCATAGTACAGTTTGTAAACTAGATTTCTGACAGTTGAATGGTGGGTTGCTAACATTTTCATACAGTGGAAGGTGCTATTTCAAGCAGGTCCAGAAATACAGGCTAAGGAATGTCCTCGTATTCCTGTGTGGTTCAACACTGGACAGGTGTCCATAGTTTGTAGTATTTTCATATTTCTTTTCTCGTTGCCTTTCACATAGTGATTGAGGAACTGCTGCAAAGATTTGATTAAGCATTGTTGAACGTTACACATTGATGTGCAAGGCCATTTGTAGGTGGGGCGTGTTGGTTTGGTGGACTGGAGAGTGACATCTAAGTTTGATGGGGATATTTCTGAAAGCAGTGTTTCTTCTTCCATTATGGTATTGAGTATCTTTTTATACCCTCGTCCACTCCGATGTAAGGCAATTTGGTTTGTTTGCTCTTGTTTGTATGATTGTTCATTGAAGTATGGCTCTGTTGGTGGTGTGACTCCACTCACCTGTACAGATGTGGCCAAAGGTATCTATACTGATATTGCGTTTGTTTCGAAGTACTGCTTGTAGTTTACCAAATAATGTTGTTAGTGTTCCCACATTGTGGATGCGCTCCCAACAAAACACTTTAAAAAAATGATGATCCTCTTGCAAACTTCCTTTGCATTGAATGTTCTGAAATGTCACTAAAAGGCAAGTTTCAAATGTTTAATCTTCATGACATCCGAGGTGTGTTGTGACGTAACAGAGTGATGTGCCAACACGTGTTTCGACCTCTCTCGGTCTTTCTCAAGGCAAAACTCTGTACAGCAAGTGTGTGTATACAATTATGTGATTCATAACAAGTCCCCATTAATAAGCCAGGACATGAAGTACAGAATGCACATACAAGCAAAAATAGTAACAGATGCAAATATCCATTACCGACGAGATGGGTATAGCATAATCATAGGCAGCACATGGAAAATAATAATTAACACAATTTAGAATTAAAAAGGAAGAATCTGACAGTAAACATCACATATGATAATTGTGTATATGTGTATTAATAAGAAAATGCCTTCTGAAATCAAGTTCACGACCATTAGTAACATAAATATGTTGCCCAAAACTGGCCTCCCATAGTACATGTGGTTCTCCATGCAACATTAACCCGTGTATATCATTTCCCTATTTCCATTCGTGCATGTAATCGCCCGGTGCAAATTTGAAACCGGTACCGCACACAATACAGTACCCATTGGGTCAAAAGTTTGAACGTTATCAAGGTCGTCTCATGCAATGTTGGGATTATTCGAACCCCATTCCATAACACCAAAGGTGACAAGTTATCAGAGTCAGATTAAATAAAATAGCATTAATTGAGGCAGTGTATAGACGTCTTGGATATATTATGAAGCCCAAAAATTCTAGAAAAACATAGAATGACTCGATCGAGGTGGTGAAACCCCAGGAAACCAGTAAAAGTATTCATAAATATTCACCGTTATCTTCCCATTCCAAAACTATTACTTTGAAATCAAATCGAACATTCTCCTTCAATGACACGTCCCGCCTGGATTGGCCTGTCAGTTAAAATAAACCGGATGATCTGTTAGGGTAGAACAAATCCCAAAGAAAAAAATTTTCTTATTTCGTCATATGCCCTCAACATTACACAGTGTGCCGCTTGCTTACCAGCATGTTCTCACGTATGCGTGAGCGCTTTTTCAGCCCGATGCATATCTGAACGCGGTGCAGTCCGCGTCCCCTTATGAAAAGAAAAAGGAGAAAAAATATAGAGAAAAGCACCTTCTAAACACGTGATCTTTAGTCACGTGTACGGCGCCGTGCGTAAATCCCAGGAAAAAAAAAAGAATGAAGTAGCGATCCCGTGGTGTGGGTCACATGTTCACCCACGGGTCGCATAGAAGGTTAGCACTTCGTCAAAACTAGAAACTTCCAAGGAGATATAAACAAGAATGCGTGAACCCATTCACGCCTGATAATATATCTGGGAATAATTATGAATATTAATTGTCTTGAAAGGTCAACCAAAAAGGATTGTGCAATACATACTACAATATATATCAGTTCAATTGGCCCATGGGTACTGCAGTGGTGCCCCACCGGTCCAATCAACACCCGCAAACACATGCACATTCAAGGAATCCTCCTTCTTTGCCACACATTGAACTCCCCATCTACAAAAACACATGCAATTCCGTATCACTGTTCAAACCCAAAGTGGTACAACGTAACCTGCAAATGGTGCGTGCTTCTAATTGTCGCAACAATGCTGAGCGGTCCCCACCTCTGGGGTGAGGTCTTGCCTGCATAAGGCCTATAAACCGAATATCGTTCACATTATCCATTTGATGCTGTTCCTGCCAATGTATGGCTAACGGTAATTTGGAATCAAACTTCCTCAAGCTTGCAAGGTGTTCCCTAATACGTATCCGTAATTCCCTAATAGTTGAACCCACATACACTTTACCACAGATACACAAAATAGCATAAACCACAAATTTAGTCTTACAATTCAAAAAATCACGTATTTGAACTGATAAACCATTATGACAAACAAAATTATCAGCCTGAATGGCAAATGGACAAAAATTGCATGAGGCACATTTAAAGAAACCCTTTGGTTTGGGTGGTAGCCATGATCGGGAATAAGTGGAACACGTTGTGGAGGCTAAAAAAGAAGGACATAGATGCCCCTTAAGTGTGCGATTCCGCAAAAAGATAAATCTCGGATGATCAGTTATATAGGGTGTGATATTGGAATCCAGTTGCAATAGGTGCCAATGCTTGTTCAATAGTTTATATAATACCTCCGAATTTTGAACATATTTAGTAATGATCCGTACGTCGGAAAACCCAATTGGTCTTTGCCTCCTCTGGTCCATTAACATTTCATCACGTGATATATCACTCACCCGATTCATGCCATGTTGAATACAACGACTAGAATATCCTCTTTGTTTAAAACGTGCTTGGATTTGTAATGCCTCATTAGTGAATTCCTCTAAATTACTACAATTACGTCTTGCACGGTAAAATTCTCCAAATGGTATATTCTCTATCACCGATCGTTTATGGCAACTTGTAGCTTGCAAAATCGAATTAACCGCCGTTGGTTTCCTAAATGTTTGAGTCTGTATACAACCATTGGCAATTGTGATAACAAGATCCAAAAATTCCATTCTGTTAGTACTGATATGTCCAACGAATTCAATCCCAAATGTATTGTTATTCAAATAATCAGTGAATTGCTGAAAAGTTTCAGTGGACCCACTCCAAACCACCAGAATATCATCAATGTATTTTTGTTTTGCTAAGTGGGTTTGAGGTGCCCGCTTTTTCCACAGGGTGCTGCAACCCATTCTTGTAGGTTTAATTTGAATTTGATTTTGGTATATCAAACTGCTCAAGCGCTATTTACCTGGCACACCTCAATACCTTCTGTTTTATAATGTTGTTAGTGGTTTCATTCTGTTCAAAATTGTTAGAAACAATTTCCACTTCACGATCATTGCACTGTCTACAAGAGCTTCCAGGATTACTTATCTGTGGGAAGTTTTGAGGGTTGAGCATGATTTCCCCCCTCTATTTAAAAGGTTCTGAAGGACTCTGTGGTGGAACCTTTTTTGTACAATACATTTTTTGGAATGGTTGCTTGTGGTTACATTACCATGTGTACATGCTCTGTTAGTAGTAGTGTGAGTTGCACTCTTTTTAGTGCTTTTCCTTTCATTGTCACATTTTGACAGATGAATTAAACTTTCTTTACTGATAGGTGCATCTGTATTGGTTGATGACTGTATTAGCTCTTCTCTTTCAACTTTCTGTAGAAGTTCTGCTTGCAGTGGATGGCTACTTTCTATGCTTTTAGGTTGTGTGGCTCTATTTCTGCGTTGCTTTCTACGAAGTTGCAGTTTGGTAGGCATTGTGTAGTAGCTGTTGGAGAAGAAAGGGAAGTCTGGGTGTGCACATTTTCAAATGTAGATGAGTGCAATGTGCATGAATGATTCAATATGAGGGTATACATATAAATGGAAGTTTGTCACTGTGTAATGGCCTCTAACTTTCGGTTGGGGACATTGTCTTACTATGTGGGGATTAGTCTAATGGTGGCGAAATAATAAAAACTGAGCACCTGTTGAGGTGTCATGAGTAACAATGAAGTACATACTGGTGGGTTCTTGCAAATCTATATTCTACAATACAAGAAAAGTGCACTCTCCCAGTAAGACGTAAAACACTATGATGGTATTGTACTTACTTTGTTGCTTGGTTAGAGTAGGTTTATTGCAGGTTGTATTTTGAAGTGCACACACCAGTGGCTTTCAGGCGAGAGGTGGGTACTGCACCTGTATAAGAAGATGATAAGACAATATGTTGGCTAATGGCATAGTCATTGCATTTGTACAATACAGTCGTTAAATGTGTAGGGGATCTTTTGGAAGGAAGAGAATCTGTTTGTGTATAAATGGATGGCTTACTATATGAATGGGGACCTGGGAGCATAAGCATGTTTGTTAAAGGGGTAGGTGGGTTATTTGCAAGTGTATTGTATAATGTCCTATTTAGCAAGTGTGTGTATTAGTGTAGGACTATTCACTTTAAAAATGGAGTACTTCTCATTTTGGAAGGATGACAAAAAGGTTCGGAAAGATGTACAGACTGCAAAGTTGAATATTTTTGTGTGTGCATTTGCATGTACTTTTCTCTCTATATATATATATATAAATATATGCTTGCTACATGAGTGGAGCCTTTGTTTCTGTTCTTTAATCTCATTATGCACATTTATGAATAGTACTGTTGTCAATGCACACATAAATTCTTTTCTTTTTTAAGAAATCTTGCAAACTATAAAGTGTGAAAAGTAAGTGGCCGGAAACTGTTATCATGCATGCAATGTATGCACTTTGCTTAGTTTGGTGGGATACGGTGACTGATCCTTTACTGTGCGATTTTTACAAATTTCATAGGATGCGCGTTAATGGGGGAAAGCATTGTAAAATTGACGGAACGAAAGAACAGAGTAACCGTTGGCATATAACAATGGCTGCTATGGGCAAATGTCAACTTTGCCATCACCTACTACTGTAGGAGCCATTTCATGATAGGTGATGGAAGAAATAACAGCATGCATTTTCAGTACGTTCTGGATATTCACTGCCGGGTACCATGTTGCAACGGACTTATAACACTGTTGCAAATGTACTGTACAAAAAGTAGTGATACCTGCAGGGTGTGCTGATGGGTGGTGATGCCGATGAATGTGGATGCAGAACTCCTAGATCGTTTTACAGTACATTCCAGTGCAGGTGCTTTTGATACACAGGACACTTAAACTCTGGATGTTTAATGGTTAGTATGGACTGTTCAACAGAGATGATAGTGTTAGATGCAGAATTCTTGGATGTAATTTGTGGATGTGTCTGTGACTGTTGAACAGTAGCCAATGAGGGAGTGCTGGAAACAGACTACTGGAAAGGGAAGAAGGTCTTCCCCTGCTTTACTGGGGCATGGCCCTTGCGGTAGTTGGGAAAGCGCACGTGCTACATGCTGTCTTTCTTAATATGCTTAAAAATTGGGGAACTTCCGTCCCCTGTACACTGTCTAAGGCTAACTAAGTCAAAAAGTTAAACATTTACACAATTCAAAATGTCTAAGTACAAAAAGTAAATCCACCATATTCTTGAAACCTAGGAGAGGTAAGTTATTTGTCCATAAGTAAATTGAGCTAATAGGCAAGTTTTGTTTAGGCTTTAGGCAGACTATATGGCTTTTGGGCAACTCCTGGATACATTAGTTAAAAGATTACGCCGAACGCTGTGCACTGGATCCACAACTTGGGTTCCATAATGTCGATGTCCACTGGTACGGAATACGTGGGATGAAGTGGCTGCATGTGGGTTCTCCTTGTTCCAGTTTGGTGATGCTCGATCATCCAGACATTATTATTGTTCATTGTGGAGGGAACAGTTTAGGACATGTTAGCGGCATCTCACTGCAGTTTGTGATGAAGGAGACATTTCGACAACTGACGGCAATGTTTCCAAAGTCACACATCATTTTTTCTTGCATTGCCCAGAGACAGATGTGGCTGCATTCTTCCTCGTGTGGGACACAAATGGATAAAGTGGGTTGCAATGTGGACAAGGCTGTTTGCGCCTTTTTGCGAGACGTTGGCATGTTCTCCTTCCACAAAGACAACATTATGTTTCGTAGTAGCAACATTTTTCGGTCAGATGGAGTTCATCTGACTAATGCTGGCAATGTGCTGTTTCTGCATAATATCCAAAATGCAGTGCAGCACTTCCTGCAAGTTCAGCAAGCATTTCCCCAGTGGGTGTTCACCACTTCCAACCTTACAAACACAAACAGCACAAAAGTGCTCTTTTCAGAGCCACCACTTCATTTTGGGAATGCGTACAATGTTTTTGATGGAGTCGCGCCGCCCCTTGTTCACCACCCTGTACACGGCACTTATAGGCTGTGGAACCCTCCAACAGCTGCCTTGGGTTCGATTTCAGGTGCTGCCGCATGTTGGTGGTGCCGTAGCTGTACAAGCCAGTTTTTCCATGACATTTCACCTGGTTATTATGTATTTGGGCACATCTCCTACGGTGGTAAATAGTTTCCACACCCACGACCCACGGCTGCAGGCAATGGGGAATCGCTCTACTTTATCCTCGTTTCCTTCTTGAGCTCCATCTACATTATTACGCCTGTTCCCTTGTTCAGGCCCTTCAGAAGGAGGTGATGGTGATGAAGGTGTGGGTGCTGCTGAGTCAGAAGAAGTAGCAGCAGCCCTGGTGGCCATTACTTGGAAAGGTACTTTTGAGGCACAGAATTGGTCACAAAGCAATTTCTGCACAAAGCAATGTGCACCGTTGCTCTGTTCTGGAAAGCCAAACAGGGATTGCAGCGCAGCTGTGTGGTGTGGCATTTTATTGGACTTGTGTGGAGCATGTGCAACCGGAAAGTGGCTCTAAATCATTCCAAAAAACAAGTAGATGCAGAAGGGCGAGTGTAGGACCTCTGTAAGGGTGCACTTTCACTGTAACACTCCATACATTGCAGAAAATAGTATTTTTTAAATGTGCACGGGTCCGGATCGTTTCTGCCAAATAAGGGCCCACACACAGCGTGGTTCCATTCCCATGATGATGTCGTGATTGTTTTCCATTGGGACAGCTGTCCGCGGGACGCATACTGGCCAGAACACTTTGTGCCCATGTGCATAGGAGTCGTACGGATACCCTTGGGATCCCCGGACTACTTAAAAGTACGGCACACATGCCCCGAACATTTCTAAACTAGCTGGGTGTGTGAACGGTACAGTAGGCAGGATGTTCATGTGCAAAGGTACCAGCAGGATGTGGGTGAGCGCTTCCACCTACTAAAAGTACATCACACATTTTTTTGCATGTCGTGGCCAGGGGCGTGTTACCAGGCGTCAGAGAAAGAGATACGCATGTGCGAAGTTGTGCGACTGACAAACATACGGTCCTGCAACTACTTACAGGCAGTTCTGTGGATGCGGACTTGCGGCCCGTAGTGGCGTCCTATGGATGCTTCCATTGTGATTGCACATAGGCTAGCCTTTTGAGACTGTGCCCCTCAGAATTATAATGGGCTTGTTAAAACAAAGCAAAAGGCACATATAAATTCAGCAAAAATGTGTATATCAGTCTTTATTTCCACACATTCATAGCCACTTTTAGGAACGGGAACGGGGACCAGAAATGGATACATATACAGGGATTTTGGCATTTCTACAAGTTGGTCTTGAGGGGAGGAAGGGATTGAGGTCTCATCGATGCGTCTCTCATGACACAGAATTTGCAGAGATGGAGCCTGGAAAATGGGAGGGGGGGTATGTGCAGGTAGGGCAGTGGTATTTTATTTTCTCCATAATGTGTCCTTGTACGAAATCTTTTAAGGCAGCACAATTGTTCAGCAATTCATCAATTTGTGCATCCAGGCGGTCTAGTTTGCTATTTACAGCATTTCCTTCAGTTCCTGTGGCCGTATGTTGTTGTGGAAGAGGTGCTGCTTGTGGTGTATTCCTTTCTATTCCTGTATGTTCTGTTAAAGAAAAACAAATGTGTTTGGAATACATGAAGCAATATATTGTAATTGTGTTATTTTTCACACTGCGTTCCCTACCTACGGGGTTACCATGATCACTCATTTCATCAATCAGGAAATTCTCTTCCAGCCATTCTGGGATGCTTGTGATTGCAGTAATTCTTTTACTTTTCACACTGGTGCCTACCAATGGGGTTATCGCCGTCACTCGCTTCGTCGTGCAGGAAATTCTCTTCCAGCCATTCTAGGGTGGTTGCCATTGCTGCGCACAAAAAGAAAACATCATGCGTTCCTACCATTGTACACTGCAGGACCTGTGCAATTATAAGGTAAACTTTGGTGTACTTACCACGTTGCAGTGACATTCTGTTCTCACTACTTTGCGGGCCTAACTCTGCCTCTTCGTTCTTTGTTCCTATGTAAAGCAGCTGTGCAGTTAGATTGTTGAAGGCAGAGGTTACTTCACTTGTAGGTGCATTCCATTATGCTGCGTACCCTATGCCTTTGCGCTGTTTGTTTCAAAAGTACAAGGTTTGTACACCTACTGCATTTTCCCTTCCAATTCACGTACTTGCTGCTTTTTGGATATGTGTCTTGTCTTTGCTGCATGGTACCACTATGTACAACCACCCCTCCCTTTCTCGGCAAGTTGGACGCCACCCGATATCCGTGAACAGATGCACTGTTCACAATCACTGTGGCTATTAATATGGAGCCATCGGTTTCAGTATGCTGTGCAGTACATCTATATAAACTAACAGTATCCTGGTAAAAAGCCATGAAATTCAGTGAAAAAAACATTGTTAAAGGGATGTTATGGTTAGGTTGCTGTCATGATGCCTACCCCCGGGCATCCGGATCGAGTCCATCAGCCCCGGGAGCAGGCATCCAGATACTTATTAAAACCCCAACAGCCCGGCTGGGAGCTGTTTGGATTCAGTCCTGGCACCTTAGGCGCCAGGCTCATCATAGAAATCAGTCCTGGCACCATTAGGCGCCAGGCTCATCATAGAAATCAGTCCTGGCGCCATAGGCGCCAGGCTCATAGACTTTACTTACCTTATGCAGACCATGCTGCAAATTAGTCCAAGCCAACATGAGGCCTGGATGGGACTATTTTATTACAAGGACTATTTTTCACTCGGGTGTGGTTGTGGGGATCTTCTTACATGGGACTACTTTGCAGGCTATCTAAACCACGCCCGAACAGCAGCCCATGCTTCGTGTTATTCTGCATCCAGCAGTGTAACGCTCACTGCGTCTGCAAGTCAGCATCCAGTCTTCTGCCACGCCCGCCTCGAATCCGGAGCTCCTAGAAAAAAGGAAAAGAAAGGAGAAGAGGTTAGATCACGGACATTATTTGATTCCTTACCTGATTCCGGACACAGCCCAGCTCTGAGCCTGGAAAGGACATTATTTGAGCACGCGTCGCTTCGCCAGCAGCAACGCCACGTTATACTCACCAGTCCACCGCATCTTTCGACTCGGCGCTGCTTCCATCATTTTCTTCGTCGAAACCCAGCACCTCGGGGGAAAACAAAAGGAATAACAAGGTGAGCCGAGAAAACCGACAAAGACAATCTCTTGCCACCATAGGCTTACCTGCTTTACCAACGGAGGTATTATCCTTTAATTCGCCGCATCTTCCCATTCTGCACCTATAAAGGGAGAGAAAACAGCAAGTTATACTCATGCAACTTTTAACAGACAGTGTTTGGTAATACAGACTCTTACCTGAACGCCATCAGCTGCCTCCAGGCAATATTCTTTTGGATCCAGCTGCAACCTAACGAGGGAATGGAACAAGAGTGAACATCAGAAATATTGAACTCTTTGAACTTTATAGACACTGGAGTCAATATTCCTCCGGAACTCCTCCAGTACCTTCAAACCAGTGAAGTAACTGGCAGGATGGAGAGCTCATCAGTTAAAAACATAAGGTGAGGTTACCAAGAGGGGATATCGGAGGTGATTAGTGGGGAGAACGAGAACAGTTGGGGGGCCATCACTAAAGTCCACGGGTAGCTAAATCCCTTTCTCCACTTGCAGGAGAATACTTCTACGAGTCCAGCAGACAAGATTAGGTGGGCCAGTCCAGACTGTCATCTCTGCACTACGCATCACGTTGGTGGGGACCGCAGCTGTCCGGGTCCGATCGATGCCCCTGTGGGAACCAGGTGAGCGTAACAGTTGCGCTACTAAATCCCTATCACCTTTACTGCAAAAACTATGCTAAAGGAACCTTATGGTTAAAGTGCCCTACTAAAGACCTATGAAATTCACTGACAAAAAACATTGTTAAAGGGACGTTATGTTAAGTTGCACTAGTAAAAACCTATCAAATTCAATTGACAAACGTTGTTACTGTGACGTTATGGTTACAGGTAATGCGAAATGGTAAATGTATAGTGCCTCCTTTGTGATTAATGTTGGCCTAAGCCTAGTGCTCTACGAGGAAAACCGCGTTGCAAAGTTCCGATTTTGGATCGACTTTGCCGCCATTTTAGGATTCATCCACCATTTTGATTTGTGCTCATACGAATCTATGTTCTAAAATGGTGGACTGTGTTTTCAACTTGCAACCAAGCCTCCTGACCTTTGAGTCCTGTTAATGTTTAGGTTGTCCGAGAGCCGACTGTTTAGACTAGGTAAAGAGACCTTGAGCTCCATATGAACTACCATCTGAGTATTGTCTGCGCACATAAGACTCATCCCTGTATAAACATTGGAACAATGTAAAGTAAACCTCAAGCGTAGACACAGGCCGAACTGCATTGTGTTGGAATATAGACTAAGGCTTACCGCGGGATCCGAGAACATACACCACCATTGTATCTTCATGGAAATGCAAACTTATATAATACTTTTGCATATTATTGTATAAGCTGTATGTGAACTAGGCACACACTCTAGACCACAGATTATTAACATGAAGAGAGGCTGGACAATATTATTTGAAATTGTATAGAAGCACAAATGTTTAGATGTCCAGCTCTCTCTCACCTCTCTTTGTCAGGCTGGCATACGCTGCGGGGTGTTGAGAGCCAGATAGCTATCTGTGTTTCTCATGCTACCACTGTGCACTGCAAGGACTAACACCCATGACATCAAAGATGACATCACAAATGTCCTTGATGACATCACTGATGACATCACATGTCTGGCTCCCTCTTTTTTTCTTCAGTGACATATCTACACCAGGTGCTTTTCTTAACTGATAGTCAGGAACTAAACATTCAAACAGGACTATATTTGTAGACCTTACCCTTTCCAAATGTTTTTACACTACTTTCTTTAGGTTTCAGTCACATCATAAGATACATATACATAGAGGAAGAAGCAAGCCTGAAACACAGCAATCATTTCTGTGAGTGAAGATAATCAGTTAGGTTAGGGACACTTTCTGGTAGTACTGGTACATTTTTGCTTACTTTGCTTTCCCTGTATATGCTCATATTTGTATGCTTTGTGGTCTCTTTATGTTTTGTGTATAGTAGTACATTTATGTAGTAAGTTAGGCATTCTTAGCTACTTATTACATGTGTCACAATACACAAACTCTGAAACAAAAGCATTCATCATGTTTCTATCCAACATGGGAAGATTTTGAATATTGCACCTCTATGTTGAATGCTGCAGACAATGCCTACATTTCTACATGAGTTGGTATTACAATGAAAATCCCTTATGGAGGCTTTTCAAGAAAACTAAATACACATGTGATGTCATCAATGACATTTGTGATATCATCTTTGATGTCATGGTTGTTAGTTCTTGCAGTGCACAGTGGTAGTGCGAGTTATGGTTGCTTAGCTTTCCATAACTGGCAAATTTCTAGGGTTTTTTGGTTTTACCTATAACCATAATGTCCCTGTAACAACATTTGTCCACTGAATTTCATAGGTTTTTACTAGTGCAACTTAACCATAACGTTCCTTTAACAATGTTTTTGTCAGTGATATATATATATATATATATATATATATATATATATATATATATATATATATATATATATATATATACTCACTAAAAAAAAACTTTGTGAAGGGGACGTTATGGTTAAGTTCTCCTACCAAAAACCTGTGCCCTCCACTACAAAACCTATTCAAATGTGCCATCATGGTTCAAAGTACAACCGAAAAAACGAAAAAACCCTGAAATTCGCCAATTATGGTAGGCTAAGCAACCATAACTGGCCGCACCATTGTGCACTGCTAACACTAACACCCAGGACATCAAAGATGACATCACAAATGTCATTGATGACATCACTGATGACATGACATGTGTAGCCCCTTAGTTTTTGCTCACTGCCACATCTAGGCTAGGTGCTTTTCTTTACTAACAGTTGGAAATGTAACTTCCAAAAGTTAGTACATTTGTAGATATTGATATTTTCACATAATCTTACAAAAGTTCCTTATATTTTAATCTCATCCTTTAATGTACATATGTAGGGGAAGAAGCGGGCCTGAAAGAAAGCTGTCATTTTGTGTGTGAATACAATCATGTACATTATACACAGTTGCTAATGATACTGGCTCTTGTTTGCTTACTGTACTCTCCATATGTAAGCCCCATATTTGTAGACATTGTGGTCTATTTATGTTTTGTGTGCATTACTAGAAATATGAAGTAAGTGATGCATTATTAGTAACTTAGTACATGTTTCTCACAACTGAAAAGTCTGATACAGAAGTATTCACCGTTTTCTTGTAGAACTTTGCAAAGTGCAAATATTGAACCTCTATGGTGTATGCTGCAGGATGTACCTACATTTCTGAATGAATAGGTTCCGGTATTAGAAAGAATACTGCAATGGAATTTTCTTTAGAACCCTATATTGTGTGATGAAGTATGTCGTTTATTACACATGTCCCGATAACCCCTGATACCGTTTTGCCAACATGACATTCACAACCCCTTGTCCGAAAATTAAATGTACATGTGATGTCATCAGTGATGTCATCAATGGCATTTGTGATGTCATCTTTGATATCCTGGCTGTTAGTGTTAGCAGTGCACAATGGTGCGGCCAGTTATGGTTGCCTAGCCTACCATAACTGGCGAATTTCATGGGTTTTTCGGTGTTACTTTGAACCATAATGGCACATTTGAATAGGTTTTGTAGTAGAGTACTTAACCATAACGTCCCCTTAACAAAGTTTTTTTTTAGTGAATTGTACGGGTTTTTAGTAGGGCAACTTAACCATAACGTCCCTTTAACAAAATGTTTATTGTAACTGAATTTCGCAGATTTACTGAAGGGGAACCTAATCATAACAGCGCGTTAATGAAGTGTTTATGCTGAATATACACTATCAGCATGTGATCTTGCAGATATGTAGTATAGTTTGATTACTTTACAAACATATAACGTAGACTATACAGAACATCCTTGCTATCGATATTGTGAAGGCACGGACTGAGCGCCTGTCTGCGGATGGACGCGGACAAGGTCATCACTACCAAAACAGTCAGGGGCCATCTGAAATTATACTAATGTGTCACACAAAAAATATTCAACTTTGAGAAAAGACACATTAATTACTAGTAAATAAATAGAGAAACCTAAACGTCTGAAACAAAAACCATGCATTTAATGACCATGTAGAATGAAATGGATTGTACCATAAAAAAAAGGATGACTCCAACGTAAGTACCTCACAGAAACTCTGTAGGCAGGACCGACAGTAGACGCACGCCCTTCAAGAAAGACAAATTACAGCAAAAAAATATGTTAACTTCATTTTTCTTATGTGTGTGTTTACTTATTTTGGTATAAGGGCTAGAAGAAATAATTTCTTTTTGTTCTTTTTGTACAGAAATGTGCAGTACTTTGGAGTGGCTGGAGGAGAATTTTCCGCATGGGGAAATGTCCGAAGATAGCAACAGTAATGGTACACAGTGCTCTGCATAAGCAAAATAATCTTCACTATTTTATGGCCATTTAACATATATATATTTATTTGTAGCAGTTCAGCAGAAAAAAGAAGAGAAGCCATCAAAGGACACAGAGGAAGACAGGCTGAAAAGGATAGAACAATGACAATTGTAATAGTTTAAGGGAATTTGTGGAAGAATTTGTTAAAGGAAAAGTACGTTACCACTGTCCCACCTGTACCTGCCCTCCTTCTCCATTCCCCAGTGAACCGTCCCCAAACCTTCAAGAAGAAAGTAGACATTTGGATGAAACATCCATCCCTTCTTCCCCACACAAATCATCTCACAATCAGCCGGTGTTGAACCCTAATTCCCCTATATTCGTGTCAGTGTCCGCATCCCCCTGTGTTTCTGTTGATTAATGTGCGTGTAATTTGTTAGAAAGTTTTTGTATAGTTGTTGTTGAATATGGGTTAGAGAACAAATTTGTTTTTTTAAAAAGACTTAAAATGTTCACGAACAGCACGACTGTTCGAGTTAGCCATAAGAAATACAATGTGGATGTTCTAACGGCAATACACCTACCTGTACCAATGACAACCAAGATGGAACTGATCTTAGAAGGCACCATCTGTGCATGTTTGTGTATAAAGTAACAGAATGGGGCGTGCTAAGGACATTATACCTCGCCGTACTGCTTAAAAACGAGATAAAACATGTTCCTAGAATATAGTAGGTAGGCAGGATGTATATAAATGAGGCAAATTGGAAGTGTTCTACGGACACTATATCTGTCCGTATCGTCCACAGCTAGATGGAACCATCCCTAGAACAGGCGCGGTGGCCGGCATGTTCGTTATCATACAAAATGGAGGTGTCCTAAGGAGACTGGACCTGTCCTTACAGTGATCAGATCAGCTATGCACATGCGCAGTACACCCATAAGTACTGCGAACATCCCGCCTGACCCTAACTGTCCATCTCACTTGTGTCGTACTTTTAATTAGTTGCAGGACCCGAACACTGTCCATAGAACTGTGGTGCGCATGCGCACGTGAAGTAGTCTGCATTTGCTGTTGTGCGGGCATGCTTTTCCCTCGCGGATGTGTACAGGACATCATCATGTGACCACACCCACGTTGAGCGTGTGGACTAATTTGCGCACTTTGTCTGCTTCCGCAACACTGCAAAATAACTGACACATAAATGGGAAAGTATTTTTCAGTATAATATCACCATTTGATATTTCCCATCCAATAGCTCCAACTGTGAATGTGGCGTTTCCAATTTTTGGAGCGTTTTATAGCGAGAAATGTGGTCACGATCCACATCCTTCGACCCCTATAATTGGCCACACCCCCGAGGTCATCTTCATTGTGCTTCTGGCTATAGCAGTTAGAGTTGTGCTGCCTTTAGTACTGTAGCGACAATTTGGCAAAACATCCTTATGGCATCCATGGCTACCACTGCTGCATTAGCCTCCGCACCACCCCTAACCCTCCAATGCCACCACCTCCCCAAGGGCCTGCAGAGGGATATACGGGTGTAGAAATTGAGGAAGAAGAGAATGAGGTGGAAGAACTCTGCACTACAAACACTCGGCGGGAGTCGTGGGTGTGGCGGTTGTTTTCCGTTTATGGGAACGTACCGAAAGCACATGCAAACCTGGTCAAGTGCAACCAGTGCCAGTTGGTGCTGAGTCACGGCAGACCTGGTGCGTACAGCTTTGGTACGACGACCATGAAGCGACACCTAACGTTGTTCCACAGTGCGGACATTTGCAAGGTGGTGCCATGTGAAGAACGTAGTAGATTGAGTTCCTCCACAGCATCCTCCGTGTCCGATCCTCTCACCACAAGAGACACTGCTGTGGGGGAGCGCATTCCTCCAGCTGCATCACAAGCCATCCGCAATGCTGTTGACCCTTACCTTTCGAGGGTCACAATATTGTGTATGTACTGTGATGCAGTACTCTCCAGGGGGTAGAGTCTTTGAAGTGCTTTTGAGGCTATGGTCACTGAGCACGAGAAGAACTGAGACCTACCTAAGTGAAGGGCACCCTATTTCTTTCTCTCTCCACCTGGCCCTTCTTATCCCCGTGGTTGGTGTCCCTTCCTTACCCTCCCGTGCCCTCCTCTCCTAGTGTATGGTGTCCATAAATGCAGTGAACTGAAAAGTTATAAACATTTAAAAAAAGGCTCTTTTCAGAGCAGCCTTTCTCACTTTAACAATAGAGCTTTGAAGTGACCGTTGTAGGCCCCCTCGCTTTTTTTTTATAAGTCCGCGGACAGTCATGGGACACACAAAAATGGAGGGTGCAAGCAAAGCAAAACCAATGTACTTTTCGCTGGGAGTAAGTGGTGGCTCTGAAAAGAGCCTTTCGGTAATGTTGAGTATGCTTCAAAAACTGTAGGGTGGAAAAAATGGATTGCCAAATACGTGACTATGATTCCAGAAAAAGTTGCAATGCATGTTGTACATTGCGAAGAAAAGTTTGATTGCCACCATATGTGAGATGGACAAACAGCCTTATTCAAATTGTGCTGCGCTTTCTGTATGTGTTGGCCAAATGCAGATGAACGCAGCCACTTTTGTCTTTGAGCAATACGGGAAAAAACTAGTTTGCAATTTGGAAACATGTCCATGACTTGTGCAAGTCATTCCTTCATTGCAAATTGCAAAGAAATGCCAGAAACATGGCCTAAACGATTTCCTTGGCAATGAATGATAAGTATATAAGGATGACGCTCTGTCTGTAAAGTAATGCAGAGAGGTACCAAGTCCAACCACCTCATTCCACGCACGCCATGCGAGTGCACTTCCACATGAGGAAATCCAAGATCTGCAGATAGGCCGCAACTTTCCGCATGCACCTTCAGCCAATGTATCCACGATTCTCCCAAAATCCAGATAATGGCCCTCATTCCGAGCCATGCCGGTAAGTATCGGTACTTTCCGGCATGGCGTAAAGTACGACACCGTGCTCGTTGAATACCGAAAATTTCGGCCCATTCCGAGCTCTCGGACACGCGTTTTCCGCCATGCCGGAAAAGGACAGCGCGGCCTGCCGCAAAACCCCCTGAAAAACCCCTACCAGCATGCAGCGACACGTAAAGTACAACACCGCCCTGTAAGCATTAGGAGAGCGGCGGCCATCTTTAAAAACACAATCCATCGCCATCCGCAGCTGCCAGCAGCCTTGTGAGGAAACTAAAGTTGGGAACCGGACCAGGCACCGCAGGACATGCCGAAAGCACCAAAAAGGGCGGCGGATCGCATCCGCAAGCAGAGATTCTGCCCCGATGAACTCCAGGCCATGGTCGACTACCTGGCAGAGCATGCCGATGTAGTCATCAGCAGCGACATGCGGAGGGAGTCGACCCTCCGCAAGAAGACTATCTGGGCGGAACTGGCACAGAGGGTGAGCGCTGTTGGCAACACCCCCCACACCCCCAGGGACTGCTGCAACCCGTGGGACGACCTGCGGGTGCGGGGCCTCCTCTCCAGCAACCGCAGCCAGGCCCTGCAGACGGGAGGTGGCCCAAGTACCGCAGTCCAACTTGAGCCGTGGGAGGAGACCTGTGCGGAGCTCATTTGCACTGAATCCATTGAGGGCGTGGGGACCATGGAGTGCGGGGGAACGACTTCTGCAGAAGGAGGTGAGTGTCCATTGCATGATGTAAACTGACCCTGGGGCCATCGAAGGCACCCTCTCGTGTTGCCCTCCCCTCATCCAACGCATCCCCCCATCCAACAAATGCTGAGTCAAGTGCCGCCTAATGCTGGCCCAAGTGCGAGTACATAACGCACATCAACCATAGTGCATTGACTTGCACAGCCCATCATGCACACTGTCCAGCAAGGTAGGCATAGTACTAGCCAAAATGTACATGACCAGGGCACAACGAGTCACTCCCAAACATGTGTTTTTGTCATCACCATGCACATGTACCACTGCCATAGCTACCCCCAAACAGAACAAACCGTAAATGACCGAAATGTCCATGCAGCCATGTATGCAAATAGGACATTGCACATACACTAATGTTGTCCCTCCCTTATACCCCCACAGGCACAGACCATGACAGCACAGAACCCCAAGGAAGGCGGCCAAGCACCTCCGCGGGTACTGGCAGGGTCAGGCCGAAGCCAGCAGCAAAAAAAACCACCCCCCCAGCCTACGGAAAGGCCACTTGAAGCTGGCAGACCGGCAACCCACACAGCATCGGCAGCAGCAACTGTGCAAACCCCTAGCTCGGCACAGTTGAGCGTCTCAGGGGAGGCTGCTGCTACCGCGCCGGATGAGTGGGAGCCCAGCCCGCCACCCATCCAGGGGCCCATGTCGGAGGACGACCAAGAAGACAGTATGCACAGGCCGGAGCCATGCCCCGTGACCCTGGCGTCATGCAGTGACTCCGGGGATGCACCATCACCTGTGCACAGTCTGGAACTCGACCCGCAGGCGTATGACGCCATTCCCCCCAGTCCACCCATACCACCCCCTACAGAGAATGCTGGTACAAGTGGATCCTCAGATGGTGTCCCTTCTCTTGACCAGCGCCGAGTGCACCAGTTGAGTGATCTCATTGAGAACTACATTGAGGACAATCGCCAGGCCAGGGCAGAACTGCATGAGGAACTTAATCAAATGCGGCAGTCCCTCACCGACTGCACCACCAGATTGTGCGACTCTTTGACGGACAGCACGAGCCAGCTATGCCATGTCCTTAATCGCATAGCAAATGCCCTTGAGGCAGGGCATCAAAATACCGAGCCACAGCAGGAGGACACGTCCGCTACCAGTGAGGCCACCCAATGCAGCTCCGTGAGATGCACTCGGCGTTCCTTGCGCCAACGGGATTTGCCTCCCCCAGACAAGGGGGGCAAGAGACATTAGGCATTCCTGCCACATGTGGGCCCCACATCCTACATGGGACGACTGCTCTGGAGTTGGGGGGAGGGGGTGATGGTGTGTTCTGGAGTTGGGGGGAGGGGGGTGATGGTGTGTTCTGGAGTTGGGGGAGGGAGGTGATGGTGTGTTCTGGAGTTGGGGGGGAGGGGGCATGGGCAGTTGCTGATGTAAGCACTATTTTTTTTTATCACAATACACAATTGGTATTGCATACTTCAACCGTTGTGGACATTCATCATTGCACATTTGTTCATTGACTACTGCCAGTACATGGTGTACAAGTATGCATGAGTCCGTTGCCCTATGTGCCCATGTCATGACACCCTCTACTGACTTGTGTCCTGGAGACCTTGTCCACTGTAAGTACAGAGCATAACATGTCCCTCAAGTGCACTTCCTCAATGAACCTTTGTTGGCACTTCACCCTCCGCCTTCACTGCATCGTCCTGTGGTTGTAGCAGTACCATGTCAGGGGTGATAGCTGCTCACGTAGGGATGCACTTTTTGTCCATCTGCACACATGGCATGGGTCCATTCGACACCAGATATCAGTGGAGGGGTCACCTACCAGTCCTGCTTCGCTGGCACATATGTGCATCACGCACACCTGGTGACTGCTTCATCTACACGCATGCACGGGTATGGCCATAGTCTGGTTGCCCCATGGGCCTGTTCAGGGGGTTCATGACAGGGGTCATGTGGCTTGCTGTCAAGGGACAGCCAACAACAGCTGCATGTGTCGCCAAATGAGGTGGGTGTGTGGACTGTCATGGTGGAGAACAGTACTTGGCTGTCATGGCAGGGTTTTAATGATGGCCATCTGCACATGTCCATGGATGTATTGCGTACGATCATGGACACAAATATGTGTCCGATGCAATGTAATGCAGTGGGGTGTTGCATCTACATGATGGCTCGTGAACGATCGTGTGGACATCTTGGGGTACATGTTCCTTTGTTGCATGCTGCTGTCCTGATGTCGGATCAATGTGGTGCTGTGTACTGTGTACATTCTTATTTGGGTGTGATGGCTGTAGTCTGTGGATCATGGTCATCATCCTGTTCTGATCCATTCTATGGTGATTCCCAACACTCCTATGGGTGTGCCATGCCGGTGACGTGATATCGTACCCCTGCTGCCCTCTGTGAATTCCACTCCCAGGGATGGGTCTCCAATGTGGTGCCAGGCTGGGGGATGCCACATTGTGCATGTGCAGTGTGTCCTCCGATATGCGCTTACGGTTGTGGTGTCCGTCAATGAGTGGTGCTGGTGTAGTGTGATTAGCCCTTGTCAGTTGGTGGAGATGTAGTGTGATGTGAGTGCCTTATTCTAGCAAAGTGGGAATCTTTTCATATGTGCCGTTGCACTGGTTCTGTGGCAGGTTTGTTGTCGGGGTGAACACCGTACAATGGCTTCATCGTTTCAACCCAGTTGGTTCATGCAGGCACCCACCCCATGGCACCAGTGCACTTGCATGACACAGTCAGACGACTCAACAGCCAGCCAGGCAGGTCATCCTGCATGTTGGACCATGTGGCGCGGTAGCGTGGCGGACTGCTGGCCCTTTGAGTCATGTGTAGTTGTTTGGTGTCGGGCCCACCCATGTATGCGGTTCTTGTTAGCATTGGATTCCATCTGCACGTAGGGGGAGTGGTATTGTTTGCAGTTGCTGTCCACCACCTGCATGCCATGCTGGTCCACATACGACCTGTGGGTGCTGTCAGGGGCACCATTGTCATTTGGCATGCCTCCATTTGCAATAGATCCAGCTTTACTGTTGTGTATGTCATGGGTGGTCCATGTTGGGGATTGGTGGACCCTTGTGTGCTTGGGGAGGTGTGACAGCACTTGTATATGTGGCCGCCTAATGGACGGTTGTGACATGCCACTGTGTGCTGGTAGGTGCCTTTGGCATGGGTGTGGGGCACAGGCAACACCATCACTTGTGCCGGGTTGGCACTGTACATTTGTATGGTGCTCGCTTTTCTTGTGTCCGTGGCGCAATATGGTGGTGACGGTGTCACAGTCTAGGTGGTCTGGGGTCTCTATCTGGTAGGACTTCTCCTAGAGTGGCCGGACATGCTGCATGTGCATGGGGGCTGCTGGGGTGGTAACGGAGGCTGCACTGGTGCTGCATGCAGGGCCTGTCTCCCCCTCCTTCTACCCCTGTGTCTCCTCAGTGGGGAGGCGTGGTGTTGTTGCAGGGGTTTGTGTGGTTGTGGCCTTGCTTGTTCGATTGGTGTCATCTTGGTGTGGGAGGGGGGTGGTGTGTGGGTGTGTTCCTTTTCTGCTGTGGCAGACTCCTGGCCTCCATCTGTGTTGCATGTGTCCACCTGTGGCTCTGGATCCCACTGCTCAGGGTTCTTTACTCCTTCTCTGAGATGCCTGTATGTACTCCATGCCGTTAAGGTACTTTACGTCCTTCAGGAGGCCGTAATTTACATGTGCTCCTTACTTGTGATCAGCTCCGGTTTACGCCATGCCGTTAATTTCAGCATGGTCCGGCGCGCGCGCGACCCAAGACCGATAATTACGGCATTTTAGTTTACGGTGCCGTAATTAACAGTCTGAGGGGTCGGAATGGCATGGAGCGGAAAACCATGCCGGTAATTCATTACCGGCATGGTTTGTACCTTACCTCCATGCTCAGAATGACCCCCAATCTGTTTTCGAGCACACAGGGCCATGGCTGTCTGGTCTCCTGTCAGGGAAAAGACGTTCTGACTAAATATCTCCGTACAGAACACACCCACTGACCTTTAGTGGCCAATCCCTACCTTCGCACATTCTCATTTGCATGCGTCTCCACCCCAAAATCCCCGTTGGTAAAAGGCGGCGCCTGAAAACTACCGCCATGTTCGCGGACACGTACAGGAGCAGAGCGTGATGACTGTACATTTAAATATTATTCCCCTTTTCCCCTTGAAGGTGGGCTCTGAAAAGAGCCGTTGTTTTTTTTTTTTTTGGGCAGGTGCCTTACAGACACCTGTTATTTTTCTTTTTTTGTGATATTTTTTTGTTCTTACTTTACTCCTACAACCATTACAGAACCTTCTCCAAAGCAAGCCTCACATTCCAAAAGAACATGACATTTCCCAAAGAAGATAACACAACACCATCTGCTTCGAAATAAGCCCCATTACTGGGAACAATGTTCTTGTGGCTGCAGAAAAACATACCAGCACGTAACATAAAAGCACACATGCCGCGATTAATGTTACACCTCCCAATACGTTGATCGGGACAGAAAACAGAACTATTGTCCCATTTTCCTCTAGGCAGTAAACCAGAAAAAAATATTTTCGCAGTTGGAAAGATGTTCATGACTGCCTCAACCAACTGTTCCAAATCTTTCAACAAAGTACGTGAACTCACGTAGCCCAAATGGCAAGCACCGTAGTGCAAAAGTATCACATGAGGAGTGGTCATCGTTCGCATCTCGGTGCAAACTTGGAGAAGTGCCGCAACATTGCGATCAGTCTCAGCGCTCCACATCACCTCCACTCCTCTCACATCAAAATGATGTGCCACATGCCTACTTTCGGCATACAGCTGTAAACCTTGGACAAAAATGTCTCCAAGGACCAAAACCCTGACCCTCTATGCCTCTGCCATCTTCAGTATACGCACCGTCTTTCGCCACAAAGGAACAATGCGAACATCTGATTGGCTGATGCCCACAGTCCCATTTCCATGCTCGATTTGCTGTAGATACCCGTATGTGACATGCCCTACCCGCAGACAAGCGGTGCCTACATGCGGCACGTAATTCTTAGCCAGTCCTTCTACCCTTTCCAGATCACGCTCGATTCCATTTCCTCATTGGACACAGCTAAGCAGTCACACAACCATCCATCAATCACATTAACCATCCCTACATCTAACTCCCTCATCAAAACTTTTCACTTCAAAAGTACTATTGATCACTGTGAATGCAAGTCGCATATCATACCAAAGCACCAACTTCAAAAACTACTGTGCAAGTGTCGTGGATTTCTACGTACAGCTCCATCCATGCGCATATGCATGCGTATAAACTTCAGGTATGCATATTTTACTCAGAGAACATGTGCAACCCTTATGATCTCATTTAAAGAAATTATTACCACTAAATCTGCATAGGCAATACATACCAACAGTCGTCCTTTAAGTACAAGATGTCCGATTTTTCATTAACAAACCGCACTACTTCTTACTGTCTCCCGCATAACTTATACATACATTAGAACCCTCCCTTTTTAGTGAGAAAATCGATTTTCCATTAGAAAATGGCACAATTTTTTACTGTGTAGCGTCTACATAAATGCTACTTCCAATGCGATCGTATGAGAAAAAGTAAATGCTCCCCATTTCTGTGGTGACATCTCCCTTCGAGGGTCTCCTGATTTTTCGAAATTGTACTTATAATGTGAAAGTACAGATTTTTTCCACATTTACTATACTGACCTATCACTTTCAAACCTCTCTGCCATAGATAACACAGCTTAAAAGAAACAAGACATTTTCGTAACCTAAAAAGTGTAGGCATTTCTGAAGCACGTGCAACTGACATACTGCAAGTAACATAGAAAGGCAGCACATAGTGCAGTGAAAAGCACACATGCACTTTGTTAAAATGTCAAAGAGGAATACTGCGACGAAAAATACAACATTAACGTGTGCTGTAACATCACAGCTTTAAACACACACAGTTACTAACTTTTTCTTTTTACAATCGCAGTGAAGACTACTCTCCTGAAAATCAACAGCATCTACACTGCAAACGACATATCTGAAGAAACCTGGTCATTCTGCATAACAAAGTAAGTACAGTACGACCTTTATATTCTTACTATTTCTCAAACAGACTGAGGGTTATGTATTTAATTTGTGCACCAAAGCAAACAGTGATTTCTGAACCATTCTACCCACAAATCGCCAATTACTGAACAAAGAATAACAGGCAGAATGACTCACAAATCACTGTATGTTTGGAACTCAAATAACATACAAATCCCTTAGAATGTTAGCACTAGAAAACATATAGCTGTTTCAATTTGATGGCAGTACGTTCACTATTAATGCTTCTTCTCACCACTAGCCCACTTTCTACTCTCATCTGAAGCACATAGTAGTAGTATGCAAACAGAAATGTAGACTTCCCATATCATTGTAAGAGGCCAATGCACATTCACACACCACCACAAAGTGCTTATCATGCCTTTTTTTCCAACAGACCCCAAAAAATGTCTACCAAAAAGCAAGTTTGTAGAAAAGAACGCAGAAGTAGAGCAAATAAAAATAAAAGTTTCCAACCTAACCATCCATCTGTACCAGAGTTTGTAGAGAACGTTGGACCAAAACAGCTAATACATTTGTTTACCAAAACAAAAACAAGCCTCAACTACCGAAACTTTACCTCCTCCAACAAAATGTGGCACGAAGCACAAAACTCTTCACAAAAAATCAGCTACCAATACCGCTAACAATGCTCCTAATAATCCTGATATAGCAACAAGAACCTATAGTAAAAAAAATATTTTAGCAAAAATGTTTCGCCAAAGTCCTTCAGAATCTAGAAGAGGACCAAAATCATCCTCACCCCTTAAAACCTACCGTAAAAAAATAATCCTACAAGCTCTCGTGGACAGTGCAATCATTCTCAAAAGGAAGTTGTTTATATTGGCATTAAATAGAAGGAAACCACTAACAAAACTAAGTACAATCTGCAAAAGAAACTTATCAATGAACGGAATGTGAACAAAAATATGGAGGTGAATGGAGTCACATTACAACCACAGAACCATATTTTAATGAAGAAGCATACAAACAAAATCAAACAAACACAATTGCCATCCATAGCAGTGGACGAGGAAATGAAAAAATCAATAATACCATGATGGAACAAGAAACACTGCTTAGAAAAGTATCCCCTGAAAACTCAGAATTACCTCTCGATTCGACCGAATCAGACCGCCCAGTATACAAATGGCCGTGCACGTCAATGTGTGCCATTCCTAGCAAATCTTTCAAATATTTACGTCAGTTCCTCAATCAGTATGTGAAAGGTAAAGACAAAAATAAAATGAAAGTGCTGCAAAATATGGATACCTGTCCAGTGCGCAAATATACAGGACTTCAAGGACATTAATTAGCCTGCATTTCTGGACCTATTTGCAACAGCACCTTCCATGATATCAAACGGATATCAATACATCATTCAAATGTAAGAAATCTAGTGTATAAAATATACTATGCTAAAAGTCCAGCTTAAATAACACTTTAAATAACACTCTTCTGCATGGTACACCAAAGTATCTACAAGAAGAAATTGACCGTATCCAGAGAAAATATTTTGGAAGTGAAAGTCACTTACAAAATGCAATAGTTTTAGAACAGACTACCAACATTTCTGCACATATCAACCTTCTATTACACACATACAAAAAAGAAATACTAAAATTTAAAAGTGCATCGGCTGAAATACCAAACCAGGTGTGTGTGTGTGTGTGTTGCCGCAAAACATTTTACAAAAGGAACACAAAAAATGTAGATATAGCATACAAAATAGAAGACAATGAAGATTCCAAGTGGTTTGAATTAGCTCTGTACTTTATAGCCGAAAACAAATATGAAATAAGTGAACCCCTAATATGTTGTAGTTACTGCACTACAAAACTAGACAACAACCAAAGTCCTTCACGTGCTAACACAAATAATTTGGAATTGTTTCCACTACCAAAAACCTTGCAACAACTTAAACATTTCATCCATTTCAAGCAATTATACGCCTTCACCCAAAAAAAGGACAATTAACTCCCTCTGAATTGGTGAAAGGCATTCATGGCAAAGTAGTTTATTTGCCACTAGATGTTACAGAAAATGTGCACACTCTAGGAGTGCAACTTTCAATAGAGCATTCTTTAATTGTGTTGGTAAATGGTGTACCAACCAAAGACAAAACAAGTTGGCAACAACTGGTGGACTTACATAAAGTTAGACAAGCCTTGCAATATCTAAAAGACAATAACGAATAATACAAGGAAATAAATATTGAAGAAAGCTTAAGGGAAACAACTGCAATAATTGAACAGTCACCAGAAACTGGACAATTTGAACTTCTGGATTCTGCTGCAGTATCCACTCTTTCGGACCAGTACACAATTCATACATTGCATTCCAATGAAAGCATAGATGATGCACTAGAAACTTACCAAATGTGAAAACCAAAGGTTCACCAATGAGAATATGCGAAAAACGTATAGAAGCAAATGCTTTTCCATTGCTATTTCCTACTGGCAAAGGTGGAAGGTACAATGATAGACCCACTCAAATTATGGCATCAGAATACCGCTCATTACGAATGTATTCGCAAGATCCCAGGTTTAGACAAAATGTGGAATACATATTCCACCTACTCTTTGAAAGTGAATTAGCAGCCCTATGTTACGGAGTTGCACACATTTTTAAATTTGGAACCCACTTTCAAAATATGTCAGCTACACAATTAATACAAAAAGTACAAGAAAAAGATGAAGGTTTACAGTAAAGTATAACAAATTTGTTTGCAAACATGCGTGATACAAAAGAATACTGGTTCCAATGGCATGGAGACATACGTTGTGTGATCAGAAACCTTGGACCACCGACTTGGTTTGTTACACAAAGTTGTGCAGAATATGCATGGGAAGATTTACATGAGTTCCTACGCATATCAAACAACAACAAAACCAACATACATTTATTAGCACCTGGAGAACTTTGCTCTCTAGATCCAGTTAATGTGTCAAGATATTTCCATCATCGTTTCATTGCTATGCTACGCTTTATTTGCAATAATAAACTATTCCTCCCCTTGGAGAAGTGCAGCACTTTTTTGGAGAAAAGAATACCAAGCGAGAGGAGCACCACACATTCACATGCTTTTATGGATCAAAGATGCACCTAAATTTTGTCAGGACACTGATTCCACTGTGTTGCAGTTTATCCAAAAATATGTCACTTGTGAAATCCCTTCACAACGGACACATCGTGACCTGCACGGGCAGATTTTACAATTTCAAAGACACAAATGTGGCAAATATTGTTGCCACAAATACAAAAACAAAGGGAAATACTACACTAAATGCCGGTTTGGTTTCCCTAGACCAGTTACAGAAACAGGTGAAGTGAACAACTTCATGTCTTCAGTTCGACATAGTGTGAAAAGTAAATCACCTAAGAACACGTACTACATAAAAAGAACCGAAGAATGTAAATATATCAATGATAACAATGCAATCATTGCCCTCTTATGGAATGCAAAATAGATGTGCAGTACATTGCAGACATTTCCACTGCTGTTGTATGATCTGTTACAGCCTACTTAACAAAAACTGAAAAAACTGAGCTTCAAGACCCCTGGGATGACTTATCATCAGACAAAACACTATCTCAGAAATTGTACAGCCTAGGCATAAAAATGCTCTCTCATAGAGAATGTGGCGCCTCTGAAGCAGCAGATTGTTTAACTGGTACTGCTTTGTACGGAAAATCAGACAACATAGTATGACTAAGTCTAGAAAAAGAGTTCTGAAATGATATGAGGACATAGAAACAATTGCCAGAAATGATCCCAACAGCCAAGACATTTTAAAAAACTATTTACTGGACACATACTATCCGAACAGGAGTGGCACTTTGGAGAGGATGTGTCTATACCACATCACTCAAAACTTTGCACACAAAAATAATATAAAACCTGATGAAAGCAAAGGCAGATATACAGTCACAGATTGTGAAGGCAGCTTAGTGAAACTTACAAAACAAAGCTTAATTAATCATGTTAAATTGTCATTAAAAAATCCTCAACAGAAAGAACTGTATTACATGTCTGTCTACAACTTTTTAAACCATGGAGAAAAGAGGAAGAGATACTAGATAACTATGACTGCTGTGAAGATGCTTTCAAAGCAAATGAAAGTATTATCACCGATGTGAACTTCACGCAGTACAAAGCAATGTTGCACAATGAACAGCAACACAAAGAAGAACTTCAGGCCCAACTAGATAAGGACTCTTCCGACAGTAGTCAACCTTCTGTAACAGGAAGTCTAGAACCACTAGGACAGCCACTAATAGCAAATGAGACAGAATTAGCTATGACAGAAGTGAAAAACACCACGTGTCACGATCAAGAAAATATAGAAGACTTAACTGTACAACAAGCAAAACTTAACAAAGAGCAGCACACCATTTTTGATGACGTAACAAAACAGATTGCACATGGTGTACAACACGAAAATAGAGTATGTACCTGCCAAAATTACAAACCAATACTGCTCTACATCAGTGGTGAATCTGGGTCAGGAAAAACATTCTTAATCAAAATCATCAGCAAGTTCCTTCAGCAGTTGACAAATAACAAACTGTCAGCTGTTGTCACTGCCCCCACAGGTTTAGCTGCCTACAACATAGGCGGTGTCACTTTACACCGATTACTACTTCTTCCAGTAGAACACCAAAACAAATTAGACTACTGCAAACTTTCTGCAGAAGCTGCAATGGAACTACGCAGACCATTAAAGCAAATTAATATGCTACTAATAGATGAAGTGAGCATGGCCTCCAACCTAATTTTGGCTTTGATTCACCTCCAATTGCAAGAAGTACTTAAAACAAACTACAAAGAAGTCTTTGCAGGGAAACACATTATTGTTTTTGGAGATCTTCTACAATTGACACCAGTGAAAGGGGAACCTATTTTTAAAACTGTAGGCCATAAACTCTGCCATAAAACTGTTGGCAGTATAGGAAATGTCAACCTTTGGCAACCTTTCCATTACAGAGAATTAACAGAAAACATGCAGTAATCTGCAGATCTCACTTATGCCAACATCCTAAAAAGTATTAGAGTTGGTGTACTATCTCAGGAAGCACAAGCAATATTGAAAAAGCAGCACATTCATGCACTTTACGGCGATAATGCATGTGCTACTGATGTTATGGAACAATTAGCAGACACAAATTTCAATTGTATGGCCTTAATGCCAACTCTTGCAAGCTGTGTCAAATTCAATGAAACAATGTTAAATAAAGAAATGCAACCAATAAATGACATTTGCACCACAGACAAACTAGACATACATGGTATGATACTACCCATGTGTGAGCAAGCCACAACAAGACTAAGTAGTTTAGAAAATTCAATATCCAACACAGCTGGGTTGGAAAAAATATTAAAATTATCCTTAAATTGTAGAGTAATGCTGAAACGTAACCTTGACGTGGAGCAAGGGCTAGTTAATGGGGCACTGGGTACAGTTGTTGGCTTTCAATCATACCCACGTGACAGCAACATTCAGTTTGTCAAAATTCTCTTTGACAAACTTTCAGAAGTGAAAAGGATAGGGCGCTCAACTGCTCGATTCCTTCTATTCAAAGACATGTATGTACGTACTCTTGCATAGGCAGTCACCATTCATAAATGCCAATGTCTTACCCTAGACAAAGCATTAATAGATATAGGAAACACAGTCTTTAAAGAAGGCATGAGCTACGTAGCACTATCACGCTTACGTACAATTGACGGTCTATTTCTAATGAACTTTGATGCGAATAAAGTGACCGCTGATATTCCTTGCATCTTGGACACAATAGACTGCAGTCACTGTACACCCCCCATCTGAAACAATATCCTGTTCCAGAAAAATTTAAATGTGGTAAAAGAAAAGTAATTCTATCAGAAATGCAACAGAATCTGATTGCAAATCCTTCAAAGAAAAGAAAAGAAGGAAAAGGTTCATCAATTACCACAAGCAAAGAAGAACCTATTAGGGAAAGTAAACCAGGTACCACTTCAAAGAAGGAAGAGAAACTCCGAAAAAAGCACTCTGAAACTGAACTAGCTGGTCCATTCAAATTTTCAAATGAAAGTGGTGTAGGTTGCTATGCAAATGTAGCAATGAATATTCTATTTCAACTGCCACCAATGGTTAACAATATTTACTTACACAGTATAGACCAATTGTGTTTGCAAAGGTTAGTCCTTCATAGAAATGCAACAAACAATCGTGACAACACGTACAGTGTTCATGGAATAAGACAAGAATTGGACTACTGTGCTGGAATGGTGAGCTTCACTATAAACACACAGGAAGATCCACAAGATTTCTAATGTACTTACTACAAGTACTGGAAAACAAAAGCATAGATATAAATGAAATCTTCCAGATTTCATACATGTGGAAAAATACATGCACTCTCTGTAGCAATGTCATAGAGGAACAAATCCCAAATGAGCGATTTGTGTATGTATCCATACCTAATTGTGAATCCATTCCATTTCAGCAACTAGTACAGAATGAAACCATGCCAGATTATGTACTATGTGCAATTCAGACAATCACACCACCTTAGTTTTACAAACTCATAGTAAGTACATAATACTTATGCTGCTATGTTATAATGCAGATGGTACCAAAAACAACTGCAAGCTCACCGGACTCACACACGGTCAAGTGTCACTGGGAAAGAAAACCTTTACAAGAGTAGGTATAATGTGCCATGCAGGAGCTACAACCAATGCAGGTCACTACACTGCATACATTAAGAAGAAATGTGGATGGATGGAATGTAATGATAGCACCATTATTCTGAAGCAGAGATTGCCAGCTAATCTTACAAATGTGTATTTAATCTTCTTAAAGCCAAAATGTAATGACTAATGTCTACTTCAACATTACCAAAAAATGAAGTGAAAGTCTACATACAGTTAGAATATGCCAACAGGTATCTAACTGCCCAAGAGTGTAGAACAACAACACAGATAAATGAATACCACAGAAACATAACAACAAATGCACAGTTAGAATACGCCAACAGGTATCTAACTGCTGTTAAAAACAGCAACAAGGCTACAAGCATAACATAAATCAGAAAGAACAAGGAAACACTCAAAGAAAGCAAATAAATAGTTTGTAGCATAGCAAAAGAAGGTTTTTTTTTTTAATCGGACAAGGATTTTTTTCTCCCAGACCCAAGAATTTCAAAAACAAACACAGAAACTGAGCACAATGCGCAGTACACTGGTTTGTAAACTAAGTATGAGGGTAAAAAAAACGAAACTGTCTATTATACAATGTAAGAAGTCTTCATAAAATGCAAACACTAACATGCTTTTTTCTTTTATCACAGAAATTAAAAAAGGCTAGGTGCGCCAAGTACTCCAGTCATGTAAAACATATGTGGATTCTGCACAAAATAATCAGTAAGTATAATTATAGTCATTTCATACATATGCGAATCAACATGACTAATCTATAGCCGTAATATGGTACAGTGACTAAAAGCAGGACCTAGCTTTTTGATGTATAACCCAGCACCTACACCTTACGGGCAAGCAACCCACACTAACCACAAACATTGCTACATATCAAAACCATGGTGCTTCTAATTTCACTACTTTTACGGTTAGTTTTGCCTGCGTGGTCTGCAGCCATGCAACCAAGACACTAGAACATGCACAAAAACACAACACCACACCACAGCCATGTTCACTTATACCCTCACTCCTTATCACTGCAGGCTTGGGTGCATAGCTTGTGGCCATGCACCCAAGACTCAGGGTCCTGCCAGAAACAGTAAAGCATATCACAACCATTGTGGCTTCTAATTTCACTACTTATAAAGTTGTTTTTGCGAGCATGGCCTTTCGCCATGATCCCAAAACACTACGTCCTCCCCACAACCACCTGACTGATGTTTCATAGTACGAGTGTACCTATGCCTGTTATATGCTGCAGTAGTTGTGGCCACAAGCTACAGACTTGGGTGTAAGCCCATAGATTTTTGAATGTATGGGTATACAGTGTATGAAATCCATAGTGGCTTACAACTGCAGTGCTTATAACTTTGTTTTTGGGTGCATGGTCTTTGGGCCACAACTATCACACCATATCACGGCCATTGTGGCTTGTAACAACACTTTAGCCATGCAGCCGAGTATCTACACACTCTCCACAACCATTTGACCCATAAGCAATATTACAATTGTATCAATTTCTGTAATATGCTGTGGTGGTTGTGGCCAGGGCCTAGAGTCTTGGAAGTATGGCCTATGGCCATGCATCCAAGACTCTACGCCGTGGCCACAATCACCTCAGCATATTACATCCATGGTCGCTTACACAGGCGTGACACACCCATACAATGAAACATTATAAGTGTAGCATGTACTCAATTTATACCCAGGACTCTAGGCCCTGCCCACACCTGCCAGATACATAATGGAATGTGTGGCTGAGATGTGTGACTGTGATATCCTGCACTGCTTGTGGGCTGGGTCTACACTCTTCGGTGTATGGCCTACAGCCTGCAGCCATGCACCCAAAACTGAACGTCCTGCCAACAACTACCGCACTATGTACAATTCATGTTGGCTTATACCTTTAGAGTTGAAAGTGTTTTCTCAGGTGCATGGCCTTCGGCACCAAACATCACCAAACTTTTCAAATAAATTCAGAGTGGGCCATTTACTTTTTTTGCAAAGTTTGGTGAGGATTCGTACAGGGGGAGCGGAGTTATAGGCCGCCCAAAAACTGCTCTTCCTACGGAAACAGCAACTTAACCATGACTACACATATGTGATAGCAACCCTGTAATTATGGTTAAGTTGCTCAATCCATAGGAATCCCCTCTAGATGAATCCTCAAGAAATATTGCAATCAAATATATGACTCTGTCAGATTGATTCTGCAAAGTTTGGTGAGGTTTTTTTAAGGGGGGCCAAGTTATAGCGAGGTCCCAAAATTTGAGGTTTTTCCCATAGATCTAATGGAAAAGAGATTTTGCTCACGCCTATAGCCCAAACCGCTGGACGGATTTTCACCAAATTTGCGGCAGGAGTGGGGGCTTGGTAACAAAAGCGTGTAAATGGTGTAAATGGTGTAAATCCATTCAGTAGTTTCATTTAAAATGATGAAAAAGTAGGTAAAAAGAAATTAGTGATATCTGGGTTTGGTCTGCAGACCCACTTACTTGTTTGGTCTGCAGAGGGGTCACCGATTGGCACAGAGGGCGATGTGATGTCCACGGACAGGAGACGAGCATCATGCTTTACTTTCTTTATTGCTGCCACTTCAGCACTTCAAAACAACAGACATTTAAACTTGTATTTCCTGTTTTCTTTAAGAACTATAAGAAAAAAGGGTAAATGCAAAGTTTAAAAAGTTAAGTTCAAGGGCTCTCTTTCTGGTATTACTAGTCCCATGAGTCTCCTAGCCTCTGTTAGTTCTGAGGCCCCTCTCCTCTACCTATCAGGTGCTTGCCCAGGGTATAAGATCCTCCAGCCCCAGGTCTCTTCCTCTTTCTTTTTGCTGCCAAATGGAGATAACTGACATCTTGTTTGTGTCATTGAATGAAGTACTAGATAGCTATTTATAAAGTACAGTTGCTTAGCAGAGTCAAAATTGAATTGTATGCATGAATGACTTAGCTTGGCCGCGTGAGTATTATGGAACATGTCAAATAGAACTTTGTTGTATAGCTAGGGCTTTGTACAGCGCGGCAAACGTTTCTTATGAGAACTTCAATCCAGATTTTCTTCAGAATGCAGGTTCTGGTGTTGATTGTACATTGGAGGCAGGGCTGGAGCCACGAGCGAACGCGCTGGTGTGAGGCAACCGGCCCGCTCCTCACATTTTCACATACAAGCTGCTGAAAATGAAACACATTTAGACCTGGGTGAGCAGGAGGCTTCTGTGCTTCCGAGCATCCCCCGGGCCGTTCCTGTCGCTCGCGCTCTTGAAGTTAACACAGATAGACGCGCAGCATGGAAGAAAGTGATCTGCTAGAAATCAGATACCACGTAAAGAAATAATATATATATATGAATAAAGAAGTGTTTATTTTACCGCTCACTTCACTCAGAAGGCCTAGAGAAGTGTTATTGAGCTACTACTCTCCTGATAGCCAAATTGAACAGCTGTCAGTACGTACTTTGGCTTTGCCAACCTCTGGTTCCAATGGCTCATTATGGAAAACAAGGAGGTTCCCATTCCCCAACCCCAGAATGTAGTAAGGAAGAATGGGAGAAGGAGCCCATGCAACAGGAGACTGAATTGTCACTCAGTTTTAAAAAAGTGTTGGGGGACTCCTTGTCACAAGCAGTCTCTCAAGGACTACAGCCCATAGCCCAGAGACTGGATATGCTGGAGGCATAGATAGCAGAGAGGGAGCAAATGGCCTCCAGGAAAAGACGGGCTCATAGCCCTGTCGAAGGTACTTCTGCTGGACACTCTGAAAAAGGGGTGTAAAGCTCTGAAGAGGAATGGCTCTTTGACCCCCACCCCCCGAGCGTGGAAAAGTGGGTGGATGCAGACCCCAAAGAGAAGACAACCCTGTCGTAAGACTAAAAAAGGCCTTCCTGCAAAAACAGCTGATTGCCATAAAAGACCCCCTACCCCAGGGGTGGATAATTCAGGGCACATGGATGAGGGCTATTCGCCAGATGACGAAGGAGGAGAAGAGGAGGAGAGCCTCAGAGAACCTGTAGAGGAGAACACTGTCCCAGAGGAAGAGGACAATACATGGGAGGTGTTCGACCCCGAAGCCATTAGGCACCTCAAATCTTCAGAGTGGGTGCCTTCACCTAGGGTCGCGCTATATATGGCACAACACATCAGGAAGCCCCCAGACAGAGAGGTGCTGTCACGAATGTCGGTTATATCTTCTTCTTCTGATGAAATGGCGGATTCTCCCCCTTCCCCCAACTCCTCACCTTCCTCTTTCTGCTTGATCTTTCCGTCCTTATGTCGTGGAGGCTTCTCTTTTTTCTTGTGAAGATAAGGACGCCCTCGATAGGATGCCACCGTGCCACTAAGATAGGGGCAACGGGGGTTATCCTACCGAGAGCGCCTCACAGGGGGAAAAAAGCCAGAAGGCACAAAAAACCCCTAGACGTAGTATTTCAGGTGGATGATCACTGCAGGTGAGTTCGCTGATGGGAGAGCGATCCGAAAAGGAGGCACAGATCGGGCAAGCAGAGATTCCAATAAAGGTACAAGGGATAGAACTAAGGCAGTCCGGTAAACAGGCACAGGTCTGGTAGACGGAAGTTCCAAATAGGTACAAAGGGATAAATCACAGGCAGTCCGGTAGGCAGGCACAGGTCTGGCAGGAGGTAGATCCAAATAGGCACAAGGGATAAATCACAGGCAGTCCGGTAGGCAGGCACATATCTGGCAGGAGGAAGTTCCAATTAAGAGAAAAGAGATAGTAAAGAAGGAAAAGGCTGGGAAGAAAGGGGAAAAAGAGAAAGGGGAAAAGGAGAATGGAAGGTTAGACAAGGACGAGGCAATGCGCAAGGCAGAGAAACAAGGGTGGAACACAGCTGTGTGGAAACAGCGAAACGAAAGGCAGAAAGGCAGGAATATCACCAGTTACGGGAGCGGCAGCAACACAGGAGGGAACCCGGAAACGTTGCAACGCGTATGCGACCCGGAAGTGAAGTGATTTATACTTCCGGGTCACGATCGCGTACAACGACTAGAGTGGTAAGCAGAAGACGAGGAGTGGAATGCTACGGCGGACAGAACCGCCAGCGATTCCACATCCGCCATCCCCGCCGCGGCATGACAGTATGCCCCCTCCTAGGGAGGCCTTCCCCCGGTTTACCCGGATGAGAGCGAAAAAACCTGCGGACCAAAAGTGGGGCATGTACATGAGAGGCTGGTTCCCAAGAGTTTTCCGACCAGTGATACCCCTTCCACCGTATTAGGAATTCCAGCCTTCCCCGGCGGTACCGGGAGTCACAGATTTGGGCTACTTCAAATTCCTCCTGGGTCGAAGTAGAAGGCAAGGGGGTTTTCTTCTCTTTACGGGACCAGATGTCTGCATGAAATGGTTTAAGTTGTGAGGCATGAAACACCGGGTGAACCCTCTGAAGGCTTTTGGGTAGTTTAAGACGAAAGGCTACCGGGTTGATGGCTTGGGTGACTTCGTATGGACCCAGAAATTTAGGGGAGAGTTTGGAAGAGTGTGCCCATCGTGGTAGGTACCTTGTGGACAACATGACCTGAGAACCCACCCCCCAATCAGGTACAGTTTTCTGAAGTTTGTCGGCTTGGCCCTTATATCTCATTTGAGCCTTGCTAAGGTTGTGCTTAGCCTGCAGCCTGTTGTCTTTCAACAAGGCGAGAGTGGAATCAACTGTGGGTAAAGAGGTGGAGACATTAGAGACCGGTAGTATAGACCGGGGATGGTAGCCATAGCTGCAGAAAAAAGGGGTGAAACCGAGAGTAGTATGAAAGGAGTTATTGTAGGAGAACTCTGCCAGGGGTAGTAGAGAAACCCAGTTATCCTGTTGAAGGTTCACGTAACATTGTAGGTACTGTTCTAAGGTGGCATATAGGCATTCCGTCTGACCGTTGGACTGAGGGTGGAAACCGGACGTTAGAGCTCTCTCTATACCCAAACGGCTGTAGAGATTTTTCCAGAAACAAGAGGTGTATTGGCTACCTCGATCTGAGATGATCTTCTTTGGTATCCCGTGGAGACAAAAGACATCCTTGATGAATGCTTCGGCCATAGCTACTGCTGGCGGTACACCTGGTAACGGGGAGAAGTGAGCCATTTTAGTGAAGAAATCGATCACCACCATAATGCATGTGAACCCTTGAGAAGGAGGCAAGTCCATGATGAAATCGGTAGAAACAACTTCCCAAAGACCGTCGGGAACAGGATTAGGTTTCAAACTCTTGCTGCGAAGGCAGGTCACGCAGGATTGTACGTAACTGGCCACGTCTCGTCGCATCTCCGGCCAATAAAGGTGCCTCTGCAGATAATCCAACGTGCCCTTGATACCTCGATGACCTGCCAACTTGGAGTCGTGACACCACTTTAATGCC
This sequence comes from Ambystoma mexicanum, assembly GCF_040938575.1. NCBI lineage: Eukaryota > Metazoa > Chordata > Amphibia > Caudata > Ambystomatidae > Ambystoma > Ambystoma mexicanum. The sequence continues at coordinate 222,471,118 of NC_090933.1, read as the reverse complement.
AATCTCCGAAATTCTGGAGTGGGTAGGTATAATTTGCCTTCCACAAAGTAGAGTCCTTCCTTGACGTCGTAGATGGGGTCTTGTGGGTGTCTCTCAGATTCAAAACCCCCTTTTGAAGCTTCTTTCACTTGCCTCAAGAAAGTGGACAGTACTCCTATTCGCCTTGTCAAAGGGAACATAAGATCCGGTGTCCTGTCGGATTCGGTCACATAGTCTCCTCTGCGAGGCAGAGTGTCCGCGACTAAATTCTGTTGCCCTGGGATGTAGGTAATGTCGAAATCGAACTGGGCAAAGAAGTGAGCCCAGCGTGCTTGTCGTGTGTTGTAGCACTCGAACTGTCGCAGGACTTGTAGATTCTTGTGATCGGTTCTGATGGGGAATGGGTGTTTACCTCCTTGTAGGAGGTGACGCCACTCCAAACAGGCTGACTTCATGGCCAATAATTCACGCTCTATGACTGAGTAGTTCCTTTGGCTGTCGTTGAGTGTCTTGGAAAAATAGGAGACTGGATGTTCCACTCCTTGATGTTCCTGCAAAAGAACTGCCCCCAGAGCTGATGAATAAGCATCTGTCTCGACAATGAAAGGCCGGTCTTGATCTGGCTGCTGAAGGATGGGGGCGGTACAGAAGGCTTCCTTGAGATTGTGGAAACTATCCTCAGCTTCGCTGGACCAGAAAAATGGATTGGAGCTTTTCTTGAGTAGAGTGGTAATAGGTACAATCTGGTGGGAAAAGTTGGATATAAATTTCCGGTAAAAGTTCGCCAGACCTAAGAATCTTTGTACATCCTTGATGGATTTAGGTGAAGGCCATTCCAAAATGGCAGATAATTTACGGGGATCCATGGCGAAACCCCGACTGGATAATATGAAACCCAAATATGGGATGGAGGTTGCAGAAAATACACACTTGTCTAATTTGACTGAGAGGTGGTTTTCTCTTAGTCTCTGGAAGACCTCTTTGACATGGACTACATGTTCCTCCGGAGTTCTTGAATACACCAGTATGTCATCGAGATAGACAATCGTGGTCTGACACAGCAGATCTGAAAAAAGCTGGTCCATAAAACGCTGGAACACTGATGGGGCATTGACGAGCCCAAAGGGCATCACTTGGTATTCGTACAACCAATAGGGGGTCCTAAAAGCTGTCTTCCATTCATCCCCTTGGTGGATCCGGAGGAGATGGTAGGCATTCCGGAGATCCAATTTAGTGAAGATTGTGGCGCCATGAACAGCTTGAATGATTTCGGTGATAAGAGGCATGGGATACCTGTCCTTTATGGTCACCTTGTTTAGACCCCTGTAGTCAATACAGAGTCTCAACTCTTGTGTGTCCTCCTTTGGGATGAAAAACAGTGAAGCTCCAGCCGGTGACTTTGAAGGTCTTCTAAGCCCATTGGCCAGATTGTTATCCAGATATTCCCAGAGGAAGTGTCTTTCTCTGAGAGATAAAGGGAACATCCTACCGAAAAGTACCAGTGCACCAGGAACAAGATCCAGACAGCAGTCTTCCGGTCGGTGGGGAGGAAGATCGCTAGGTGTCTTTTCTGTCACTACCTCTGCGTATTCTTGTAGATGATGTGGAAGACAATGTATGAGTCTGGAGTCGTAACCACTGGTAGTTTGTACTGTCTCAAATTTTGGTTCAGGCAGACATTCGGATCTACAAAAGGTGGACTGAAAACTGAGTACGTTCTTTGCCCAGTCAATGTGAGGGTTGTGCTTTCGGAGCCAGCTTATCCTTAGTATGATAGGGAAATGGGCAGCTCGGATGATGTCAAACGAGATCTTTTCGGTATGTTGCTGGATACTTAGGTGTAATTCTTCAGTGGTATGTGTGATCATGCCGGAAATCAAAGGTTCACCATCCACTCCTTCGACTTTCTGATCCTCCTGTTTGGCCAGACGATTTATGCCTTTTTGTTTAGCCCACAAGGTATCTATGAAGTTGCCGGCTGCACCACAGTCGAGTAAAGCCTGAGTTGGGACCACGGTCCTGCCCACAGTAAGAGTGACTGACAGAACCATCAACCTAGAATCCTCCGGTATACCAGAAGATGCTATCAACAGAGTTGCGTAAGGACTAGGAATGGCCCCTCGGGAGTGCGTCCCAATGCTCACCGAGGGCGCTCGTTTCCCGAACGCCTCGGAGGGACGTCAGGACAGTTCCGTAACAGATGGCTAGAGGCTCCACAATACATACACATGTTGCCATCCCTTCGTCTCTTCCGTTCTTCCGGGGTGAGTGGTGCACGAGCAGTACCGATCTGCATCGGTTCCTCTTTGCCTTGACGTGAAGGTGGTAGAGAAGAAGGCAACTGGGCTTCTAAGGGAGAGAGACTGTAGAGTTTGTTCTTTTTTCTTTCTGACCGTCTTTCCAAGAGCCGGAAATCAATCTGAAGAGCGGCCGTGATGAGATCCGAAAAGGAGGACAGACGGTCGATACGTGCCAATTTGTCCTTGAGATCCTCTCTCAACCCTCGACGGAAGATGGCATATTGGGCCTGTTCCTGCCAGCCAGCTTCGGCGGCTATCTGCTTGAACGTAGTGATATAGGAGAGAAGATCTGTGTTTCCCTGGCGGATGTCTAAGAGGTCCTCAGAGGCCAGAAAAGTACTTTCTGTGCATAGAAATGTTTGGTGCAGCAGGGTTTTGAAATCATTATAGTTCTGCAGCACAGGATCTGGTTGGTTAACCAAAGCGGTGGCCCACGCCAGGGCATTACTCGTCGTATGGGTAATCATGAATCCTACTTTGGCATGATCTGATGTGAAGGTCTGCGGACGGAAGGAAAAGTGGAGATTACAGGCATCTAAGAACTCCTTGACTTGTTTCGGCGATCCATCAAATTTGCCTGAAACCAAACGGAGTGAAGGTAGGTCTGCAGAGGGTCGCTCCCATTCATTCATTCTTAGCTGCAATGCTGCATTGGTTTCCTTAAGGTTCTGGACCTCCAAATTAAGGTTTTGGACGGCGGCTATAAGTTCCTGTACTTGCTGGGGGGTTGCCATCTCAGTTTCTTGTTGGCGTTGCAAACTGTCACAAATGTCGGTTATATCTTCTTCTTCTGATGAAATGGCGGATTCTCCCCCTTCCCCCAACTCCTCACCTTCCTCTTTCTGCTTGATCTTTCCGTCCTTATGTCGTGGAGGCTTCTCTTTTTTCTTGTGAAGATAAGGACGCCCTCGATAGGATGCCACCGTGCCACTAAGATAGGGGCAACAGGGGTTATCCTACCGAGAGCGCCTCACAGGGGGAAAAAAGCCGGAAGGCACAAAAAACCCCTAGACGTAGTATTTCAGGTGGATGATCACTGGAGGTGAGTTCGCTGATGGGAGAGCGATCCAAAAAGGAGGCACAGATCGGGCAAGCAGAGATACCAATAAAGGTACAGGGGATAGAACTAAGGCAGTCCGGTAAACAGGCACAGGTCTGGTAGACAGAAGTTCCAAATAGGTACAAAGGGATAAATCAAAGGCAGTCCGGTAGGCAGGCGCAGGTCTGGCAGGAGGTAGATCCAAATAGGCACAAGGGATAAATCACAGGTAGTCCGGTAGGCAGGCACAGGTCTGGCAGGATGAAGTTCCAATTAAGAGAAAAGAGATAGTAAAGAAGGAAAAGGCTGGGAAGAAAGGGGAAAAAGAGAAAGGGGAAAAGGAGAATGGAAGGTTAGACAAGGACGAGGCAATGCGCAAGGCAGAGAAACAAGGGTGGAACACAGCTGTGTGGAAACAGTGAAACGAAAGGCAGAAAGGCAGGAATATCACCAGTTACGGGAGCGGCAACAACACAGGAGGGAACCCGGAAACGTTGCAACGCGTGCGACCCGGAAGTGAAGTGATTTATACTTCCGGGTCACGATCGCGTACAACGACTAGAGTGGTAAGCGGAAGACGAGGAGTGGAATGCTACGGCGGACAGAACCGCCAGTGATTCCACATCCGCCATTCCCGCCGCGGCATGACAGGTGCACTCCTGAATTAGTGCAGAGTGTCCGTGGCCAGAGTTGCCAGGCAAGTTGGCAGAAACCCCAGACCTCAATCCAAAGATGGGCACTTTCATGACCAAGTTAGCAAGAGTCATCCAGAAAGGAGTGGACAGAGCATGGAGAGGGTGCCAAGATAAAGTTCTGAACCTGGCCGGCCCTTTGGCAAAAATAATAGTTTTGGCAGAGAAAGCCAAAGATACCAGGACACCAGTGGATGCCCAAGCCCTGGGTAACTGAGCGCAGTGAGCAGTGTGCCTCATTGGCAATGCCACAGAGGAGGAGCGAGGTGTTGCTGAAGATAGATGGAAAGCTCAGCAACCTGGCCTCCTACGAGGCAGGAGAAGGTGCTAAAGGACTCCTGTTTGGAGAAACATTCGCTAAAGAAATGTCCTAATTTACTGGCACCTACTTCGTATTGGAGAAGGCATAAAGCTCTATTACAAAGATATTCCCAGGGCGAGTTTTTGCCGGAACCGGATGTCACCTGGTTCAGTCGTCCGATCAAGATTCCGAAGAAGGCGTAGAGGAAGAGGTGCCTACCGGCAGCCAAGTGCCATAGGCGGTGAGTACAGCATGCAAACAGGTAGGAGGGAGAACCCTCTGCTTTTTGAATGAATGGCAAGCTTTATCCAGCGATGCTTGGGTGCTCCAAGCACTGGCAGGCCTTCAGTTAGAGTTTATAGGCGGCCCCATACAGAGAGTAGAACCTCATCCGATTCATATGCCGCAAGAGGAGGCGTCGCTGTTGTAGAGCAAGCTACTAAAGCTAGTAAGCAAGAAAGCGATCAAACGCGACTCACTAGGGGGTGCAGGATTTATCAGCAATATGTTCCTGGTGCACAGGGGGGAGAAGATAAGACCAGTTATAAATCTAAAGAGTTTAAACAAATGACTTTCATACAATCATTTCAAGATGGTAGGCATTCACTTACTCAGGGACCTCCTACGTTCAGGAGATTGGCTAGCATGGCTAGACCTCAAAGACGCATACCTCACGATACCGATAGCGAGAATGTATCGCAGATATCTGTGCTTCTATTGTAACAGAGAGATTTGGCACTTCTTGTGTCTCCCATTCAACCTACCATCTGTTCCTTGGGTGTTTATCAAACTAATGAGACCCGTAGCCGCGGCCATAAGAGAGAGGGGAATTTAGATTATAATTTATTTAGACAATATTCTCGTGCTAGGGCCAGAAAAAGTAACGCTCACCAGAAATGTGTATTGGGTCTTCAACCTACTATATTCGCTGGGATTTCTAGTGAGCCTAGACAAGTCTCAGCTTCAACCAGTTCAGAGGATAGATTTCTTGGGGTTCACGATATATACCACAAAAGCTACTCTAGAACTCCCGGGGCACAAAGTTAGAGCGATCAAGAAAGTACTCAGAGCAGTAATAGCAAAGAAGATTATTTTGCTTCGCAGTCTGGCCAGGATAGTGGGACTGCTTGCAACCTCAACCCAGGTGATTTTTCCTGGACCGCTCCATTACTGAGCACTCCAGAGACACAAGATCAGACATCTGCAAGGAGGGGTAGTCTATCACCAGTTCGTGACCCTGCACCACGAAGCAATCACAGAACTGCATTGGTGGTTGCAAAATATGGAGGCCTGAAATGGTCAAGCGATTATCGGTGACGTACCAGACATAGTAAAAGAGTCAGATACGAGCAGAGCAGACTGGGGAGCCAGATGCGATCAGGCAGAGACAGGAGGGAAATGGTCAGAAGAAGAAATGAAGTTACACATAAACTGTCTGGGAGTCCTAGCAGGTTCTTTCACGGACCTCCCTCAACTGCCCACCATATACCTAATCCTGTGTGACCATATATCCTTCTGTAAAACTAACACCCATCCATCCACTCATTTGAATCGTGAGGCACTAGGGAGAACAAATCACAAATAAAGGTCTTGAAGATAAGACATCTGGGACAAAGGCCAAAGGTACCCTTGCCCCCGTAAAAGCATGGGTTTGAATGTACATATATCGATCCACATTTTATAGGCTCCACCATCTAAAAATAATGGCCCCATGTCTAACATTACTCTTTACATGTCAATGGTCATTGTGTAGTTTAGATTAGTTAGAAGTATGGCGTCTTGTGAACAAAGTTTGACCTTCACCCGGTGAAGACGAGACCAGCTGACCCACGTGCTGCCGGAGTGATGCCCAAGCAACAGCCAATCCTATGCGGTTAGTGCTTACACTTCTATATAGTCCTGATAACTCAACCCAATCGTATTGTAGAATTGTGTATTAGTAATATGATGTCATCAATGATGGTTTTTGCTCTTTTAATGTGCTGCCCATGTAATGTTTGGCAGAGCACTCTCTGGGCAGCAGAGTTCTCTGAGTGCACAACTTTATTCATATAAACTTTGTTCAACTTGCAATCTATCTCCTGGTCACATTCCCTACAGGGGTGCGTCCTTTATTTATTTGTTTTTTATATCGTGTTGGGACGAGGCGCCTTCTAAGGTGACAAGCAGAAAGCGTCTTAATGGACAATGAAGGACGACAAGCTTGGATCATGACAAGGTGAGTTGTCCCGTTGGACCGGTGAAGCCGAAGTGTCAAGGGATCCATTGGGCGTCCATGGCGTAGGATTACATTTTTTTCTAGAAGTTGGACGTTTATGCATTGAGTTATGTTAAAGACAAAGAAAGAGGAAGCGACCTGGGGCTGGAGGATCTTATACCCCGGGAAAGCACCTGATAGCTGGAGGAGAGGCGCCTCAGAACTACCAGAGGCTAGGAGACTCATGGAACTAGTAGTACCAGAAAGAGAGTCCTTGAACTTAACTTTTAAACTTTGCATTTACCCTTTTTTCTCATAGTTCTTAAAGAAAACAGGAAATACCTATTTAAATGTTTGTAGTTTTGAATTGCTGAAGTGGCAGCAATAAAGAAAGTAAAGCATAATGCTCGCCTCCGTGTCTTCAATAGAATCAAGACTGGCCTGCGCTGTAAGCATGGGCAATCTTCATTGGTCAATACATTTATTTTGGAGACGCCCGCCATGTTGGATTCGCAGACAGCCGTCGGTGTCCACGGACAGCGTGGTAAAAACATATTAAAAAACACAACATTGCACTTGTCAAACTTATCAAACAATCACTGGGGAGTCGAGGGGTGATGAGAATGGGATGGGTTATGGCCTTCAATAGCCAGAACAAGAGTGTTTTGCTTCCCCGATGTCTGCGAACAGTCTGGGACAGTCCTGTGATTTCCGCTAACATCTTAGATGTTCGGGTGAGTCTGTGCTTATTTCTGCATTAAAGGTTGGTAAAAAGCATTTCTTGGATGGCTTATAACTTTAGCGCCACTTCATGAAACTGCATGAAATTCGGGAATTTCATTCTAGACCTGATTCTGAAAGGTTTTGCAAAGTATGGAGCTGTTTTGTCAAGAGCGAACATGATTAGAGGGAGGTACAAAATATTGTAAAGGCTTATAAATGTGGTGCCATTTGACAAATCTGCATACATATTTGCAAAAGATTTTAGATCTGGATATAAATGTGTTTGTAAAGTTTGGTGGGATTTTTTCAAGAGGGGGCAAAATTAGAGGGGAGTCTCAACATTTTTAGATGGCTTATAATTTTGTTGCCATTTGACGAATGTGGACAAAGTTTTCAGAAAGATTATAGACCCAACCTTGAATGTTTGTGCAAAGTCTGAATGGATTGTGTCAAGTGGGGGCTAAGTTATATGACTATTGTATGTATGTACATTTTGACACTATTGAAAATAAAACATGGGCGGATTTCCAGTAAACGCGTGTAAGGAGCATTGGCAAGAACCTTAAAGCATGGTTTTGCAAATGTGCCCATGTTTTATTTTTTGACAAGTGTCATAATGTATGTAAAAAAAAAATAGTGATATACCTTTGCTGATTGAGGTATATAGCCTGTGGCCATGGGCAGTGGCCAGATTGCCCAGGTCATGGTATAAGGTCATGACCTGGACAATCTGGCTACTGGCCATGACCATGAGGGAAGGCCAATGGGGCTCAAGTGGGCATGTCCACCAGGGGCCAACTATGTGGTAATGTTTTCTGAAATTGGGATAGGTTTGAAAGGGAAATGCATGTGCTTGTGGGTACACGTTGAAGTGCTGGATGGGATTGCAACAAATATGCACAAGGAGGGTCAGCAAGAACTGGAAAGCATGGTTTTGCAAATATGTCCTGTTATTTATTTTGAAGTATAAGTAGTAAGTACACAACACAGTGATATAACATTGGTGATTTGCTTATTGGGGAATACGGCATGGCATGGCCGAAGCTTATGCCCCATGGATTTGTAGACTGGCCATGGCTGCAAGCGATTAGCACTGGCCAATGGTTACATTATTGTGGTATAGTGGACACTGAACTAGGATGCAGGGTAGGTGCAGTGAATAATAGGGGTGGTTTGGTTTGTCTGGGGTCATGGTGGAACCTTATACCGCAGGCAATTGAACAATGATTTCCATCCCCAGCATGCACTGCTGATAACAACAGACATAAGTATGTGTTGCAAAAAATATGTTTCTTAAAGTAGCTTTATAGTTCTTTCATATCTGTTAAAAGAGGAATTATTAATATCTTATATAAAGTGGTCTAACACCATGAAACATTTTCACTTACAAATATCTATTACATTGCCAGAAAATACTTTGTTAAAGGGATGTCATGGTTAAGATGCATCTCAACCTTGGGATTCCTATATTATATATTATATTATACATTTATAATGCACTGGAGTACGGAGACATCAGGGCACAGAAGAGAAAAGGGGAGAGAGGACAGAGCAGATAAATGCAAATTAAATGGCAACTGGGAAGGACATAGCACTAGCACATGATTCAAAGAGGAGGGTTTTCAATTGTTTTCTAAAAACTCAATAGATTTTCATCCAGACACAGGTTTTCAGGGAGTTCATTCCATCTCTTGGTTCCTTGAACAGCAAAAGCCCTACCCATGCCTCTTGCGCTTTGATCCTCTGCTCCAGTAGTTACCCAGTGGCCTCCCTTCTAGGCCTCCCACCTTGGCATACCTTGGCATTTCCCTCCTGTGTTCTTATGAGCACTTGCCCATCCGTACTGCCCCTTCTATTTATGCACTACTCTGACTGCACAATGCATATGTGCACTTATAGGTGCATTGTGAAAATTGTTTGGGGTACGTAAGGGAAATGTAGATGGGAATATTTTGTAAAAGATGGGTAAGTGGCAGTTGGTGTGTGGAAGCTTAATATGTTTATAGGGTTTTCGCTTTGCCTTCTGCAGGCTGCCATGGAAAGGGAAGAGGGGCTCTTTACAGAACTCTGCCTTCCCTTTCCATGGTGGCCATGCTGGAAAAGAATTTTCCTTCCTTCAGTGGGATGCTATGTGCATCATGCTGTAGGAAGGAAAATCCTTTTTTTTAGCACCCCTGGTTACGCGTTGGCAACGCGAGGTGCTAATGGCCTTCATCCCCGTTGCTGGGGCCGGAACAGGTGATAACAGTCCGGAACCCTTGTTATCTTCCCTTGCTTCGCTTGGGCCAATAACTTTGTTTGCCGGGTCATTATCGCCCGTTCCAGTCCCTGGAACGGGGGATGAACACCACATTATTCCAATTAGCATAACACAAAATGCTAATCGAAATGTTGGAAAATCTTATTGAGTCTATGGCCCTCATTATGTGTTTGGTGGTAGCCATGTGGAGCTATTAGCTCCATGGCTGCCACCAAACCGGGCTCGTTTACCGGGTTCCTGCAATGAGGAATAACCGGGTCATTCCAACATTGGAGGACCCGGTAATTCCTCTTGCAGGAAGTATTCCCCATTCCCATTTGAGCCCCTATAGGGCTCAAATGGGAATGGGGATGGAGGTAACAATGGGCACATTATAAGTGTCCCGTTGTTACCTCCTTCTTCCCCTCGCGGGACCCGGAAAGCACGCCTGGTTTTACCAGGCGTGCGATCTGGGTCCCGCGATGGGAAGCTTGTAATCGGCCCTGATGGAATGAAGGGGGCCGGTCCCGTACCGGCCCCCTTCATTCCGTCAGCGCCAGCCTCGTAATGAGGCCCTATGTACTTTATTGAGAAATGTAAAGTAGATGGAGTTCATAAGATTCTTTTTTTTAGTGCTATTTTTGAACTGTGAAATGTGGTTCCTAAGGGAACCTTTTTTTTTTGCAGGAGTATTTAGAAAGTAACGTGGGGGAGCGAAATAAGGAAAGAGGCACCAAGCACTAATATGGAAGGTCAGGTAGACAGGAGAAGATGCTGTGCTTGTGTTACATCTAAGGTAGGGGGCAGTGTTTGTCAAGCTCCTTGATTACAGCTTCAAAAGCACTTTGAAATTGCTCCCCCTTACTGAGTGGTGTGTTGCAGTATATACAGAGGACTGTTGTCTTCGAAAGATATGTATCAACAGCCTATTTTATTGCTTGCAAGGTAGATGGTCAGATTTTGTGTCCCACAGAAGTAGGCTTTGTGGTTACAGTATTGGTTGAGGAAGATGAGGTGGATGGAAGAAGACAGCCTACTACTTGCTAAGAAAGGAGCAACCTTTCTGAGAGCATTGCAGTGGTTGGATTTGGTGTGGTGATGCATGGAGGTGGTCCCCTAGGAGTGCTGTATAGGTAGTCCATGACTGAGTACAACGTTGCACTCACTGCATTTCACTTTGGTAGCTTTATCCTTTGGTATGTTCCCAACAGTGGTAAAGAACTGCCACACCCATGATTCTCTCTGGGTGCTAGCGGTAGACACTTCCTCTACCTCGTCTTCTTGGTCCTCTTCAATATCTTTGGAAGTACTGTTTTTTTTGTTGTGTAGGTCCTCCAGCTGCTGGTGGTGGTGGCTCTTGTGAAGGAGGGATGGCAATAGCTGATGCCTTTTTAAGATAAATAGTAGCTTTGCTAATATTCTTCCTAGTATGTGCTCTGTACTAGATTGTTAATGGATAATGAGTAAGAATAGCTGTAGGAGCTGTGCAAGGGTACATTTTGAGCTTGAAAGTTCCAAGATCAGTGGAAAATGCAGTTCATTTGTGATGTCATCTTTGATGTCCTGGATGTTAATGTTAGTCTTATCAGTGCATGGTGGTGGCATAAGTTATGGTTGCTTAGCTTACCATAACTGGCAAATGAATTTCTGAGGTTTTTTGTTTTACTTGTAAAAATAACATCCCTTTAACAACGTTTTTTTAATTGAATTTCATAGGATTTATTAGTGCAACCTAACCATAACGTTGCTTCAACAATGTTTTTTCAGTGAATATATATATATTTCTTTCTCCTAGTGCAGTGTGGCGCGACCCATGATTTGTTGCCTAGCTGGGGGAGGGGAGGTAGACCCTCAGCATGGCTCATGGGGGGGGCAACATTTGTGCTACACCACTGGACTCACTCACTATACAAGAAAACCAAACTTTGAAATCTTTGTCAGTGTTGCCAGACTATAGGCATATGGGCGCATGGCATGGCAGGTAATGGTGTTGAGGATGAAATGTTATGTTAGGGTATGCCATTCTATGCTATTCTGTGCTATGTTATGCTATATTATTCCGTGTTGGGTTATGGAAGTTTATGCTGATATGTGAATCATTCGAATCATTTAATGATATTCATATTATGATTTGTTATGACAAGTTATGTTATGCTTTGATATGTCTAGTGATGTTATAGTATGTAGCTCATTTTAACAAGTGAATCATTCTAAGTAATCTTTAACATCTATGTCCCTGTTCATCCCCCCGCCCCCACACCTCCTTGGTGGTCTACTTTCCTCACTGATCCACCGGACTTAAATCCAAACTGTGTTCAAAAAGATATATTCATTATGACAGCTGCACAATGGATGCTTCAACAAGCCATCAGTTGGGCCCTCATAGAAATGATTACTCTTTGCATCCCAACAAAACACCTTCTAAACGTTCTTCAGTTTCTTTTACAAAAACGGGTGAGCCCCTCTCCTGGGAACACAGATGGCTCAAATAACCTGTTCTGTAGGAGTTATCCCACACAGGGGGTACTAGTACCATGTTTTAGCTCACTGTGCCACTCACAGAGGAGAAATATCAATTTGCATATCTGCTCCCAACCAAACGGTCAGTCCATCACTGAAAAATGCTATTCAATTCACCTCTGAACAAGTAGCTATTGACCCTCCTGAGTGGGATGTATCCCAGAGAACAGGTTATTTGAGCCAATCCGTTCTCTGTAGAGGGACTCCCACATTTTTGTAAATGTTGTAAAAAATAGGGTTTAACACTACGTTATTGAGGGCCATCCAGATGTAGATGCCTTAATCACCATGCCATAGAGAGGCTTTGCCTCACCTCCGTAATGATGCCCAGCAAGGCAGAAGCACAGTTGCTGATAAAAACGAATACCCTTGTGAAACACTGCATCAAACCAACATATCTAAAGGCAAGTAACAGTAATTGTCTGGTGCCATGAAAGATGCATTTGGTCACTGCCACCCATATAGGTAGGGTATGAGTAAAGATCTGAGTGACTAGGCAAAGTTTAGTTATGGAATTTCACTTCTGTGTACATCCCACCAACCTCAGTGCTTTCTCTTAGAGTAATCTCACTACCGCACGAGCATTAAAGAGAAACAAAGATACCCGACTACTACTAGGACCATGGATAATTATATGTAGCAAACATAGGATTCTGTTTCACAACTATAAGATAAAACAATGGTTTACGTTTTCCAGTCAATGATGAATGAGTTACCCTTCCACAACAATATCGATCCGACTTTGCACTGCCCTACCATTAATCCTCCTTTACTTCTCTGACATGCAAAACGCGTTCAACACCACAACCAGTAGGCAGTAGGCACTATATAATTGCAAGATAACATAATGATTGTAGGATATTTCAACCCATGCCAATGCACCCTACTACACCCCTTTGCCAATGGGGGAAAGAAAACTGCCAAAAATGGAGGCGCTAACCACTGTGCGTGCTAAATCTGCAAAAAACTGTGCATGGTTCAGAAATCACAAAGAAGCTGCACCACCTTGCCACACACAGGCAAAGTTGATTGTCATGTCAAAACAGAACTCCCTACAGGAGAAGGCCAGTAAGTGCTGTTACCAGTACATGAATCAATGCCATAAAAGTGGGCTAAAAATCCGAAAATACCCTTAAATACAGCATCCTAATCAATGGAAACCTTCAGAGTGCTGTTTTGGCGCTAAATTCAATCATTTTCCCAGTGAATTATTGAAGAAATGAAAAGTTCTTAAATCATAGATTCTCCAGTGCAGTCAGAGGAATCCAGGCCTCCCTGACTGATAGCTGCATCAGAAAATTATCTATCAAACCCAGTTTTGAAGTGTTTCTGTTTCCTGATAAAAATTGCAAAATCGACCTATTTAAAGTATGTTTGTGAAGGGCTAATTCTTTTAAAATGTCCAAATCCTTTATAAACTGTACTTGTGTTGTATATGTGAAATGAAAAGACTTTAATTTAAAGGAACCCAGTCTGGAGCTAATCAACTATTTAATTCTGTTCTGACAGTCCAGCCTGGGAAAGGTTTACATTTCAGCTTGACACTCAATTGCTACAGGAAGGCTAATGGCTGCTTAATGGATCCCGCATAATGAAAAAAAAGAGAGCCTCAGACATTCGTCTCTGGCTGAGCTGAGAACACTGGCAAGCTGCCCAACTGATCTCTACAGGAGAGATTCCCTCTCCAGGAAGGGGAGGGACAGGATGCTTCCCTCTACACCCCATCCTGATCATAGGGATCTGACAGCTGCTGTTTGTTGAAAGGAGAAAAAGAACAAAACTCTGAACTTCTTGGTGTTTAAATCTGTATTTGGGGTTAAGTTTGCAACTCTTTAACTTTGCAACCTGAAGGAGTATAAATCTAAAAATTGGTAGATGTTAATCTAATTTTAGGCTTTTGCTTTTAAGACATTGATGAAATCTGTACCACTCAAGAAACCAAAGTTACGAAAACATCCTTATGGTAGCAGAACTATTAAGGTTGCAAGCCTAAGATTGTATGTACATGATCCACTGATAAGCGCCCAGAGGTGTACCGAATTAGAAATTATTCATCCAAACTGTTATGATTAAAATTGATGAAATCCCATAGAATGAGAAAGACAACTCTTACAGAGATGGGAATTGGACACCAGGATAAACCATAAAAAATGTATGCATGTGTCTGATTTTAGTAGAGGGCATAATTGTAAAAATGTGTATTTATGGGAAAGCTAAATAGTGGTAAACATCGATGTGTGAGTTCCTAAATTGCATCATAAAGATAACAGCTCTGTTCAGACCACCAACCAGGACAAAGCATATGCCTGCAGCCACTCATAGGCGTGGGGGTGTGTTTTTGATTTTCTGCCCACACCATAAACTGGGGGATGGCATTTGACAGTATAAATATAGGAGCTTCACAACACATAAGACACAGCTTCCAGATCCATCCAGATTTCAACGCAGCACCATGTTCTAGAACTCTTCATCTTGTTGCAGAATCCAGACTTTAGCATTGCAGAACTCTTGCTAGATAGACCCAATTTCAAAACATCCCTAAACTTAAAAGAATAATTCTGATTCAGCTTGGCTTGCTACCATTAAGTCTTGCCTGCTGAAACTTGCTTCCTGTAATCTGCCTTGTCCAGTGACCAGAAGGGCCCATCCTAATACAGCCTGAGGTGCAGTCCAAAATTGACCAGAACCGCACCGCTGATCCAATCCCTCCAGAGGTGCCCTGCTGCTGGTAGACCTGATCCAATCCAATGACCAGAGCTGACGGTCCAATTTAATTACAAAGGACTGTAAGTATGAATAGGAAGAACAGTGAACCATAGTATATCTGCATGGTATTATCCCAATCTCAACCCATCCCATCTTTAAATTCATAACCATAGTATTGTTAGAATCCTTCTTGCGCTGATTTTCTCACCTGTGTTACAAAACCATAACTCCTTAGTGATTTTGAGTAACTAAAGTAAATCCAAGAAATTGAGTATCCACCACGTGAATGGTTGCGCTGGCCACGTAGCTGTGAAGATTCATGCAAGGCCTCCTCTTTTTCATAGTCATTAATATAGTGTAATAAAACCTATCTGTCATTTTCAAAATCGAAATTCTGTTTTCATTTTCGCACCTATTTTGCAAAAACGCCACTCACTAAAATCTCCATAATTTCTTCAATTTTAAAGGTATAAACAGAATTCCAGCTCTCACTGATACCTAAGACCCATAGCTCCATCCACAACTAAACACTGCATTGCGGAACAGTGTATTTGACCTGTTTTTCTCCAATATCGCATAGTAAAAGTTTGCCGCGAATTTGCTAAATTCAAAAGTTTGCACGTGTCTTTGTCCCATTCAAAGTGCTTCTTCCATCCCATTCTGATTTAAAGTGTGTACTGTTGTTTATATTATAGCTCATGTGTGGTAGGACCTGTTTAGTGTTGCTTTCCTCAGAAATTCTATCCATTTAAGCATTTTTACACCCTTTTGCATTATTTTACAAAGCAATTCTCACCTGTGAGTTTAAAAGTGTCAATTTCCAAAAATGCTTTTCTCTCTTGTTTGAGGAGGGAAGATACCCTTTAAACTATAGACATTGGGCCTCATTACAAGTTTGGAGGTAGCCCTGGTGCTATTAGTGCCATGGCTGCCTCCAACCCTGTGTCCGGGTGCGTGTAGTCGGAATGGGGACTTACCGGGTCATTCCGATCTTGGAGGACTTGGTAAGTCCCCATTCTGAAAACCATTCCCCATTCCCATTGGAGCCCCCATAGGGCTCAATGCGAATGGGGAAGGAGCTAATAACGGGCCCACAAATAGCGGGCCCGTTATTAGCTCCCTGGTCCCTTAGCGGCTCCCGCTAAGAGCGGCTGTTAAAACCAACCGGCCTTAGTGGGACCCGCTAAGGGATCTCAGAATGCGGCGGTAGGGGGTAAACGGCACCGGCATCCTTACCGGTGCCGTTAACCCCTTACCGCCACACTCATAATGAGGCCCATTGTCTTTCATTCCTGAATACCTGCTGATTACTCACATTTGTGTAGGATTGCTCATTTGTACTGCAGTACTTTGCAGGGGGAACCATTAACCTAAATGCTATCTGTGCACAAAACAAAACTGTTTTTTTTCCTGTGTTTTCTACTCTGCATCATTCATCATTATAAGTGAATTCAATTGCTTTGCTTATTTTCTGAATTGTATTGTCACCGTTAGGTGATTGTTGTCATATATATATATATATATATATATATATATATATATATATATATATATATATATATATATATATATAACTTATTTGTGATTTGATTAAATAAATAAAATAAATATTTACATTTCCAACTAGCCTGATTCTTGGTTCAATGTGACCTAGTGGGTATTTTGAGACGGGTGTGATATGAGTGGTATATCATTCAGAATATTGAACTTATAGACAAAAATAATAAGGGTTTCATTGCGCACGACATGCTAGGCGAGACCTGGGTGTGTGCCTGATTGAAATCCCTTACATGATACAATGAATACTTAAAATCATAATTCCTTGTTGAATTAAATAGTACTCCAAGCAGATGCCTATATGTTTGCTGCATTGCTACAGACGACTAGGCCAAAGTTAAATGATATACGAACAGATTAGAAACTATGGTGGAAAGGGAATAGCGTGGCAGCTAAGTATGTGCAGGTTTTGCAGACACAAAGAGAATATAGAAGCCTTGAAACCTCTTTTTTTTAATGTTTTCATTTGTTTACAAACTTTTTCATTTGTGTCTTTAGGTTGTGATGCAAAAAAACGAGAAGAAGAGGAAAAGAAAAAAGAAGAAAAAAAAGTAGGAGTAAAAGTGTGTTTCAAATGCTTCTTCTATTGAGTTGCAGTATAGCAGTAAGAAAAAGGGTGATTGTGTATATGTATTTGTTGTTTTTTCCACTGAGTATGGCGGCCCATCTTTCTTCTGTGTTCATTTGTTGAGACGAGAGGTCAAAAAAAGGGCCAAATTGCTTACGCTGGGATGCAAGTGAGTGGCATTCCATAACCAGATGGAATATGGTTTCTGGTGTTCTTTCAACTTTGCAGAATTGACAGTGATTTTGTGTACTAGCAATCTGCTTCATTATTGCAAGATAAGAGTTTGTTGGTAAGATGTTCAGGTGAATTCGAAGAAATGTTGTTCTGATAGCTTGGTCTGGGAACATTAGAAGATAGGGTGGTGGTTCATGGATTTTTCTGTTATCTATGTTGCATTGAAGGGTCTGTTTGTAGGCGTTTTTCATTTGGATGGTTTTTATCCAATCATTCTGTAAAAGTTTGGTTTTGGCGTGTTGTGGGTGCAGGGTAAGAATTTCTTCTGATATTTCTTCATTTTCCATTTTAATCGTGATAGACTGTTTCCATTTTAAAGGTGTTTGCCTGAGTTTTCAAGATTTGGATTGCTGGGGTTTTCTCGTCGGAGAGGATTTTTCGATAGATATCTAGTCTTTTCCAGAGTACAACAGATGCGATTCATTGGAGTGCCATTTCGTATCGTATTGTCGGCATTGGATATGACTGCGGAAGGTGGAGAATCTTTCTCCAAAAGATTGCCTCAAACTTCATCCATTTTGCTTTTGTGGCATTCATCATGGCTTCTGTTCTGAATGTTATTATAGAAATGTATTTTAGTCTATAGTAGGCGATGATTGGTCTGAAGGAGAATGTTCCGTATTTCCTGTGGAGTAGGCATCCTTGACGTGATAATGTTTGTGACTTTTGTTCCAGTTAGTCCAGCCATTGCTCTTCTGATGTAGATTGGTTAATTAGTATGCCGAGATATTTGAAGGTTGTCACGTTTTCTAGCCGAGTTCCACTGATGTTGAATGCTGGATGATGTTCTTTTTTTTATTGTGTTTTGGTTAAAGTCATTGTCTTGGTTTTTGAAATGTTGATTGCTCGTTCATTGTTGTTCATGTAACTGCTCAGCAATGTCAAAGCTACTTCTAGTCCAGAAGGGGTTTTATCAAGCAAGATGATATCATTAGCATATGCCATCACAGGGACTGATGTTGAGTTTATTTTCGGTGGGTTCGTTTGATTATTGGTCAGATGTTGTTCAATGTCTGCTGTGAACAGATTGTATAGGGTCGCCGCCAGAGGGCACCCTTGCATTAGACCATTTGATGTGGCAAACGAATTGGTGGTGGCACCTTGTTTGGTTAGTCTCACTTTTATTGAGGTTTCTGAGTATAGTAAGATAATTGGCTCCAGAATGTTCGATGGGCATTTCCATGTTTGACTTTTGCCCACAACTTATGTCGTGATATGGCGTCAAAGGCCATCTTCAGGTCGATGAACGCAGCATATATGTTGGTGTGGGTTATGATGGTTTCGTGTTTGATCAGCCGGAGTAGTATCAGGTTGATATTAGTTCCGACATTGGCAGTAAAACCTGTTTGCCTTGTTGAGATCCGGCCGTTGCCTGTTGCCCCGGCAGTTAGTTGTTTCAATAGTGTTGTTGCGAAACGTTTTACGAGCTGATCCAGTAGGGCAATTGGACAGAAGTTCTGTGGTTGATCTCGCGGTCCTTGTTTGTGGATGGGGACGATAGTGGCCGATCTCCAAGAATTTCAGATTTGATTGAGTGTGTTTATGATCGTTATGATTGTTAAAGACTCCAATCAAGCAGTCCCACTAAGTCAGTGCCTTGTCTGGGATTGCTCAAGGGAAGCCCTTATTTATATATTTTTATGTCCAATTCGTGTACTCTGGATGACAACCCTTATATAACACCCCTCTCTTAAAATCCCCCTGACCCCACTGAGCCAAGAAGTAAGTTTGTTTTGCAAATTTAAAAGGTTTATTTGAGAATTAAACAATATATATATATATATCACACTGTTATAATAAATTAATAATTGATATCACACTTAGGCATATGACAGTGAGTGATCAACAATGGATGATGTGATACTAGCACACTGGGTAATTACTTAGGAGTAGTATAGAGGATAAGGTAGCTGAGAATGCTTTATATGGTACAAGGAGATGCAAGGTTGAAAAGAAGCAACACAGGAATAAACTTGATATGATTTCAGCAAAATATAATATAATCACTTTTCCCCTTTTGGCAATTCACCCCCTCTCTATGCAATGTAAGGAGGTGGAAGTGACACACACAGTCTTCAGGAATACAATCACAGTACAATCCCAATTCAGTTCCCCCCAAGCTTAGATCAACAGGGATGATTTTAAACACAATCAAAGTACTTTAAAGGTGGTATGCAAAGAAGGGAAAAATATGCTAAAATGATTTTAATTCCCTCTAGAGGTTCAGGGTGGGTGACAGCTACTTTGTATTAGTTCAAGATCACTTTAGCAATGCTCTATGAATGATTGTCAGGTTGCAAACGAATTTCAGCAAAGGAAAGCAAGGACAAATATTTTTACACAAGGCTGAAATGAAGCAAAATGTCAAATCGCGGCAATCTAGTCGCGTGCGTCGAGCGCAATTACGGAGGAAGTATAAGTCAGTTTAGGGCTTGTTGGAAAGCTTAGAATCCCAGCTTTAAAATAAAAGTTAAATCTCGCTTCTATCACAAACGGTTGAAGAGATACGGACGATTTTGTGGAGGTAGTTTTTCAGAAATGAAATTTAAAGTTTCAGAATGACAGATGACAGTTTTGCAGCTTTAAAGTCACAGAAGGACACACAATGCTATGGTGTAGTTCTAGATAGGTTAAAATAGTTTGAAATATATTATTTTAAACTAAGAGATTGGGTTTTGCACAGTTCTGGCGGTACTCACACTATATTTTGGACAGGAATGCGACTTCGCCACGGATCAGGTCAGGATTGGACTGCGGTTCCTTCGCCACGGACGGCCTCTGCCTGGTTCTGCTCACAGCGATCTGGGTCAGCTCTGCTAGCGGCACTGCACAGCGGTCTGGATCTCTGGTTCTGGCAAAAGTTCTTGGCACTGTACGGTGGTCTGGTCTCTGGTTCCGGGTACAGCTCTGCTTTCTGGGAGTTTCTGGCACAGGGTTTTAGGCCAGAATCAAACAGCTCAGCCTGGCTGTTTTACTCTGATGTGCCACTTGGAAGTCTGGGGTAAATCAGTTTGCAAAAGATTTTGAGGCCTGCTGACAAATTCTGAAGTCTGAATTCAAAGTTCTGGTCTCTGTCTGGATTTGAAGTCTAAGTGCTGGATCTGGTGTCTTCTGGCAAAACGCTCCACAAGATATCAGCTTGAAGTTGGAAATGAATGTCCCTACCTGTCCTGCACAGTCTCCTTTATGTGTTTAGAAAGTGGGAGGGTCGGCTCATCTTCTATGCCCAACCGTCTCAACTTATCATTGCCCAGTTCCTCCTCTCTCCCTTGATTGGGGGAACTGGGTTGTGAGTCAGAGTGATGAGGTAGGTTTATGGTCAGAGTATCCTCCCCTTGTCAAATTGCACACAAATCTATTTCTGATCCAAATACATATTTATCCATGTACCATTTCTCTAATATTATATGTCCAGTTAACATATTTTCTGTAGCACCAAACCATCCGATCCCTGTCTTTGTAAGATATCGTGTCCACTTATGACAGAATTCTGCCCTTTTCATCCAGATAACGATCTCTAAACCTTTCCAGATTTTACACAAATGTGCACCAGGGATATGAGTTTCAGATGATAAAATGTCAGATTTTTAACATGCATACATTTGGAGTAACAACCTTTTTTCCGCTACTATCCCCAAGAACACACCACAGGGTCCTAACACCTCTTAAAATGTGCACAGAAAAATCACAAGAATGATGATGTTATTTATATAATTTTTCCAAGTCCGCACTATGAATTATCCATGTTTTTTAAAATTATGATCTGGCCCCAAAGGGGTGTGGTTTTCCAAAGCACATGGTGGAATTTCTGGTTTATCCACTTCCCCCAAGCTCAGCTTGCTCACAGATGCAGTGCCCCTCCCCGATTCCTTCCAAGAGGAAGCCATTTACGACCCCCCTAATTTAACATTTGCCTGGGCCAAGGACAGTGCTTTGTTTAGTTTCCTGTAGTCCCCAGGTGCTCCTCCCCTAATCAATCAGAGAGGTGTCCTCTCCTTTTGGCAGGGGCAGCAGAATGCAGCCAGGCCTGGGAAGAGTGGCTGAGCAAGTTTCAACTCCTGTCGGGGGTAGTTGCCGGGCAGAATTTACTCTCTTCAAGCCAGGCTTCAGCTAAATGTGACTTTTGTTCCCAGTTTTCTAAATTCAAACCAAATTTACATCTACATTTACACATGCAGCTAGAACGCTGATTCTAAGTTCAAAACTATGGCATTTAACAGTTGCAAACTATGTGCCACTCAACAGTAAGTCACTCATTTATTTCAAACATTTAGATTTTAGTGTCTTTCAGTCCAATTTCACTTCAGCTGCTGACATCCACAGCTCAGCCAGTTTTGTTATGAACATTGTTTTGGGCTCTTTCTCTTTCCAGATTTAGTATGCACACAAGAATACATTCTGCCAAATGCCTGCTGGGTTTCATTGAGATTTTTGAATATCTTGCGATGTTTAAAATAGGCATTTTTACCTTGCATTTCAGAGAAACAAAGGTGATTTCAAAGCGCTCTTTTTTTAGCCACCGGCACTGCTGTTTTTCCTTTGGCACACATTTCACTCATGGCACTCCTGGCCTATCACACTCGCACTGGTGGGTGGCAGGTCAGGTGACCATTTTGGTGTGCGCAAAACTGCGCTGTTCTCCTGGTTCTGGGATAGAATGATGGGCGGCGACAGCTCATCCCCACATCTACCCAGTCTAATAATTCAAGATGGGTCAAAATCCTTGACAAGCCCCCCCCCGGACTGTGCCTTGATTTTGAGTCGAGGGGGAGTCGGGTGCAAAGGATGTTTTGATCCACGCGCTGGTATGTCCGCATCATCTTCTTCCAATTCCGTAGATGGCACAGTTCAGCATCTTTTCCTCCCTCCAGTTGGATCGATCGGTTCTCCTCGCCGGTCCTGATGGGAATATTGGGCAGTACGCTGGGCCCCTTGGATCTTTGCTCCCGGTCCCTGGGTCGTTCTCCTTGGTCAGTCTCCATGGTTTCATCTCTCCTAGGATGATAAAGCAAAAGCGGCAATACCTATTTGTAGACATTTCTCCCCCACTATTGATATAGTGGGGTGGCATATACATTTTATAGTCAAAAACATGAACATATACTTTTTTTAACTCAGGAGGCAAGAACATATTCAAGAATCATAGAATTTTATAGGCTATATGTGGAATATTTTAGGGTGGAACTGAATTAATCTGGAGCGGTCCCCTCTGGTATTGCAGAAGACGCCTCCAGTTGCTGCAGAGTATGCCTGGGATGGCAACACTTTAGCTGATTTATATGGACCCACTTGTCTTCCCCTTCCGCCAGACTACCTTTGGGGATGCGGATCTTATACGCTACTGGAGAGACCTTGTCTATAATTTCAAACGGTCCCGTCCATGTAGGCAAACATTTCCGCTGTTTGGCCTGGTTTCTTTGGAAATTTTATAGATAAATCTGGTCTCCCACATTATATTCCTTCCTGGTGGTCTTTAGGTCGTAGTGGGTCTTCATGCTATCAGCTGATCTTTCTAGATTCCGCTGAGCATAGGCAAAAGCATGTTGTAGGTGTTTCCTTAAATTCTCCAAATACTCATGAGTTGTGGAGGCGTTTATCAACGTCTGCTCTTGTAGAGCAAATGCTGGGGAAGCACCATCTTGCGTCCAGTCATCAACTCAAATGGTGACATTTTAGTTGCAGATGAAGGGGTAGATCTGATGGCCATTAGGACCAGAGGTAATCGGATATCCCAACTTGGCCCAGAATCTGCCACAAACTTTTTAAATATGCTCATAATGGTTTGGTTGTATCTCTATACTGCTCCAGAAGAAGCTGGCCGGTAAGCAATATGTAGCTTCCTTTTGACCCCCAGTATCTCCCACATCTTTGTCATTACCTCGCTGGTGAAATTGCTACCTCTGTCTGACTCAATCCTTTGAGGTAGACCAAAACGGGAAAAGATGTGGTTAATCATCAGGGCAGCTGCTGTTTCTGCCTTGCAGTTTGGGGCTGGGAGGCATTCCACACACTTGGTAAACAAGCATGTGACCGTCAACATGTACTTATTTCCCCGAGAGGAGCGAATCACAGGGCCTATGAAGTCGATTTGCAAATCTGACCATGGCAGTGTCATCCCCCTCTTTTGGAGAGGTGCACGGTATGTGAGGGACGTCGGCTGAAATTGTGCACACACAAGACACCCCTTCAAGTATTGGTCGAGATCCTGCCCCATGTGTGGCCAGTATGCAACCTCTCTTAAGATTTCCAGTGTTGTGTGAAACCCCCTATGACCGGCTGTGGCCGCATCATGGGCGTGACTTAACATCAGGCTTCGGAATGAGGTAGGAACCACCCACTGATTGTGGCCAGCTTTGGATTTCCTTACCAACAAACCGTCTTGGATTCGGAACATCTTTGGACATTTCATCAACACTCTAAGGTCCTCTTTCCCAATGTAATCGGTATCCGTCAGGGGAAAGTTCTCAGGGTCCTCAATGTGTTGGTAAAACTTACCAATTATTGGATCCCCCGTTTGAGCCATAAATAAATCAGCATCAGGGGTCTCCTTACTCCATTGTGCAGTTGAAAGATCATTGTGAACATTTGTCTGGGACCTAGTGATAGCAGTGACCTGGATTTCCCCCAACAGGGACTCTATTTCTATTAGATCCCCCTGGATGGCCCCAGTTTTGGCCAGCTGATCAGCTAAGTCATTTCCAGTTTTGTCTGGTCCCTCTACTTTGGAATTACCCTTGACCTTTTTCCAGTAGATGGTCATCCCATTTGAGGTGACCAGGTCATCAATGTTTTGGATTAACTTCCCATGTTTCAAGGGTTTGTTATTAGCACATAACATGCCTCTGGTTTTCCAATTAACCAGGTGCTCCACGAACCCGTTCCGTACATAATCCGAATCTGTGATTATGACCAGTTTGTGGAGTTGATGTTGGACAGCAGTGAGGATGGCTTGATGTACATCCATCAACTCTGCTACCTGACTACTTCGGGGACCAATTTTGTACCCAGCGGAGGGTTCTGGGAACTCATTCACCCATGCATTCCCTACGCCGGCCACCAGTTATTTTTCCCCGTTGTTGTCAACATGGTAAAAGCATCCATCCACATAGACAGAGGGCATTCCCCCACACTTGTCTTCTTCAAAGACTTTGTGGGGGGAATTAAGGTATGCCTCCATGCTGTCCTTGATTTTTAGACTTTCGTCCTCGAGACAATTTTCTCTGGCACAATCATGCAAGTCAGCCAGACCTTGCGCGAGGGGACTCTTCTTGTTTTGGCCATATCTGACCTCCACAGGAAAGCCTTGCATTGACAAAATCCAGGAAGTAATTTGGGAAAAACGGATTCTGTCACTTTGGAGATATTGCAGAGGCTGGTGTGGAGTCTCCACTATGATGTGTTCCCCCTGGATGAACGGGCGGTAATTTTTCAATGCCCACACCGTTGCCAGGAGTGCCTTCTCACAATCGTTGAATTTTTCCTCCACAGAGTATAAAGGTTTGCTCGCACAGGAGATTACTTTATTTCCCTTGTCATGCTTTGGGTATAATACTGCCGTCAAGCACGTATTAGAGAACCCTGTCTCCAGGAAGAACTCCTTGTTTCTGACATGGTAAGCTAGGCAAGGCGCTTGTGAGAGGCTTCTTTTGAGTTGTCTTACTGCCTCGGATTGTTCTGGAACCCATTCCCACTTGACCCCCCCTTCAAGAGACTGCGCGGTTCTCCTGGTTCTGGGATAGAATGATGGGTGGCGACAGCTCATCCCCACATCTACCCAGTCTATTGATTTAGTTTTGTTCTGGGATAGAATGATGGGCGGTGGCAGCTCATCCCCACATCTACCCAGTCTAATAATTCAACATGGGTCAAAACCCTTGACATGATCTGGCACATGAAGTTCACCCATGCCGACGGGTCTTGCTTGATGACGGTGTTGGAAAGTCCATCAGGGCCAGGTGCTCTCAATGTGTTTAGGTTTTTGATCATGCAGATCAGTTCATCGTAGTCTACCTTTACTGACCATTTCCGTTTGTTGCTGTTTGCTTCTTCTTTGGATTGAGACAGTCGGGCTGCATAGATGGTTGAGAAATGTGTGATCCACGTTTCATGTGATACGTTAGCCGTCAACTTGTGCTGTTTTTGTGAGTTATTGTTGAGAAGATTCGAGAGCTCTCTAGTATTGTGTGAATTGTATATCTTCATTATATCTTCTGCATCTGCTTGCTGGAGGATTGGTTGTTGAGCTTTTTTCCAGTTGTTGTATGTTTTTTTCAGTCTTTTAATCTGTGTGATTTTTCCTGCTGGATTTGCTTTCTTCAATTGCCGTATTGATTTTGCCAGGCATTTTTTCTTGTCAGCTATTTCCTGGTTGTATATATGCTGGTGGTTTTTTTATGGTTGGTTTTTGACTGTTTGTCGGAATGGTAGCAGAATCCATTCATAGTTCAGTTTTTCAGCATCTGTCAAGTTGGAAGCAAGGAGTTTCGTTGGTAAGCGAGCTAACGCCGCTTGTGGAATGCAAAGTCTTGATGATGTTCCATCGAGTTCTAGTGGACATGCTATTGGAATTTCTTCTTGTTTGGTAGTGAAGCGTGAATGAACTGTTAGTTGATTGTGGTCGATTTTGTCAGGAGTTATCGTTTGGGCTGAATTAACCGATTCGTTCAGGTTTTGTGATGGGAATATGTAATTGATGATTGCGGTTAATGATCCTCTGGACCATGTTGGCGTGTAAACTGTGGAGTTGTTCCTTACATGATTTAGAAGGATGAGATTGCGAGTGAGGATTTCATTCATCCATCTCGTTGTTTTTGGTGAAAGTTGGGCTTTGATTTGTGGGGTACCGTTCTGTGTGAGTAAATTGATGTTGAGGTCTACGCAGATTATTAATTCTAATTGGTAATGAATTCCAGCAAGTTTGTCAATAGTTATAAACACTCCGTCGATGAATGTTTCAGTTGTTATTGCTGCGGGGTTCCAGTACAGGTTTAGTATTGCAATTATTGTTTTGTGTTTCTTTTGACTCTGGTGATTCTCTGTCGTCGTTATTATTGTTAGTTGGGTCCAAGGATTGATGTTTTCACTGGTCAATATCGTCCATTGCGGGTTTATTTTGATTAAAGGCAGTAAGCCTGATGCTGGTCTTCCTTGTTTTTTGACTATTGCAGGGTTGAGAAAGGTAAGAAAGCCATCACGCGCTGGCGTTTCGCTGATCCATGTCTCTTGCAGGCATATAATTTGGTACTTTTCTAGATCATGTGAGGGGTGGGTGAACAGATGTAAGTTTCCTCTCGTGTTCCATGAACAGAGCGACCACGTGAGTTCTGGTTTCAATGATTGTTATGATTGAGAGCGTGATGAAGTTCTCGAAGGTACGGTTTCTGTAGTTGAAATTTAGGAGTTGTAGATTCTTTTGATTGGTTGTTCTGTTCTGGTCCATTCTTCTGGTTGTTGTACATGACTCCGTTTTGTGGCATCTCCTGAGCAATCATGAGTGTAGTTGCTCATCTGTGTCCTTGGTTGGTATTTTCTTGTTGATGTAGAAGCCCAGCATCTGAAACCGAGTTTCAGAAGCTGGGCACGCTTCGATAGAATCAATTCTTGATTGTTAGGGTCAGATAATTCGGCCATGATCTTGTCTAAATGCAGGTCATCTTTGAATGTTATTAGGTCAATGTTTCTTGTTATTATTTTATGTAACTGTGGTATAGCTCCAAAGAGACGTAGAATATTGGTTCTGTTGAGGATTACTGGTTCCAGTCTGTTGATGTCATTTTCGATATGGATTTTGTAGATTTGTTTTTGTTGTACGGGTTGATAAATGATGGGGGTGTACAATCGGTGTGCTCTGATGATCATGAACTGATTGAGTTGTTTGAAGTTTGTTCGTAAGATTCTGCTGTTGTTGTATCCATTGTCTCACTTTTGAAGGATGTGTCTGAGATGTCTTGTAAAGAGTCATCCAAGATTTCTTCATACATGCCCAGCGATTGTGGTTCATGATCGGGGGTGTACTCGTCAATTGTTATAAAGCTTGAGTGTACTGTAGGCTGTATGGACGGTGGTGTGTCATCTGTTATCTCGTCTCCGTGAGTTGATAGGTTAAGGAGGTCTTCATCTTGGGTAAGTTGATTAGAGGGTTGCTCTGCTATTGTGTGTGGTGCTACAGGTTGCAGTTGAGTTTTATTTTTGTTGTTATCCGGTGTGGAGACACCACGTGTCTTACTTATTGGTGGCAGGTGAGTTTGATCCATTATTTTCACTGTTCTCAGGAACGCTCTTGAACCTGTTTGTCGTTTTTTGAAGGTTTTTGATTGTGGTGGTTTCACGATGTTTAATGGTTTCTCTTTAGAGACGATTTGGTATGGTTCTGTAGTGTTCTTGGTTGTGTGTCTGGATTCTTGGATCTCTGGTTGTGGGATTGCATTGGGTCTGGTTGTTCGTTGTGGAGGGCCCTAGTCTATGGCAGAGGCTCCACAGTTTGATTGTTGGGGTATATTGTCGTCAAGGGTAGGTCGTGCAGCTTGATCAGTCAATAAGTTTGTTTGAATCGATGCTTGTTGTTGATGGTGGTCTTTCAGCAAGGCTAGAACTTCTGTATTTAGTTTCGTTTTTTCTTGGCGATCACCTCTTGCTATTTCTGATAGTCATTGTTGCCAGCAATTCGATTGTTCTGCTTCCAAGTTCAGGTGGGATTCGATTGTGGTTATAAAGTTCTCCATGTAGGTCTGTTTGGAGTGTATAAGTGCTTGAGGGTTGCTTGGTCTCTGATGTTATCGTTCATAGAGTCATGTCATTTCAAAAAAGGGATCATCGATTGCGTCAGCACTGCGATGAGCATGTTTTGTAAATCCAGCATTGTGGTGGGGATCCTAGGATTGGTGGTTACCCCATACTCTGGGTCTTTTAGTTTAGTTTATTACTTGTATTGCGCACCAAACCCAAGGGTAATCGGGTGCATCGCATACGTTTACTCGCAGCTTAGTTGTACATAAGAAGACATTACAGTTACAATGTAGTTATATAAAGTCAAAAAGCATAGTTACAGTACGCACATTTTTACAGGATAATTGCACAAAGAATATATATACAATAAGAAATTTTACAAAATTTTACAATGGGAGTGCCGAAGGAAATCCAAAGTATAGGAAGGTTAATGCAGGAGAAGACTATGGATTGTGGACTGGAGCCAGAGTCTAGCTTAACCGTCAGAATCCTTGAGCAATTTTATAAAGTTGTGGCACAATTTTGTGTATGATGGTTCTAGTCTGAGGGTGGTAGGGAGTGAATTCCATAGCTGGGTAGCCTTGACCTGGAAACTGTTTCCTCCCACTCTGGCAAGTTTGAATCTGGGGGTCAGAAGGCAATTAGTGTTGGAGAGTCTGGTTAGTCTTGTATCAGGTTTAGTAATGATTCTGTCCACAAGATAGCGAGGGGCTATTTTGTTTACACATTTACGAGTAAGGGAGGCGACTTTGAGTGTAGTATTAGTGTTTTTGGTTTCTGGCCTGCTGAAGTGAGGAGTAAGCTGTTGATTCTTAGTCATGGGGTCTGGCTTCTAGTAGAATTCCTCTGTGTCATAGTTGAAACGGGTTGAAATGTTTTGTTTTCCAGGTACGTTCTGTTCGGTTTCTGTTTTGATGTGTCTTTGGCTAGTTTCCTGTGTCATACAGGGAGTCGAGGTTAAGTGCGGTTGGTGGTTTCCTGTTAAGTTACCAAAAATGTCCTTTCGTTTGTCTAGGCTTAGCATGATTGATTCGATTTCAGTGATATTCATCGATAGTCTTCTTGCCTTGGTTATTGTTTTGTTAGCCACGGTTTCTAACGGTTGTGCAAGTTTAGTTGAGTTGTGTGTTTGTATCCATGCAAGTTTTGCTAATCTTGCTTTTTCTTTCTTTGTTTGTTGACTTATGTTGCTTGATGGCTTGTAGAGGGTGGTATTGGGTGTAGGTTTGTTTAGTTGAGGTTTAGAGGTATCTTTGGTAGCTTTGTGGTTATTGAGATCTTTCGTAGTTGCGTTTGGATCTTCTTGAGTGGGATGCCGGGGCTTGGATACAAGACTGTAGAGGTCCTTTGTTGTAGTGTTGGTAATGTCTTTGAAGGTCTCATGCTTGTTGGGGTCCTTTATGGATACTTTTGCTTCTTCTTGTGTGGCGGAGGAAGGCTTAACAGTTGTTGTATTGATTGCTTCATCTTGTATTATGGAAGCAGGAGTAGGGGATATTGAGGCTCCTCCTGCTGTTGGCGGTTGTGCATGTGTGGTTGCTGCCTTACTGTTAACGTTTGTGGTGTTACACGAGGTGTTGTTATTGTTGGATTCCGGATTTCTGTTTTCCAGAAGCTCAGAGCTTCTTTGTTGCTGTGGAGATTGTTGGTTGCAAGGTATAGGTTCTATTAAATCTTCTATTTCCGTACTGCTTTGCACGTTAACTTTTGGTGGTTGGACGTCGTAGGAGAGCTGACTATTGGGTTTTGTTGGTCGGTGAGTTGCTGGTTGGGCAGGCTTGTTGATATTGGTAGGTTGTGTATCATGATATTTGTTCATCTTGGCACAGCTGTGTATCTGTGCTTGTATATTAAGCTGGATTGGTATGGTTTCTACGTCATCAGAGGGTAGCATGACATCTGGTGTCAATCGATTGTGGTTTGATTGAGCTGGTTGCTGAGGTGTGCTTGGTTTAGGAATGAGGTAATCTGTTGTGTTGACATGGTCGCTGTCCATTTTGGGATGCAGTTGTAAGTAGTTTGAATTGGTTTTGGCAGAATGAGCTCTTAGGATTGATTGTTCCAAAGTTAATTGCGAGGAGTCTGAAGCGGACATGGCAGCAGTGTTGAGTTTTGCTCTTAGTCTTGTTTTGGGGCGCACGTTGGTTTGTTGTTTGTTGGGTCAACTTGTAGACATTTTCTTCCTTGGTTTTAGGAGCGTTTTTGTTGAGATTCGAGAGACGGCTCTTGTAGGTCTCTTAACAATGGTAGTAGGTGCGTTAGTGTTTCTGTACAATGTAGTATAAAATGGTCGTGCCCTTTAGGTCTCCTGGCTGAGAGTGTGGCGGTGACTCTCTCGAGGGTGTTGTTACGTCTGTTAGGATCCAAGGGGCGAAACCCTTTCGGTCTCCTAACAAGGGTGGGAGGTGCCTTGCTGGTTGTGTAAGGTGCGGGATCCAAGGATCAAGCCCTTTCGGTCTCCTGTGCAGAGGTGTAGCAGTAACTCTGTATAAGGTGCAGGATCCAAGGGTCAAGCCCTTTCGGTATCCTGGGCAGAGGTGTAGCAGTAGCTCTGTTAGGATCCAAGGAACGAACCCTTTCGGTCTCCTAACAAAGATGGTAGATGCAATGCTGTTTCTGTGAGGAGCAGGATCCAAGGGTCGTAGCCTTTCGGTCTACTGGGCAGAAGTGTAATAGTAACTCTCTTGAGGGTTCGACGAGGTGAGCCAGTGGAATGGTCTTGCTAGATGGTTAGGTTTCCCTGTTAGGTTGGATTAGGTCTAAGGGCACGCCTTTTCGATCCCTTGCCGGTATTGGAGAGTCTGGTTAGTTTAAGTGTTGGATACAGGATTCAAAGGGCTTGCCCTTTCGGTCTCCTGGGAAGTTGTCTGATTGAGCCCCTTATTAGTCTTTGGAGTAGCAGTGGTAAATTGATTCTTTGTTGGTGCAAAGTTTTGATGGGTTATCGATGGTGTCCAGGCGTTAAATCCTTTTGGGTTCCTGCTGAGTGGTATGGTATCATTGATGGTATTGTAGGGCTTGCAGTGTGACTGTACTCCATGGGCGGGCTCTTTGGTGGCTTGATCCAGGTTGTGGATAGGTTATGAATCAGGCGCGTGTAGTCACCTGATTGGACGTCAGAGATGCAGTCTTGTGTTAGAGGAGGATGCCACAGTAAATGGGGGAATACTGGGGTTCTGCGTGGCGCGTTGACGATCGCTTTGCTGCAGTCGGTTTATTTTTTTTATTTATATATTTATAACGCGTCGCGGCTCGCAAGCATCAGGGCGCGACAAAAACACAAAGATGAAGAGATCACGGGACTACATAAAACAGAGAAGAAAAGGACTCAATAAGAGTCTGAAGCTGAATATAAAACAACTTACCGAAAAAGTAATGTTTTCAGCTGCTTTCTAAACGAAAAGTAGCTACTTTCCAATCTAAGGTTGCCCGGAAGCTCGTTCCAGAGAGCAATTGCTTTGGTGGGAAAATCCCTCCCGAGTGCAGTGGCTTTTACTCTGGTATGGCTAGCTTTGAGTAGCCCTTGTTTAGCTGATCTTAAACATCGGCTTGGTTCGTACCAATTGAATTCCTTTTTGAGATATGATGGGGCAGTGCCATATAGACAGCAGTGAACCAGCGTCAAGAATTTGAATTTAATGCGCTCCTCTATGGTGAGCCAATGAAGGCCAATTCAGTCTTAGGTGATATGGTCGTGCTTGGGTTTCCCAGTGATGGATCTAAGGGAGTTATTTTGAATTATTTGCCATTTTTAATGCAGTTGTTACTAGACCCAAGCATCAATGCATTCTCATAATCCAGTCGGGACAATATTGTGGCTCTAGCGATGGTGGTGCTATTTTTGGCGTTAAGGTATGGCCTAATGCGGCGTAGTAATCTCTGGTAGTACTGGCAATTTCTTTTGAGGTATGAGACCTGTGCCTCTGCTTATAATGAGGATTGCAGGTATATGCCGAGTGTTTTGACTTTGTTTGTGACTGTGATGTTGGAGTCTTTAATGGTGAATGTAGAATAGGCTGAGCCTAGATTAAATAGGGCTTTTGTGGATCCAAATGTCATAAGTTCTGTTTTCGAACCATTCAGGCACATCCAGTGAGCCTTCATCCAACTCTCTATCGTGTTATAGACAGCTGACAGTCTGTTGTTGTCTGTAGCATGGTCTCCACAAAGTTCAATAATCAATTGTGTGTCGTCTGCGAAGTTGGTGAAATAAATCCGTAACTGTGAAAGGAGGGTGCATTCGCATCGAATGTATAGATTAAAGAGGAGAGGGGAGAAGCTGGCTCCCTGTGGGACGCCGCAATCCACAGGGTTTGAACTAGTGGAATGTCCTCCCCAAGTGATTTTAGAATTTCAGCACAGTTTCCTGCTTTTCCCAGGGCCTCTCGGAGCTTTCCATGATCTAATAAATCGAACGCTGCCGAGAGGTCCAATAGGATGAGTAGGCCAGCCTTTCCTTTATCAAGGATTTTCAGCATTTTGGATTGAAGATCGAGTAGTGCTGATTCTGTGCTATGAGCACTTCTAAATCCTGATTGCTGGGAGTGTAGTAAATCGTGCTTGTCCACGTACCCTTCAAGTTGGTGCGTAGCTATTTTGTCAAGGATCTTCAACAAAAAAATTACAGTTTATAATGGGTCGAAGATTGGCCGGATTTTGCTGGTCCAGACCAGGCTTTTTCACCAATGGTGGGACTGTTACTGTTTTTATGCCGGTGGGAACGTACCGATCTTGAAATGACGAGTTTGCCATGCGACATAGAAAGGGTGAGAAAATTCCTGCTTTTTGTCTATTATGAATTTAGGGGGCAGTATGTTTTCGGGGCATGAGGTACAGTTCATATTGGAGAGGGTATTTAACATGATTTCTGGTGTTGTTGGTGTAAACTGAAATTTGGGTACTTTGATTTCAGGGTCAGCCTTGTTATGAGTAGGAGGAGAATCTATAACTTTGCAGTTTAAGATGGTGTCTCTAGCTTTTAGAATATTTTGTGAAAAAGCAGTTTGAACTTTTTCACAATCCATCATGGTTGCCTGGAAGGGAGGGGTGATGGTGGGCGGCTTCTCAAAGGTTTTTAGAATTTGGAACAGTTTTCCTGTGGAATTGGATGCGCCAGTGATTTGCTCATTGTAGTAGTTTTTCTTTGTTTCAAATATTTTAGTTTTGTAAAGAGTGTCAGATTTCTTACATTTATCTTTATTGAGTTCTGTAGAGGTTTTAAGCCACTGTCTTTCGAGTTTCCTTTTGGCAGTCTTAAGGGTGCCTAGTTCTGTGGTGTACCAACTTTGGTGGTTAGAGTTGGGGCGAGCTTGTTTATTTTTGAGAGGGGCCTTCTTATCTAGAAGCTCTTGAAAGTGGTTATTGTAAGTAGTTATAATAATATCACAGGGATCATCATCTGTGGTATTGTCCATGATGTGTGTGATCCCCTGCGAAAGAATATCTGGAGTGATTTTCTTAAAGTTTCTGCTCTGGATTATTTTAGGTAGATTGTCAAGGTACGTTTTTTTGAATGACAAAGATAATGTGGCTTCAATTTTGTAGTGATCACTCCAAATACAGGGATGTGTATTTGTTACTGTGAGGTCTACATTATTAGTAATAATCCAATAAAGTTGGTTGTTTGATTTGATGGTAGGACCATTGTTAGTGATCGAGTAGCTGATGTTAGAGAGATGTTTTTCTAGGCTAATGGCCTCTTTGTCGATAGGGTTGCCCCGCCATCTGTTTAAATCACCAAGGAGTACTGTGCCTGAGTTCTTTCCTTTGAGATTGTTTAGGATATGACAGAGGTCATCATTAAAGTTAGAGGTAAGTGATGGAGATCTATAAATTACAACAAAATAGATACAATTGTTTTGGGAAGGAGTGAGTTTGAGGTGGAGAACTTCACATCCCGGGCATTGGATGAGTGAGGTGAAAAGTTGTATGCCTTGTCTAGCTATTATGGCTACTCCGCCTCCGTTTCCTATTACTCTGTTTTCAAAATGGATGCTATAGTTGGGAGGGACTGCTGTACTAATGGTCGGACCAGTAGGTTCCTGTAGCCAGGTCTCGGTAAGGAAGAGAATATCTAAGTTGTCTTCGAGGATATAGTCATGGACATTTTGGGCGTGTTTTTTCAGTGACCTCGTATTTAGTAATGCAATTTTGAAGGCATCTGGGTTGGGAAGAGTCTTGGGTTGTTCAATGATCTCAGTCCTAATAAGTCTAGAGGGTTGTATTGGATCTAGGTGCGCCAGTTCCCTGGTGTTGATGTAGTGTTTGACAAGTTGTTCATTCTCTAACCGATTGGCGTCAGTGAGTAAGTGCAGAAAATTTAGATATCCCATCTTTTACCTTTGTTCCCCGATGGCGAAGAGCAAAAAAAATGGACCGTGGTGGATGTCCGATAGCCGATGTCCGCCGTGGACCGGCGTTGACCGGCACCATCTCAGAGTCGCCGGCGCTGAAGCGCCTGATGTTTCTATTTCAGCAGCTCTAGTGCTGCTGGGATATGTAGTTTAAAGCTAATGTAGTTTGCAGGCAAGTATACGTCAATGCGGCAGTCAGACACACTTAGCTACAGATCCAAAGAAATACGAGCGTTTCAAACGTTCCGGGAAGATCCGTTGTTGAATGATGTTGAGCTTACCAAAAATGCTCAGTTACACACAATTAAACATCCAAACATGTTTAAAGTAATGATTTCAAAATTTAAGGTACAATGATTTTTTACAAGCTAGCAACCTAACAAAGAGAAGCAAGTCACGTTTAAATCAAATTGCACAGTTTCAAAGTTTCAATGTTTTCAGAGTTTTCAAAAGATGGGGCGTAGCCTATGCTTCCCAGCCCTGACTAACCTGTGTCAGTGGGGAAGTAGGGATGTTATATAGTGTGCCCGCCGGGACCGGCGTTGACCGGCACCGTCTCAGAAGTGCCGGCGCTGAAGCGCCTGACGTTTCTATTTCAGCAGCTCTAGTGCTGCTGGGATATGTAGTTTAAAGCTAATGTAGTTTGCAGGCAAGTATACGTCAATGCAGCAGTCAGACACACTTAGCAACAGATCCAAACAAATACGAGTGTTTCAAACGTTCCGGGAAGTTCCGTTGTTGAATGATGTTGAGCTTACCAAAAATGCTCAGTTACACACAATTAAACATCCAAACACGTTTAAAGTAATGTTTTCAAAATTCGAGGTACAATGATTTTTTACAAGCTAGCAACCTAACAAAGAGAAGCAAGTCACGTTTAAATCAAATTGCACAGTTTCAAAGTTTCAATGTTTTCAGAGTTTTCAAAAGATGGGGCGTAGCCTATGCTTCCCAGCCCTGACTAACCTGTGTCAGTGGGGAAGTAGGGATGTTATATAGTGTGCCCGCCGGGACCGGCATTGACCGGCACCGTTGGTAGGGTGGGCCGCTTCCCTGTGTGCTGCAGATGGTGCTGACTCGTGCCGAGGTGGCGAGCACGAGAAAATGGCTTTTCTTTAGAGGTAGTAGTGCAGGTGTCAGGCTCACTCAGTGTCCTAATCAGGAGAGTGACCTTGCAGTACTTGAAGTTGCCATGTGTAATGGGGAGCACTAGGGCTCTGCGCAGCGTGTTTGTTTTTACTTCGTTGCAGTGGGTGCAGTGCAGTGATCAGGGCCGCTCAGTCTCGTAGTCAGGAGAGTAGCTTTGCAGTATTAGAGGTTGACACGACAAGTGAGGGAGCAATAGGGCTCTGCTCGGCGTGCCTGCTCTCGCCTCCCTGTGAAGGGTGTCGGAGGCTGCGCCTCCGTATGCGCTCCAGGCACTGCAGGCAGAGGGGTGAGCACTGGGGCTCGATGCGGCGTGTTCGTGTTTGCTTGAGTGCAGGGGATGTAGAGTGGATGTACGAGGCTCCAGATGCTGCAGGTACACACCGAGGAGAAGAACGCGAAAGGTAAAGAGTTATTTTTTTTTTCAAGTGGTGTGAAGTATCAAGGTTGGGGGAACGTTGCTGATTTATTGATCTTACCCACTGCTGCTGCTGCTGCTAGCACGAGGGGAGAGCCGGCGGGCAGGGTTGGGTCAGGCCGAAGGTGTAGGTTGCTCCGAGAGCAGCGTTTGAGCGGGGCGACCCGCGTGTACTGGTCGGGTGGTAGAAGATGGTGCTGGAAGGTGCTGGTGCCTGGGTTGGTGCCGGTGGGCGGTCTCTGTTCTCTGTGAGCCGTCAGGACAGCGGAGTGGAGCCGCTGGTTAACAGGTGTCCGTGAACTTGATTGGGGCCACTCCGCAGTAGCACGGGTGTCCTGCCACTGATGGCAGTGTAGTGGAGGAGTAGTGCGCGTGCTGCGGGCTCCTCCATTGACAGGATTGCTGGCGTGGAGGTTCAAAGTGGGGGTCGCTGGGGTCTCGATGTGAGGGGGGTAGGTCAGGGTAGGAGGTTGTAGCCAGAATGCTGGTTGCTGGTTGCTTGGAGTTCAGACTGAATGGTTAGCTTGGGGACAGTCCACTGAGATCGAAGAGTGATACAAAGATGTTAGCTGCGTTGGTGCACCGCGGGTGGTGCCGCAGAGCCCGCAGAGCACAAAGACAAAAAGACTCTGCAGCAGACTCCGCGGCCACTCCACAGTGTTCTGGGGTTTTTAAGCTGATGGAAAATAGCAATAGAAAGTGGACTGAGGCAGCCCAAAAAAATTTGAAGTCAGCAGCAGCCGGAAACGAGCAGTAGAACCTTCTCTATTGCAGCCAAAAAGACTCTGCAGCAGACTCCGCTCTTTTGATTCAGTGTGAAACTCTGGATTTGCTATGCCAACATCACATAGAGAAGTTTGTAACAGCCAAAACATTTATTAAAGAAGAATACCTTTGGTTTAGAATATTAGGTGGCAAAGATATATATATCAGTGATCTAGGGCCTGATTTACAAAAATGTTTTCAATGGCATTTCCCTGTGTTAAAACGTTTTTTTAAATCAGGCCCTACTTGTTTCATCATAATGGACTGAAATTGAGGCACTCTTGTTCTAAATGGGTTTATTTTCCATTGCATAACTAACAGACTCTTATTTTACATCCAGAACTTCTATTTTTAAAGATCTTATGAAGATAGATGTGTATGTTTGAAGTGTTTTTTTTTTAAACTAGTGCTTCGGTTTATTTAAAGCCATTGTTTGTCTTCTACTAACAAATACAAAATACAATTAAATAGTAGATCTACTAAATTACTATTTCTTTCATGCATTTCTACTGATGACTAGGCCAACGTTGAATGGGATATGATCAATACAATAATTTATTGGAATCGGATTTCTCCATTAACATTAACTATAACATTTAAATTAAGATAAAATCGGTACAACACAACGAGGCAATAAACCCAGAGACTGCCGGCCATTACCGCATAAGCTAATGCCCCCGGGGCCCATAGTTACAGGCCCGAGCATAGACTGGGGTACTAATGGTGAATTTGTATTTTCCGGCTGTGAGACGCATAATAAAGAAAGAAAATGGCCGCAATGGTGGGGGAGAAGGGACTACAGGTAGTCTCTGTAGTCCCTTCTCCCTTTCCATGGCGGCCATTCCTTTATGAACATTTTGTGTCGGGACAGAAGCGAGCTGCAAAACGTTGAGTGCTTAGGGTTACCTTACAGTAAGGCTCTGAATGTAGCCAAAGGTAAGTTATTCTGTGGTTTCTGCCACGTCGGAAACTAATTCCTAATACAACACCTTTCACCAGTGCTTGTTAGCAACGGCCAGGCTCTGAAAGAAAGGCATATCTGAGCAGCTCCTGAGCAGCAAAGAAAGTAGATCCAAGCCACGAAAACCTAAACAGTGCAGTGCCTACTGCAATGAGGGCTGAGTCCAGAGCCTATGACTGCCTTTAGAGCTCAGGATCCAGAATGCCCTCTTCGAGTGTGATGACTGTTAGTGGAAGGCCCAAATCTGGTCCAATTCCCATCCTACTCTGCGAGCCCTATTGTGTATATTTATAAATACTGTCCACGTAAATCAAGTCCACTTCATTTATTCAGGACGTCATAACAAAATAAAATTGTGAACAGTGAATCAAATCGGGGGTATTTATATAGTCAGCGGTTCTCCTGAACACCTGGTGCACGTGGCTCTTTGGGAACTGGAGTTGGAGACCCCTTCGTCCATTTTCATTTTGAGACCAGCTAAAAATGGTCAAGGAACGCCTTCTCCAGGCGGCTGTCCATCGAATGTCCCTTCTACTGTGGTGGTAGCAAAGGTCCAGTGATCTTTACGGCACATAATAGTTTGCTTTGAATCTTTTCCCTCCTTACCTTTTGTTCTTAGCATCTTAAAATCACTTCATTCTGAAGATTGCATGTGAAAAACCTATTTTTTTAAAAACACCTTTGTCGATCAACCTGACCGAATTTGCCTGTTTTTGGTAAGGTCTTTTGTTTTCTCGTTTATGGGGGCGTGATTGCGCCACGTTTCCCCTCTGCGTCTCCAACTGTTTATTGTTTTTTTCAACCATTCAGCCGTTTCCCCTCTGCTCATTGTATTTTCTTATCGACAAAAGTGTTTTTTCAAACGTTGTTTTCCCATGCTTGCCAACCCTCATCTTCAGTATGAAAACTGGTCTGCAGCGAGGATATGCAATAAACACTTGAAAACACCCAGAGGCCTCCGCGCGCAATGCTGTACATGTACTAAAAAGTGCCGGGGAAACAATGGGTTAAATGAATGCCTTTCAAAAGTTGAGCTGCTGTGACTTCTAGTACTTTTATTGTCATCTTTAGGTGGCCATCAGGAATTTAATTAATATCCCTGACTGTGCTGTAAGTGATATCACAGCTGCCAGATGCCTAGTGCTGAGGGAGAGCGATATCCTAATAGTTCGGAGTGACAGGTTTCAAGAGTAAGCAGGACTGCTTTGTACCATGTCTGGAAATAATAATATGAAGAGGGGATAGGGAGAAGAAAAAAAACAGACGGCTCAGGTTGCCACCTTCTCCCTCATGGAAGTATAAAAGAAATGCCTGTTTCGGCAGGTAGTGCATTTTAGCTCATGACAGGAACATCACGTCTGTTTCTGCCCTTGTCAACACATCTCACTGTCCACCATCACTCATCGTCGCGAGACAGACAGCACTGGCGGAGATCATCAATTGCCAATGCAATTCAGCAGATACACTTCATAAATTTTAATTACTTTCCCACTGAAAATGAATGGTCAGAAAATATAAAACATCTGCCATCCAGATCATTTACATTTTTCATGCAATAAATCACCGGGAACATCCAAAACAATGGATTAAATCATGTGGAGTGAGGCTAGGTCAAGAAAGAAGGAGAGGCGCCCGCGGTGTGATTACTATTTGGAACGTAGCCATTTGCGCGCGTATCAAAATGGTGGCGCGGTGGGGGCAGTGTACAGAAAACGAGCAGCCATTTCGGGCTTGTACTCATAAATTGTAAAAAAAAAAATCTCTGGCCGCGGATGGAACATGCTAATTGATATATCACCGCATCCATGGCAAGTAGCTAGCATGTTTAAGTAAAGGGACGGCTGGCCAATTACGCCGGCAAAAGTAGGCATTTATCATCAGTTTTGGCTTGTTTATCTATCGTGGAGGAAGTGAAAAGAGATAATCATGTTTCCCAAAAATCAATTTTTATTAACATTATATTCATTTGCCTGCAAACATGTTTTTCCATTTTTAGGATTACATGATGTAATTGTGGCATGGGCAGCTTCGTGCTCAGTCCTTTTAAGCAATATTAAGAGTCCCAAATTGCAGCTCTCCACGAGGGTTTCTTAAAGATCACTCTCTCAGAGGCATTAAGTCAAAGATGTTTTTTCACGTCCAGAGAGAATTAACACGAAAGGGACCGATTCTCTAATGCTCAAGTATGACCACGAAGGGGTAGCAGGTGTGACGTTTTATCCCACACTTCATGTATGTTGTCCTCCGATGATCCTGACATATGGCAAGCCACCAGTGGACCTTGTGAAAAAAAAACAGTTGTGAGTGTTTACCACAGACACAGCAGTCACCTTTAGGATGTTTTATTTTCTGTTCGTGGTCTTTCAGGCTGAACTGCACAAAATACCCAGATTCGCCATAATTGGAAAAGGTTTCTTTAATGTGACAGTCCACAGCTTACAAACTACACTAATCTGGCCCCTCGGTCTTACAGACTAAACAAATCGTTAACATGTGGGTCAACCCACTTCGGCCCCCCATTCCCACCCTTCAAATATTCCTTCCCGCTTCAACTCCTCCACATCTTTCCAAACTTTATCCCTGTCCTCTCCCCGAGCCACCACCCGTCTTTCTTCACTACCTCTTCCCCTCTGTTGTAACCCTGGGCTAGCCTGCCCGTCCAAACAGCACTAACCACCCTCCTTACCACGATAATAATCCTTAGTCTTCATCCAACCATCATTTAAGCATCCATGTCCGCGGCTACCGCATCAATATCACCAGTCCACAAACACACCACTACTATGTTCTTCAATGAAAGCCAGGCTGACCTACAACATCAGCAACAAAGAAACACCACAGTACAAATCTTCCCTGAGCCTTGCCGCCCTGACCTGTCACAAGAAAAAACAGTCTCTTGTTATTACTCTCCTCCCCTTGCCCTGCACACCCTTTGTAGAAAAATACACTACCTTCTAACTAAAGTTAACAAGGTGTGTGGGCGGTCAACACCGAAAAGCCTTAACCACCAAATGTTCCTGAACCTTCGCCGGCACCCAAATAATAACATGTGGGGTCACTCCATCCCCAGGCCGGCTTGCTGGCCAGGTGCAGCGCCCAAAATCTCCCCCAGGAGCATGTGGTACAGCTAACAAACTACACTAACCTGGCCCCTCAGCATAACAGACTAAACAATACCTTAACATGTAGGTCAACCCACTTCCGCCCCCCCCATTCCCTCCCTTCAAATATTCTTTCCAACCTAATCTCACCCACCTCTTTCCAAACTTTACCCCTGTCCTCTCTCCGAGCCACCGCCCACCTTTCTTCCCTACCTCTTCCCCTCTCTTGTACCCCTGGGCTAGCCTGCCCGTCCAAACAGCACTAACCACCCTCCTTACCGAGACATGAATCCTTTGGCTTCAACCAACCGTCATTTAAACAACCATTCCACTGGCACCAGAAAAATGCTTCCAAGAGGTGTTCTTTCTGCCCCACCCCCACTATTATCTTCCTATTTGCATCTTTGTTCAATTATGCGATCACTTTTGTTGTATATACATTCCCCCACACTACTAAACATAAAATACTCAAACTGAAAGAACCATTGCTTAACTTAATCTTTCTCCTCAATTTTCCCTCCTTCCTTTAACTCCAAAACCACCCTTTCAAATTGCTTGCAATGCCACCATAACGTTTCTCTGTCCTGTCCTCTACCAATAGGGTCCCTACCCAAACCCATCATAAAAGGATAAACCCCTTCCGTAACTTCATAACTAAAATTCCCTCCAATTGCCATGGCCACCTTACTTCTCTACAAAATCATAATAGACATCTTCCCCTTCAATCCTCACCAACAGAAATTCACCTGGGAAAATACCATACCCAAACTGCACTAAAACCTTACCCCTGCATTAATAGGCGTCCTACATAGATTGGCTGGTCCCTTATGCTCTTCTTCAGAACACCACCGCCTGCCACATCTGTGAAAGAAAACACAAATTAAGCACCACACGTAATTGAAGTCAAACCACCTTACTGCGCTCCGTTAGTCCTCCTCTTCCCATACCTAACGCTTGTCACCATAAACCTCTCGATACCTTTTGCCCACAATATTTCTTTGCACCTCAGATCCCTGCTCCTCCTCCTTGCTCACTAAATCCCCCTTCTGGCACATCCCCAAACCCCCCGTAATGTGTCCCGTTATGCTCATCCTCTCACAACCCAACCCCTTCCCACCTTTTTCCGGTGTCCTTTTCCCCCACCTGACCTGATAACCAAAACCTATTCTTATTCTTTACGTGTCTGCCCAATGTTCCATTTCATAACACGGCCCAACACTGTCCCCCCTTCCCCAACACAGCCACATAACTTCTTTTCCCTCTTTATTTATTGAGTTTATTTATTATTTTTTAAACCAACTTCACTGTCTCAAACCTCTCCAAATTAAACCATTGTAACTCTGCACTAGCATCCTTATGATAGACCACCCCCTTGCACCCTACGCCCAAAATTTTGTTCATCCCACTTCATCCAATCACTCCCCCTCTAACCTGCTAAACCCCCCACTTTCCCCAAAACACCTTCCTCTACTTTTGATCCATCTAACCCATTTGTTCCTCGCAAACACTACCTTGGACCCCTAATAGGCCCTTGCGAACACATTGGACCCGTTTACCTAAAACATTTATTTTTATTTTTTTAGAGCCACACCCTCTTGCCCTTATTTCACATGCTCATATACTCTCTACTCCCCAATACCACCTGTTCACAGCTCTCTGCTGGTACAACAAATTTGTTCTGAAAACCTGAGCCCCGACTGATGCTCCCCTTATTGTTATTATTTTATTATTATTATTTTTGTCTGCAAACTAAGATCCCTGGCCTGTGTGGTGTCAATGCAATAAGTATTATTGAGGACATTGGCACAGTCTCCTCTATCAACCATATGCTCTCCCCTCAAGGACCCCCAACTATTGGCGCAACTAAACCCTTTCCTTTACCATATTCATCACTCCAACCACAAACTGTCTCCCCTCCTCTCCCTTGCTTATCACCTTGTAAACCTACACCAATCCCAACCTCAATTGCTTAGAGGCCAGCATGGAAGAGCATCCCATGGCCATCTACCAACCAATGTACTCTTGCATGAGTACTCCCTTGTACTCACCCCCACAATAACAATTGCTCCCCGGTCCTTACACAGGACCCCTCCTTATTGGTCATCCACTGCACCTGCACCCTATGTCCCTGCAGTTTAATTCCTTCTCCCCCACGCAGTGACTCCACCACCCTCCTCATTTGTCAATGTACCTTGTGTTCACCCTTGTAAATACTTGCTCCTCCGCTCTTTGCAAAGCACCTCACCTGCTTCCCCATTGCAACAGTTGCCATACCTGCGTCCTCTGTCCTTGCAGTTTAATTCCCTCTGCGCACTGCATGCAGTGACACTGCATCGTTCCTTTAAGGCCATTGCACCCCCATACTCACTCTTGCAAATGTTCCATGTCATCACTGTTCCCTCTGCTGCACCAGAGGTGGTCCGTGCCCCCCCATCCATGCAGTTCAATCCACACAATCTCCTACTTCATGTAGCATCACTGTCCACTTTATCCCCCAATATGCCGCTCTGCTTCCGCCCCTTCACCCAAGCCCACATCCTCTGGTATAGCCCCTTTTTGCAGCCCAAAATACTTTTTGTATGAATACTTGAAAACGTTTCCTTCCTGTTCATTTGACCCTTTCTCCTCTTTTTTGTTGTTGAAGCCATTATCTCCATCCCTGTGCCGAGAATGTATTACTCCACACCGCTACCATGTTCGTCCCCTCCCATTCACCTCTCCCCCTTAGCCAAACTTTTCCAGTTAAAATAACATAATCTGCATCCCCAAACATCCGAGTTCCCCATTGGTCTAAACTTCTTTGTTTACCTGTATTCACCCATCTTAACTGTCACACAACCAAACTTCCACTTAAGCCAACACAATTAATATAGGTATGATACAATTACGACTGTGTTTCCATTCACACAAACCCAACAACCTATTTACCCAATATGTTCCTATCCCCACTATTCCCTCTTGTAGGAACCCCTCCTATGAGGTCACCGCTACCCCTCCTGTTACAACCCCTTCCCCTGAAGATTGCTGGTTGCCTTCTGACACCTGCCCCCCTCAGATCCCCAACCCCTGTCCCGGGTGTGGCAACCAATTACTGGGCTGTAAAAAGGCATGGGCAGGGCCTGCAGTATCGACGAGCTCCTAAGCCTCAAGGCCCAGAGGGGGGAAAAAAAAACACAACACCCCTGCTCCTTGCTGTATGCCAGGGCTGGGCCTGATACCTCATGCCCCCAGCACTAGAGTAGGTCACATCCTATTTCGCCTTACCTTCTGCACTCTTCTCTAACTTAACCTATCACCCCTTACCTTAACACAAAATCCCTGTCTTCACTTTAAAATAGAACCCAACATTATTTTCACCTTACTTCCTTCTCGAGCCTTCCTTCTTGAGTCCTTTGCTCAGCCACCTCCAAATCTCTGCTGGTAATATGCTTCACCGGCAGAGCATGGGGGGTAGATCTCTCTCCTCTGCAGATGCCTCCCACTGGAATGGCATCCCTGCCCCTCCCAAACTTGAGACAAACCAACTGAAGTTCTGAAAGTGGCCCAAGACCTTCCTCTTCTCTTCGGCTTTCTCTCTCGCTATCCCCTGCTGACCAACCTGCATACTGTGCTGACTGGCTGCCCTAAGAGTCTCATAGGTAACAGGCCTCCCCTTGACCCATAGCTTCTGCACTGCCACCAGGCCTACCGCACACTATGGGCTGTATCTGGAACCCTACAGTCCATTCTCCCTTGCACTTACCTAGAGCTGCGATGTCATAACTTCACTTACCCAAACCATTCTGCCCTGATTGCACTTCCCCTTTTCTCCCCCTTGCACTTCCCTTCTCCCTCCCCCTTGCACTTTGCATCTCGCACTTGCACAATC
This sequence comes from Ambystoma mexicanum, assembly GCF_040938575.1. NCBI lineage: Eukaryota > Metazoa > Chordata > Amphibia > Caudata > Ambystomatidae > Ambystoma > Ambystoma mexicanum. The sequence goes on along the minus strand of NC_090933.1, from coordinate 222,426,726 downwards.
TGAATGACACAAGGCTTAATAAGATTGTTGTTTTGTCCTCCCTTTGTGTTCCCTCCCTCGTCTTGTCCCGCCTAGAAATACTTGTGGACAGGCACATTATAAATGACTTATATCATATCCTCCTCCCCCGCCCTTGGGTCATCGCAAATGTCACTCTTTTCATGATCATCATCCCTTTGAATCTACCTTCCTGGCTCTCAAGTTCTCCAATGCCATTTGTTGTTTTTCCTGTTCCAACCTGGGATATCCATTCCTTCATATTTTTTATTTATTTTCCTTTATTCTTTTAACGTTTATATTTATTTAATTACATCCTTTACCCACTAAATACACCTCCAACATCCTTCACACCACCAACCTTACCCCTACCGTCCCAAAACACCAATGCAACTTCAGTTGAAATCCTGCTCACCTCGTTGTTCAAACCATTGTAGCGTGGAGCGCAAACCCCATTGCCGTTGCACTAGTGCTGGGGGTTGCCATCCAAATCTCTACCCACTCCACTCGAACTCCATCACCACTCCACCGCTGCTTGGGGGGGAGCCGTCCAAAATCACTCCCCTCTCTCTGCAGGTGATGGCATTCCAGCCATCTCTCTACACTGTGATATCCAGCCCAGGGACATACCATTTCCCTTCAGCTCCTGTTGTAGGGGGGACCGCCCTACCACTCCCCGATGCTGCTACCCACTGTGATGAGTGTCTTTTGCCAACTCCCTTCACCCCTACTGGCAAGCTTGGGACTGTATTGAGGTCTCTGTCACCCCCCCTCCCTGTGGGAACCATCTATTCCACTGCTGATCCCTATTGGAAGGCGCCCACCCTGCCACACACTCCCTAACACCCACATCCACTACACACTCTGGCCCCTTTCCCCTTCTCACCTCCCCCACTGTCTATCCCCCCTATGCTGCCTAGAACAGGTCAAACCAGCGCACCCAACCATAACCCAAGAGTACCCCTTCCCCAATATTGGACCCCTGAGCTAAATGGCTGCATCCAGAGCAACTGCCAAGTCCCATTATCTGGTGCCCTGACAATGTATAACTCTGTACAGTAAATATAATATGTCTATATACTCCCCTTTTCAGTTTTTTTGTCACCCCCCCCAAGCAAAACCACTTCCAGAGATATCCCTCACTCCTGCTGTGCAGCAACCTCTGCCCCCTAGTGGCCCACTCTCCTGACTGCACTCTCCCTATGGCAGTACACTACAGTACCCCCACCTCCCAAAATACCTACAGCCACCATAACTTCTGAACCAGAAATGCTGCAGAAAGCTGAAAGGGATCGCACCACACTGACCCATGGTGGTGTGTGATGCGCAACACAGCATACCCTTTACAATGTACCAACAGGCAGGCTCACCGCTCCAACCATCTGGATGGGGGCTGGAGAGAACACGTCACAGCCCGGCAGTGCCCCAGCCCAATCCTCCTGGCTGCAACCATAACACGGCCGTGAAGCCAAGGGACGTGCTCCCCTCTCCCAGTCCAGGAAATTTAGAAAAACAGGGCAGCCATGACTAAGAGCACCCCACACCCCAGCGGCACAGGGACAGTAAGGTTGGAGTTCATCCGACCCCCCCACATAGCCCGACAATATCATTGTTCCCCTTTTTTCTTGAAAAAAAGATATCCATATATTTTTAAAAAATTATATATATATATATATATATATATATATATACATATATATATATATATATATATATATATATATATATATATATATATATATATATATATACATATATATATTCAGTGAAAAAACTTTGTTAAAGGGACGTTATGGTTCCAGTAAAACCGAAAAACCCTTGAAATTCACCAGTTATGGTAAGCTAAGCAACCATAACTTGCGCCACCACCGTGCACTGCTAAGACTAACACCCACGACATCAAAGATGACATCACAAATGTCATTGATGACATCACTGATGACATGACATGTGTATGTTCTTTTCATGAAATATGTGTACAAGGGATTCTTATTATAATGTTGCGAAAAAAGTGTCAAGAATCATTGCAATAAATATCATACCCTAATTAGTGCATTGAATGATGCATTGATATAAATAGCATTCTATTATGGGGTTCTGTCTAGTATACTAAGCTACTCATGCAGAAACATAGCATTGTGTGCAGCGTACAAGATGAAGGTATAATATTCGTAATGTTAATATGTTGAATAATGAAATGATAATTGTTTTCTTAATAGATTTTTGTGTACTGTGAAATATGTAATAAGTAGCTAATAAAACCCATGTATTACATAATTGCATTACTATAGACAAAACACAAAGAGACAAGAACACATACCAATATGGGTATATACAGGGAAAGTGAAGTTAGCAAAAAAGCACAAGTAGTAGCAGAAACAATTCATAACCTAACTGTTTATTTTCATGCAAATAAATGATTGCTGTTTCAAAGCTGCTATTTACCCTTTTGTATATGTATCACTTGATGTGATTGGACCCTAAGGAAAGTAGTGTGAGTACAATGTATACAAATATGACCATATACAGGGAAAGTACAGCCATAAAAAAACAACAGAACTATCAGAAAGTGCTGATAAGTCTATTGATTACCTTTATGCACAAAAAGGATTGCTGTCTTTCAAGCTTGTGTCTTCCCCTATGTAGATGTTTCATATGATGTGACTGGACTCTAAGGGAATTACTGTAAGAACCTACTTGAAGGATATGTCTACAAATAAAATAATTTTTTTTGTTTCTGACTGTTACTGAAGAAAACCATGTGGCCTAGATATGTCAGCAAAAGAAAAAAGAGTGAGCCAGACATGTGATGTCATCAGTGATGCCATCAATGACATTTGTGATGTCATCTTTGATGTCGTGGGTGTTAGTCTTAGCAGTGCATGGTGGTGGCGCGAGTTATGGTTGCTTAGCTTACCATAACTGGCGAATTTCAAGGGTTTTTCGGTTTTACTTGGAACCATAAAGTCCCTTTAACAAAGTTTTTTCACTGAATTTCATAGGTTTTTAGTTGCACAACTTAACCATAACGTCCCTTTAACAAAGTTTTTTCACTGAATTTCATAGATTTTTAGTAGCGCAACTTAACCATAATGTCCCTTTAACAAAGTTCTTTCATTGAATTTCATAGGTTTTTATTAGTGCAACTTAACCATAACGTCCCTTTAACAAAGTTTTTTCACTGAATTTCATAGGTTTTTATTAGTGCAACGTCACCATAACATCCTTTTCAATAGATGAAGACCACTAGCATCTTAGGTCCTCAAAGTGGGAACCAAAGGTGGTAAAAAAAAAGATTTTTCTTCCCAAACCGGGATGCCTGCGGAGTCCCGGTGCAGGAAGGAAAATCTTTTACCAAGATGGCCACCATGGAAAGGGAAGGCGGGGTGTATAAAGAGAACACAACAGGGCATGAGTGGGGGGTGGGGGGAACAGGAGAGAGGCACGGGGCATGTGCGGGGGGTGGGGGGCAACACCAGGGAGACACAGGGCATGACTGGGGGGTGGGGGTAACAGGAGAGAGACACGGGGCATGAGCGGGGGGCAACAGCAGGGAGACACGGGGCATGACCGGAGGGTGGGGGGCAACAGGAGAGAGACACGGGGCATGAGAGGGGGGTGGGGGGCAACAGCAGGGAGACACGGGGCATGAGCAGGGGCAACAGCAGGGAGACACGGGGCATGAGCGGGGGGTGGGGGGCAACAGGAGAGAGACACAGGGCATGAGCGGGGGTGGGGGAACAGGAGAGAGACACGGGGCATGACCGGGGGGTTGGGGGTAATAGGAGAGAGACACAGGGCATCAGCGGGGGGTGGGGGGCAACAGCAGGGAGACACAGTGCCATGAGCAGGGGGTGGTGGGTAACAGAAGAGAGACAAGGGGCATGAGTGGGGGGCAACAGCAGGGAGACACGGGGCATGACCGGGGTTTGGGGGCATCAGCAGGGAGACACGGGGCATGAGCGGGGGTGGGGGTAACAGGGGAGAGACGGGGCATGAGCGGGGGGTGGGGGGCAACAGCAGGGAGACAAGGGGCATGGGAGGGGGGTGGGGGGTAACAGGAGAGAGACATGAGGCATTAGAGGAGGTGCGGGGGTAACAGGATACAGACACGGGGCATGAGCGGGGGCAACAGCAGGGATACACGGGGCATGAGCGGGGCGTGGGGGGCAACAGCAGGGAGACACGGGGCATGGGAGGGGGGTGGGGGGTAACAGGAGAGAGACACGAGGCATTAGAGGGGGTGCGGGGGTAACATGATACAGACACGGGGCATGAGCGGGGGCAACAGCAGGGATACACGGGGCATGAGCGGGGGGTGGGGGGCAACAGCAGGGAGACACGGGGCACAAGCGGGGGGTGGGGGGTAACAGAACAGGAGAGAGACAAGGGGCATGAGCAGGGGGTAGGGGGCAACATCAGGGCGACACGGGGCATGACCGGGGGGTGGGGGGAACAGGAGAGAGACACAGGGCATGAGAGGGGGGTGGGGGGCAACAGCAGGGAGACACGGGGCATGAGCAGGGGGTGGGGGTGAACAGGGGAGACACGGGGCATGAGCGTGGGGTGGGGGGAACAGGGAAAACACGGGGCATGAGCGGGGGTGGGGGAGAAAAGGAGGGAGACACGACATGAGCGGGAGGTGGGGGGCAACAGCAGGGAAACATGGGGCATGAGCGGGGGGCAACAGCAGGGAGACACAGGCATGAGAGGGGGTGGGGGGTAACAGGAGAGAGACACGGGGCATGAGAGGGGGTGGGGGTAACAGGAGAGATACACGGGGCATGAGGGGGGTGGGAGGGCAACAGCAGGGAGACATGGGACATGACCGGAGGGTGGGGGTAACAGGAGACAGACACGGGGCATGAGCAGGGGGTGGGGGCAACAGCAGGGAGACACGGGGTATGAGCGGGGAGTGGGGGGAAAACAAGGGAGATACGGGGCATGAGTGGGGGGTGGGGGCAACAGGAGAAAGACACTGGGCATGAGCGGGGGGTGGGGGTAACATGAGAGAGACACTGGGCATGAGCGGGGGGCAACAGCAGGGAGACATGGGGCATGAGCGGGAGATGGGGGGAACACGAGGGAGACACGGGGCATGAGAGGGGGGTGGGGGGTAACAGGAGAGAGATACGGGGCATGACCGGGGGGTGGGAGGCAACAGCAGAGAGACACGGGCATTACCGGGGGGTGGGAGGCAACAGAAGGGAGACACAGGGCATGACCGGGGGGTGGGGGGCAACAGGAGAGAGACACAGGGCATGAGAGGCGGTGGGGGGTAACAGGAGAGAGAGACGGGGCATGAGAGGGGGGTGGAGGGTAACAGGAGAGAGACACAGGGCATGAGAGGGGGGTGGGGGGTAACAGGAAAGAGAGACACAGGGCATGAGCAGAAGGTGGGGGGCAACAGCAGGGAGACACACGGGGCATTAGTGGGGGGTGGGCGGGAGGGGATAGAGACACACGGGGCATGAGCGGGGGGGTGGGGGGAGGGGGTGAGACACACAGGGCATGAGCGGGGGGTTGGCGGGAGGGGATAGCCACAAGGGGCATGAGCGGGGGGGTGGGAGGGATAGAGACACACGGGGCATGGCATGAGCGGGGGGTGGGTGTGAGGGATAGAGACACACGGGGAATGAGTGGGGGTGGGTGGGAGGGATAAAGACACACGGGGCATGAGTGGGGGGTGGGGGGAGGGGAGAGACAAATGGGGCATGAGCGGGGGGTGGGTGAGAGGGATAGAGACACTCGGGACATGAGCGGGGGGTGGGTGGGAGGGATAGAGACACGCGGGGCTTGAACGGGGTGTGGGTGGGAGGGATATAGACACACGGGGCATGAACAGGGGGTGGGGTGGAGGGATAGAGACACACGGGGCATGAGTAGGGGGTGGAGGGGAGGGATAAAGACACACGGGGCATGAGCAGGGGGTGGGGGGAGGGGAGAGACACACGGGGCATGAGCGTGGGGTGGGTGGGAGGGATACAGACACACAAGGCATGAGCGGGGGGTGGGTGGGATGGATACAGACACACGGGGCATGAGCGGGGGGTGGGTGGGAGTAATACAGACACACGGGGCATGAGCGGGGGGTGGGTGGAGTTATACAGACACACGGGGCATGAGCGGGGGATGGGTGGGAGGGATAGAGACACACAGGGCATGAGCGAGGGGTGGGCAGGAGGGATAGAGACACACGGGGCATGAGCAGGGGGTGGGTGGGAGGGATAGAGACACACGGGGCATGAGCAGGGGGTGGGGGGAGGGGAGAGACACACGGGGTATGAGCAGGGGGTGGGTGGGAGGGATAGAGACACACGGGGCATGAGCGGGGGGTGGGGGGAGGGATAGAGACACATGGGGCATGAGCGGGGGGTGGGTGGGAGGGATAGAGACACACAGGGCATGAGCGGGGGGTGGGTGGGAGGGATAGAGACACACGGGGCATGAGCAGGGGGTGGGTGGGAGGGATAGAGACACACGGGGCATGAGCAGGGGGTGGGTGGGAGGGATAGAGACACACGGGGCATGAGCAGGGGGTGGGTGGGAGGGATAGAGACAGACGGGGCATGAGCAGGGGGTGGGTGGGAGGGATAGAGACACACGGGGCATGAGCGGGGGGTGGGTGGGAGGGATAGAGATACATGGGGCATGAGCAGGGGGTGGGGGAGAGGAGAGACACACGGGGCATGAGCAGGGGGTGGGGGGAGGGGAGAGACACATGAGGCATGAACGGGTGGTCAGGGGGAGGGGAGAGACACACGGGGCATGAGCGGGGGTGGGTGGGAGGGATAGAGACACGGGGCATGAGCGGGGGCTGGGTGGGAGGGATAGAGACACACGGGGCATGAGCGGGGGGTGGGTGGGAGGGAAAGGGGCATGAGCGGGGGATGGGAGGGAGGGATAGAGACACACGGGGGTTGGGCGGGAGGGATAGAGACACACAGGGCATGAGCGGGGGTGGGTGGGAGGGGAGAGACACACAGGGCATGAGCGGGGGGTGGGGGGAGGGATAGAGACACATGGGGCATGAGCGGGGGGTGGGTGGGAGGGATAGAGACACACAGGGCATGAGCGGGGGGTGGGTGGGAGGGATAGAGACACACGGGGCATGAGCAGGGGGTGGGTGGGAGGGATAGAGACACACGGGGCATGAGCGGGGGGATGGGTGGGAGGGATAGAGGCACACGGGGCATGAGCTGGGGGTGGGTGGGAGGGATAGAGACACACGGGGCATGAGCGGGGGATGGGTGGGAGGGATACAGACACACGGGCATGAGCGGGGGGTGGGTGGGAGGGATAGAGACACACAGGGCATGAGCAGGGGGTGGGTGGAAGGGATAGAGACACACGGGGCATGAGCGGGGGGTGGGGGGAAGGGCGAGACACGCGGGACATGAGCGGGGGTTGCTGTCATGATCTCTGCTTCCAAAAGGTCAGGACTTACCCAACTCCCTTGGAAGCAGACCCATAACCCAGGTTCCGAGTGCCAACCAGTCCCAATTGGGACCTTTTGGACCCTGTCCTGGCGCCAGTGGCACCAGGCTCATAAATATGCCCAGTCCCAGCGCTGGAAGCGCCGGGCTCATAATGCTTGGGTGGACTTACCTGGAGCAGACCATGCTGCTTACTTACCTGCCAGTTGAGCCTCTAATCCTCTTCTGTTTGGGACTACTTTTCCTGTTGGGTCGGGCAGGAGCCACTCCCTAGGTTCAGAACAATGGAACTCTTCTGGAAAGCAGGAACTCTTTTCTTACCTAGGCGAGGCTGTGGAAGGAGACACCTAAGCACTACAGGAGGCTATTTAACCCACACCCGATGGATGAATCTTGCTTTGCGTTATTCTGCATCCTCTGCAGCAGAACGCTCATCGTGCCTTCTGCATCTGATCCTGGGCCTAAGGGAAAAAGGCTTACCATCCTGAATCCAGTCTTCAGCAACACCTATAAAGACACGAAAGAACAGGTTAGCATTACGGTCTTCAGTGACAGCGCTTCTCTTACCTGGTCCATCGGCTGTCACCAACGCCTCGCGCTGCATTCCGGCATCTGAAAGACAAAGGCTTACCTACTCTTCACGTGCTCCGGAGGTCTTCGCGCTGCATTCCGGCATCTGAAAGACAAAGGCTTACCTACTCTTCACATGCTCCGGAGGTCTTCGCACTGCATTCCGGCATCTGAAAGACAAAAGCTTACCAACTCTTCGCACGCTCCGGAGGCCTTCGGCGCTGCATCCCGCATCTGAAAGACAAAAGAAGGTGCGTTTAAAGACATTGGGTAACTTTATTACTCAGTTGCCAGTACTCCTTCCCACGCCAAACCCAGTGGGTATTCCGGCACCCTTCAGCAGCTCCGAACTTGTACCTGCAAGATAAAAGGACAGTTAGTGCTCATCGTGAAACAGGCAACAAGCGCTTACTTAAGTGCTTCCAGGCGCTTCTATTCCTCACACGGGTTCCATCCTCAATTCACTTCAGCCCGTCATCCGCCATCGCCGGAACCCTGCAAAACAAGAGACATCATTACAAAAGACTTTTAAAGACATTTGAAATACTCGGAACTTACCGTTCCTGCAGTAAACGACGGACAGCAGTCCTCTGAGGTCAAGAGGCCTGCACCCTTATCCAGTGAAGAAACTGGTTACGGCACCCTGCCCCGAGGCAGATGGAGAGCTCGGCGTTCACTTACCTAAGGTGAGAGCGTTAACCTTTGGGGTTCTACAGGAGAAGAGAAGGGGAAGAAGAGAGAGACACTCAATAACCCCAGTTAATTAATCCCATATTTCTATCTGCAGACATCTTACTCTTCGAGTCAGACATACAGTGCACAGAGGTCCAGCCCAAAGAGCCAACCGTGTGTTACACATCACCTTTGAAGATACGGTATTCGCCCAGTCAAGACCGGCGCCTCTGCGGGAATCAGGTGAGCGTTACAGAACGCAAAGCCAACCGCAAAACTCCCGCCCAGACGCTATGGAAACCTCGAATACCGACCAGCTAGCCCAGTTACGTGGGGAACTAAGAGCAGAAGTGCATGCAGCCCGTCAGGAAACGAACGCTCTAAGAAGGGAACTGATTATTTCCAAGGAGCGAACAGACGATTTCGCTAGACAATTGCTACAGTCACAAGCCGGACAGACCCCATTACCCGCATCAGGGGCAAATCTTCCTTCAACATCCTCTATGAATCCAATGCAAATCAACCTACCTGGGAATGTACCTCTGGCTCCGCCCGAGCGATTTTCTGGTGACCCAAAGAGGTTTGCAGTATTTATTAATCAGTGCCGGTTGCATTTCTTATGCCGGCCAGCAGCCTTTCCAACTGATCAAGCTAAAGTAGCTTTTGTGCTTTCGTACCTTAGTGGCAATGCAGCAGACTGGTCGATCCCTCTAGTTAATCAAGATGATCCAGTTCTCCATGATTTTCAAGCTTTTCAGCTCAGTATGGAAAAACTGTTCGCAAGACATTCACAGGGGCAGGCCTTGGACAATGAGCTTCTTTCGTTGCGACAGGGTAATCAAGACCTTTTGACTTATATTGCGTCTTTCAACAGACTGATAGTGGAAACTCAATGGCCTGAGGACAAAAGGATTACGCTGTTTTATAGAGGTCTACATGGAGAGCTCAAAGATGTGTTAGCCCAAGTAGTGAATCCCCCGCAAGACTGTTCGGACTATATAGACTTAGTCGTTCAAATAGATCACAGACTGCAGAACAGGAAGTCCGATCGTTCCAAGTTTGATGCTCGAGTATTTTCCAAACCACCAACTCCTTCCAAAGGAGTAGACTCCGGGGAACCCATGCAAATAGGGGGCCTGAAAGGACCACTAACACAAAAGGAGCGGGAAAGGAGAAAACAGTTGCAATTATGCTTCTATTGCGGAAACTCAGGGCACTTTCTTCGAGACTGTCCGGTGAAACCAGCCAAGAAGGCAGTAGGAGCTGCAGTTACCAAGGTCACAAACTCTGAGCAGGGAAACGGCCTCGCCCGAAAAGAATAGAGGTCCTCTTGCCGAGCGTTAAAACCAGTTCCGTGACCTCGCATTTCGTGATACCTATGGTCCTCATTAACCCGGATCATCCGGATCGATTTCATGCAATTGAAGCTTACGTCGACAGCGGTGCCATCGGCAATTATGTGGATCATGAAATGGTTTTGAGGATGAATCTAACTCTTTGTCCCAAGGCTGTAAAGGACGTCATTACTACGGTGGATTGTACGGAGATAGCCTCTGGACCAGTAACGCATACCACTCAAGAAGTGACGCTAGTAAGTCAAGATGGACACCATGAGAAGATCGTGTTCGATGTGATCAAGGCCCCTCAGTTCCAGATTATTCTAGGAATACCTTGGTTAGAGAAACACAATCCTTAGATCGATTGGCGAGCAAGAACGGTTCAGTTTCCAGAATGTGTCTCTACTTGTCACCCTCCACCTGGTGTTGCACTGGCAGCAATTTCTTCGGAGACTCTCCAGTTACCTCCCGAATACCTAGAATTCCAAGATGTTTTCCGGAAGGATCAGGCTAACTCTCTACCGCCTCATAGTTTTTATGACTGCCAGATAGACCTGATACCTGGATCTACTCCTCCTTGTAGTAGAATTTATGCCCTCACCGAGCCTAAGAACCTTCACCTCCGACAATACCTGGATCAATACCTAGCGAATGGGTTTATTCGTCCTTCCAAGTCCCCTGCTTCTTCAGCTTTGTTCTTCGTTCCAAAAAAAGAAGGGGACCTTAGAACTGGTATAGATTATCGTGCCCTGAACCAGATCACCGTTAAGAATAGATATCTGTTACCTTTGATCACTGAACTCCTGGACCAAGTCAGAAAAGCATGCATATATACAAAGCTGGATCTTAGAGGAGCCTACCACTTGGTACGAGTAAAAGAGGGTGATGAATGGAAGACGGCCTTCCGCACCAAGTATGGGCTATTTGAATATCAGGTCATGCCCTTCGGACTTTGCAATGCCCCGGCCGCCTTTCAATATTTTATGAACGATGTCCTCAGAGAGCTCATAGATGTGTGTGTTGTTGTTTACATTGACGACATCCTCGTTTATTCTTCATCGGAATCTGAACATCGGAAACACGTGAAAATGGTCCTCGAGAGATTGCGTCAACACAAACTTTTTCGCCAAGTTGGAAAAATGTGTTTTCAACGTGACTGAAGTTGAGTTCTTGGGATTCATATTATCACCTAGCGGAGTGCGTATGGATTCAAAGAAGGTCGATGCAATTCTCAAATGGCCATCACCATCCTCCGTAAAAGGTGTTCAAAGCATGCTAGGCTTCGCTAACTTTTACCGCAGGTTTATCCCCGAATTCTCTCGAATAGTCCAGCCCATCACCGCCTTGTTAAAGAAAAACAAACGTTTTGAATGGTCTACCGAGGCGGAGCAAGCTTTCCAGAATTTGAAGACTAAATTTATCTCTGCACCAATTTTAAAACATCCTCGCCCCGAACTCCCCTACATCGTTGAAACTGATGCTTCGAGCCTTGCCATGGGGGCAGTTCTATCACAAAAGGACCCAGTAACCAATCAGTTGCATCCCGTGGCATTTTGGTCCCGCAAATTCTCGCCTCCTGAAATCAATTACACTATTACTGATAAGGAACTTCTGGCTATCAAGTCTGCCTTTAAGGCTTGGCGGCATTATCTTCTGGGGGCCCGACACACTGTTACTGTGATTACGGATCACCGAAACCTGCAATATTTGAAAACCGCAAAAGCCCAATCCTCTAGACAACTCAGTTGGGCACTATTCTTTGCCGAGTTTGACTTCATAATTACCTATCGACCTGGTACAAAAAACGGTAAAGCTGATGCCCTTTCCCAGATGGGAGTGGAAGAACACTTGATCAACCCTAAACCTGTACCTATCATTCCCGAACAAAGAATTCTGGGTGTAATCGCCACACAATCCATAGAGGAAGTTAAGGATAAAGCCAGGCAACTTGTAACTCCAGCAGACATACAGAATTGGCATCTGCAGGGAAAGGACTTTGCAGTGAAGGACAACTTATTGTATTTCCAAGAACGATTATACCTGCCCAGCACAGATTTACAGAAAAAGATAATCTCTTGTTATCACGATTCCTTAATGGAAGGACATCCCGGTATGGCCAAAACCTCAGAAAAGATCAAGTGCTACTTCTGGTGGCCGTCTTGGAAATAAGATATCAGAGACTTTATAATGTCCTGTGGAGTATGCGCCCAAAACAAGAGTCAAAAGGAAAAACCAGCCGGGCTCTTACGCCCTATTGACATCCCACCTCGCCCTTGGCATACGCTTTCTATGGACTTCATCACCGATCTACCTCCATGCTCCGGATACAATGCCATCCTAGTAATCGTGGACTTATTCTCCAAGATGGCGCATTTCATTCCACTCAAAGGCTTGCCAACAGCAACAACTCTGGCCCGAGAATTTCTCGAAAACATCGTCCGACTGCACGGTTTTCCTTCAGTTCTAATTTCGGATCGAGGTAGTCAATTAATTTCTCATTGTTGGCGAAGTTGCTGTCGGTCGGCTCAAATTGATGTGAGACTATCGACCAGTCACCACCCTCAAACCGACGGACAAACCGAGAGGACCAATCAAACTCTGGAACAGTATTTACGCTGCATGCTGCAACAAACTGAAAAAACTTGGAAAGATATCCTTTGGATAGCCGAATATGCCTACAATACCTCTGTCCACTCGGGAACTGGGAAAACCCTGTTTTTTCTTCTATACGGCAGTCACCCTCGAACCTCGGAGTTGGATCCACTCCAAGATCTTGGAACACCAGCAGTAGACTACCTGCATTCTACAATCACCCAAGCCTTTAAGGAAGCCGTTTCTCACCTTCAAAGGGCTAAGGAACAATACAAGAAAGGAGCAGATCAACATCGGAAGGAAGCCCCCCAATATCAAGTAGGAGATCAAGTCTGGTTATCCACCAAATATCTACCTCTAAAAGGACCACGCACATTTAACCCAAGATACCTTGGTCCCTATTCCATCACTACCATAGTAAACCCAGTAGCGGTCAAGTTGGACTTGCCCCCTCACATGAAGATACATCCGGTCTTCCATGTCTCTCTATTAAAACCCGTGCAACCTCAAACCCGACTAACTAAATCTCCAAAACCTATCCTAGTTGATGGAGAACTCGAGTTTGAAGTCAAAAGCATCCTGGACTCCAAGATCTCCAATTCTAAACTATTTTACCTAATTGACTGGAAAGGCTACGGCCCCCAAGAAAGATCCTGGGAACCTGCAGAATATGTCCACGCTCCTCGTCTAATCAAAAGATTCCATCGAACATTTCCTGACAAACCCAAACCCCCGGAGAAGCCCGGTTTGGGAGGGGCCTTGAGGGGGGGTGCTGTCATGATCTCTGCTTCCAAAAGGTCAGGACTTACCCAACTCCCTTGGAAACAGACCCATAACCCAGGTTCCGAGTGCCAACCAGTCCCAATTGGGACCTTTTGGACCCTGTCCTGGGCCAGTGGCACCAGGCTCATAAATATGCCCAGTCCCAGCGCTGGAAGCGCTGGGCTCATAATGCTTGGGTGGACTTACCTGCAGCAGACCATGCTGCTTACTTACCTGCCAGTTGAGCCTCTAATCCTCTTCTGTTTGGGACTACTTTTCCTGTTGGGTGGGGCAGGAGCCACTCCCTAGGTTCAGAACAATGGAACTCTTCTGGAAAGCAGGAACTCTTTTCTTACCTAGGCGAGGCTGTGGAAGGAGACACCTAAGCACTACAGGAGGCTATTTAAACCACACCCGATGGATGAATCTTGCTTTGCGTTATTCTGCATCCTCTGCAGCAGAACGCTCATCGTGTCTTCTGCATCTGATCCTGGGCCTAAGGGAAAAAGGCTTACCATCCTGAATCCAGTCTTCAGCAACACCTATAAAGACAAGAAAGAACAGGTTAGCATTACGGTCTTCAGTGACAGCGCTTCTCTTACCTGGTCCATCGGCTGTCACCAACGCCTCGCGCTGCATTCCGGCATCTGAAAGACAAAGGCTTACCTACTCTTCACGTGCTCCGGAGGTCTTCGCGCTGCATTCCGGCATCTGAAAGACAAAGGCTTACCTACTCTTCACATGCTCTGGAGGTCTTCGCACTGCATTCCGGCATCTGAAAGACAAAAGCTTACCAACTCTTCGCACGCTCCGGAGGCCTTCGGCGCTGCATCCCGCATCTGAAAGACAAAAGAAGGTGCGTTTAAAGACATTTGGTAACTTTATTACTCACGTGCCAGTACTCCTTCCCACGCCGAACCCAGTGGGTATTCCGGCACCCTTCAGCAGCTCCGAACTTGTACCTGCAAGATCAAAGGACAATTAGTGCTCATCGTGAAGCAGGCAACAAGCGCTTACTTACGTGCTTCCAGGCGCTTCTATTCCTCACACGGGTTCCATCCTCAACTCACTTCAGCCCGTCATCCGCCATCGCCGGAACCCTGCAAAACAAGAGACATCATTACAAAAGACTTTTAAAGACATTTGAAATACTCGGAACTTACCGTTCGTGCAGTAAATGGCGGACAGCAGTCCTCTGAGGTCAAGAGGCCTGCACCCTTATCCAGTGAAGAAACTGGTTACGGCACCCTGCCCCGAGGCAGATGGAGAGCTCGGCGTTCACTTACCTAAGGTGAGAGCGTTAACCTTTGGGGTTCTACAGGAGAAGAGAAGGGGAAGAAGAGAGAGACACTGTAAGAGGATTCAATTCAGCACTACAGCTAAGTTAACGCCTAGTCTAGAATACTGAATGAAAACCCTTATTGATATATCTTTAGGTCCAGTTCATGCGTTCTGGATGACTACCCCTATATAACACCCCTCTCTTGGAATCCCCCTGACCCCACTGAGCCAAGAAGTAGTTCTGTTTTGCAAGTTTAAAAGGTTTATTTGATAATTTAAACAATAGATATATATATATGACACTTTATAATAAATTAATAATTGAATATCACACTTAATCTGATATGGTAAATATTAACAACGGAGAATCTGGCACTAGCACACTTCTTTAATCACTAATGAGTTGACATGAAATGGATAAGGTAGCACACTGGTAAATAGGAACAAAAGTATAATGTGGTAGAGGATGCTTTATGTAGGCTCAGGTGGATGCAATATTCAATGAATGCAGTACAGAAAATACTCAATATGATTTCAACCAAACAATGTAATCACTTTTCTCTGGCTATTCACTCCCCCCCTCTTTATGCAATGCAAGGAAATGGGAGGAAGCACACAGTTCTCAGAAATGCAATCAATGTAATCAGTTCAATCCAGCAAGCTTACAGAAAACAGATAGGAGTTTTGACAACACAGGCAAATGCTTTGATAGGTGCTAGCAATGAATGAGAAATATGCTGGAAACGCTCTTAATTCCCTTTTAGAGGTTCAGGATGAGTGGTATCTAGTTAATATTAGTCCAGGCTCACACTAGCAATGATGCAGGGATAGTTAGCAGGTTAAACGAATTTCTGGCAAATGAAATCAGGCAGCAGCAGTTTTTTTACATGTGAAGAAATTGCAAATCGCGGCAATAATTCGCGGATGCGCCGAGCGCTATTACAAAGGAGCCGCAAGGACTATCTCTACCGTTTTGGGGTCCTAGGAAAGCCTGGGATCTCAGCTTCCAAATGAAAGTTATTGCAAGTCTCTAGCCCAAACGGTTGCGGAGATATGAGTAATTTAGTAAAGGTCGTTTTTGGTTTTGTAAATTTTAAACGCACACTTTTTCAAAATGACAAATTTTACTAGAAATGACAGGTGACAGATAGGAGGCAGTTCTACTTAGGTTAAATAGATTGAATTAGATGAATTTAAACTAAGAGATGTGTTCTGAGTTTTGCTAAGTACTCACAAGAGATTTTGAACAGGAAAGCGACTTGGTCACGATCTTCAGTCTGGTCAGGTCTTTCCGGATTCTGCTCACAGCGCCTGGTCTGGTCTCGGCTAGGCACAGCACTGCTTTCTCTCTGGTCTGGTCTCTGCTAGGCACAGCACTGCTTTCTCTCTGGTCTGGTCTCTGCTAGGCACAGCACTGCTTTCTCTCTGGTCTGGTCTCTGCTAGGCACAGCACTGCTTTCTCTCTGGTCTGGTCTCTGCTAGGCACAGCACTGCTTTCTCTCTGGTCTGGTCTCTGCTAGGCACAGCACTGCTTTCTCTCTGGTCTGGTCTCTGCTCTGGATAGATTGAAGTCTCTAGTTTGGCTTTCTGGAGTTTGATGGAGGTAAGTATGGATTTTTCCGGCAGGGCTTCCAGCGGCAGATGAAATTGAATCTCTCTATGTGTCCTGACTCTCTGCTTTTATCTGTTTCTTGAGAATGGGTGTGTGTGTTGCATCACTAGACTTGCCCCTCTCATTCGTCATTGGTCAGGCTTCCATTCCTCCGCTTGATTGGCAAACTGAACTGTGAGTCAGATTGATGTCATTTTATGATCTCTTGAAACAACCTCCCTTGTCATCTGTGCACCCAAATATATATATGATCAAAATCCATACTTCAGAGTTACACAGTTGTTTGAAATTACATATACATGGTGTGGCTGAATTTAGCCATGTCTATGTCCAAATCTGCTCATTCTCGGAGCTTGCATTCAAAGAGTGTACATAATTGACTTTTTAACTGCTTTTTCAATTTCCGACATGGACCCAACTTTACATCCATGTGAGCAGGGGGTAGGGACATTAACTGATGAAGTTTCAGATTTTTAACATGCACACATTTAGAGTAATATCCACTTTTCCGCTAAAACCCCCCTGAACATACCACCGGTTCCTACCACGTCTTAAACTGTGGGCAGAAAAATCACAAGAATTATGGTATCATTTATAAAATTTTCACATGTCCGCTCTATGAGTTATTCATCTTTTTTAAAGTTATGTTCTGGCTCCAAAGGGGTGTGGTTTACCCTCAGCACAAGGTTGAATTTCTGGTTCTTTCCAGTTCTGCCAAGCCAGCTTGCTCTCACAGGCAGTGCTCCTCCAAGCTCCTGCCAAGAGGAAGCTACAATTTACGACTGCGGTAATAAAAACCTTTGCCTGAGTGAAGAGGGCTTTGTTCACTCTCTTGCAGAGCACAGATAATTCAATTATCAGATAGATGGCATATCCTTAGCTTGGGCAGCAAAAGGAAGGTTGGCCTGGGAACACAGTGGTGACTCAAGTTTCACTCCTGATGGGTAGTTGCTAGGCAAAATCAAGTTCCTTAAGCCAGACCTTCAGCTAACTGGCAGGTTTTTTTTGTTGCTTTTTAACTTAACTTGCAATTTTACACATGCAGCTAGAATGCTGATTCTAAGTGCAAAACTATGACATTTCAACAGTTACAAAGGCATGTGACACCAAACATAGGTCACTCATTTAATCTAAACATTTTCGATTTTAGTGTCTTTAAATCCAGTGCAACTTAAACTGCTGCAATCCACAGCTCAGCCAGTCTTGTTATAAACCTTGTCTTATGATCTTCATTTCCCAGATTCTGTAGGCACACAAAACTCCATTCTGCCAATGTCTGCTGGTGTTCAGTAATTATTTTGCACATGTTGCACTGTTAGAAATAGGCATTTTGACTTGCCTTCAGAAACACACAGAGTGGTTTTAAAACGCCGGCTTTTGGATAGTGGTGAGTACTGGTACTGCACTCATTTTTGGGATTTAAGAAATGAATTCCCCACACTTCTAGGTTGCATTTGGCAATCAGCATTGCCATTCCCAATGGTTTCAGACTACTGTGCGGGTAGTCCAATGGTGGTTTTAAAGCGCTTTGAAGCTAACCGGCGCTACTGTTTTTCCTTTGGCAACCCATTTCCCTCATGGCAACCCGGCCTTTCATTCTCGCACTGGTGGGTGGCAAGTGAGGCAACCATTTTGGTGGGCGCACAAACTGCGCAGCTTTCCTGGATTTCGGCGCACATGTGGGTTTTCCGCCATCTTGAATTTCCTAAGCCCACAGCACCAAATGTTGTAGCAGGATAGCTTAAACGTGGGTCAGGACACCCAACAACACCCAATAACCACAGTTAATTAATCCCATATTTCTATCTGCAGACGTCTTACTCTTCGAGTCAGACATACAGTGCACAGAGGTCCAGCCCAAAGAGCCAACCGTGTGTTACACATCACCTTTGAAGATACGGTATTCGCCCAGTCAAGACCGGCGCCTCTGCGGGAATCAGGTGAGCGTTACAGGTGGGTGGGAGGGATAGAGATACATGGGGCATGAGCAGCGGGTGGGGGGAGGGGAGAGACACACGGGGCATGAGCAGGGGGTGGGCGGAGGGGAGAGACAAACGAGGCATGAGCAGGGGGTGGGGGGGAGAGACACATGGGGCATGAGCGGGGGGTCGGTGGGACGGATAGAGAATAACGGGGCATCAGCGGGGGGTGGGTGGTAGGCATATAGACACACGGGGTATGAGCGGGGGGTTGGTGTGAGGGATAGAGACACACGGGGCATGAGCGGGGGATGGGTGGGTGGGATAGGGGCATGAGCGGGGGGTGGGTGGGAGCGATAGAGACACATGGGGCATGAGCGGGGTGGGCGCGGGAGGGATAGAGACACACGGGGCATGAGCGGGTGGTGGGGGGATGTTAGAGACACACAGGGCATGAGCGGGGGGTGGGTGGGAGGGATAGAGACACACGGGGCATGAGCAGCGGGTGGGGGGAGGGGAGAGACACACGGGGCATGAGTAGGTGGTGGGGGGAGGGGAGAGACACACGAGGCATGAGCAGGGGGCAGGGGGGAGTCGAGAGACACACGGAGCATGAGCGGGGGGTGGGTGGGAGGGGTAGAGACACACGGGGCATGAGCGGGGGGTGGGTGGGAGGGATAGAGACACACGGGGCATGAGCAGGGGGTGGGGGGAGGGGAGAGACACACGGGGCATGAGCAGGGGGTGGGTGGGAGGGATAGAGACACATGGGGCATGAGCGGGGGGTGGGTGGGAGGGATAGAGACACACGGGGCATGAGCGGGGGTGGGTTGGCAGTTATAGAGACACACAGGGCATGAGCAGAGGGTGGGTGGGAGGGATAGAGACACACGGGGCATGACCAGTGGGTGGGTGGGAGGGTTAGAGACACACGGGGCATGAGCGGGGGTGGGTGGGAGATATAGAGACACACGGGGCATGAGCGGGGGGTCGATGGGAGGGATAGAGACACACGGGGCATGAGCAGGGGGTGGGGGGAGGGGAGAGACACACAGGGCATGAGCAGGGGGTGGGTGGGAGGCCAGAGACACACGGGGCGTGATCAGGGGGTGGGTGGGAGGTGAGAGACACACGGGGCATGACCAGGGGGTCGATGGGAGGGTTAGAGACACATGGGGCATAAGCAGGGGGTGGGTGGGAGAGGAGAGACACACGTGGCATGAGCAGGAGGTGAGCGGGAGGGGAGAGACACACGGGGCATGAGCAGGGGGTCGGTGGGGGTGGAGAAACACACGGGGCATGAGCAGGGGGTGGGTGGGAGGGGAGAGACACACAGGGCATGAGTTTGTGGGTGGGGGGGAGGGGAGAAACACATAGGGCATGAGCGGGAATGGGTGGAAGCACTAGAGGCACACAGGGCATGAGCGGGGGGTGGGTGGGAGGGATAGAGACACACAGGGCATTAGCAGGGGGTGGGTGGGAGGGATAGAGACACACGGGGCATGAGCGGGGGTGGGTGGGAGGGATAGAGACACACAGGGCATGAGTTGTTGGGTGGGGGGGAGAGACACACGGGGCATGAGCGGGGGTGGGTGGGAGGGATAGAGACACACGGGGCATGAGTGGGGGGTGGGTGGGAGGGATAGAGACACATGCGGCATGAGCGGGGGGTGGGTGGGAGGGGAGAGACACATGGGGCATGAGCGGGGGGTGAGTTGGAGGGGAGAGACACACGGGGCATGAGCAGGGGGTGGGTGGGAGGCCAGAGACACACGGGGCATGAGCAGGGGGTCGGTGGGAGAGTCAGAGACACACGGGGCATGAGCAGGGGGTGGGTGGGAGGGTAGAGACACACGGGGCATGAGCAGGAGGTGGGTGGGAGGGGAGAGACACACGGGGCATGAGCAGGGGGTGGGTGGGGGTGGAGAAACACACGGGGCATGAGCAGGTGAGAGACACACAGGGCATGAGTTGGTGGGTGGGGGGGAGGGGAGAGACACACGGGGCATGAGCAGGAGGTGGGGGGGAGGGAGAGACACACACGGGGCATGAGCGGGGTGGGTGGGAGGGCTAGAGACACACGGGGCATGAGCAGGGGTGGGGGGAGGGATAGAGAAACACGGTGCATGAGCGGGGGGTGGGTGTGAGGGCTAGAGACACACGGGGCATGAGCAGGGGGTGGGTGGGAGGGCTAGAGAAACACGGGGCATGAGCGGGGGGTGGGGGGAGGGAGAGAGACACGAGGCATGAGCGGGGGGTGGGCGGGAGGGAGGAGAGACACACGTGCATGAGCGGGGGTGGGGGGAGGGAGAGACACACAAGGGGCATGAGCGGGGATGGGGGAAGGGAGAGACACACACAGGGCATGAGCGGGGGTGAGGGGGAGGGAGAGAAACACACGGGGATGAGCGGGGGTGGGGGGGAGGGAGAGAGACACACGGGGCATGAGCGGGGGTGGGGGGAGGAAGTGAGACACATGGGGCATGAGCGCGGGTGGGGGGAGGGGGAGAGACACACGGGGCATGAGTGGGGGGTGGGTGGGAGGGATAGAGACACACGGGGCATGATCAGGGGGTGGGTGGGAGGGATAGAGACACACGGGGCATGAGCAGGGGTTGGGGGGAGGGATAGAGACACACAGGGCATGAGCGGGGGGGTGGGGGGGTGGGAGAGAGAGCGGGGGGTGGGGGGAGGGAGAGAGGGACACGGGGCATAAGCGGGGTGGTGGGACAAACAAAAACACAGACATGCAGCACGAAGATGAGTTCGTGCGGCAGATCCCGCTCCTCGGCCCTCCGCTGGCCACCGTGTGCGATGGCGTGAGCGGAGGGCTGGAGGAACAGGGGACACACGGAGCATGAGCGGGTGTGGAGGGGACACGAAGGACACACGGGGCATGAGCGGGGTTGTGGGGACAGAAAGGACACACGGGGCATGAGCGGGGGGGTGGGGCAGTAACGGGGCATGAGCGGGGGTGGGAGGAACAGGAGACAGACACGCCCCTGCTGACCTGACAAAGCCTCTCATGCGGGAAAGAAAGATGGCGGGCGTCTCTTAAGCCAGACGCACTGTACGCTTTCTCCGCATCCAATGAGAGAGCACGTCAGATGTCCGCGGACATCACGCAGGCTGCTAGCCCAATCACCGTCCTGTCCGCGGAGTGAACAGGGAAGTGTGTCCGCGAAGCGAACACAGATATCACTAATCTTTTTCACTTACATTTTTGTCATTTTTTTAAAAACTACTGGACGGATTTACACCATATAAAGCAAAGCACACTTTCGGGACCAAGCCGCCGCTCCTGCCACGAATTTGGTGTAAATCGTCCAGCGGTTTGGGCTGTAGGCGTGAGCAAAGTTTTTTCCCATTATGTCTATGGGAAAAAAAAAGTTTTGGGACCCCCCCTATAACTTTGCCCCCCCTGGACGAATCCTCACCAAACTTTACAAAAAAATTCAGAGTGACCCAAATACTTTTTTGAGGATTCGTCCAGGGAGAGCGAAGTTATAAGCCACCCAAAAAGTGCTCTTCCTATGGAAACAGCAACTTAACCATAACTACATGGCCACTACTGTATATATATATATCCCTGCCCTGCACCCCCTATAACCCCACAAGCCTCCCCACCCACACACAAGTGCCTCCCAGGCCATCCTCCACCACCACAGACATCCAAACTGTCATAGCGTGGAGCGAACATCGCATCGCACTGCACCGCCACTGGGGGAAGCCATCCAAATCTCTCACCACTCAATTCGAACTCCATGACTGCTGCACCGCTGCTTGGGGTGGAAGCTGTCCAAAATCTCTCCTGACTCTCTGCAGGTGATGGCATTCCAGCATTCCGGCCACCTCCCTACACCATGATATCCAGACCAGGGACATACTATTTCCCTTCAGCTCCTCCCCCATGCTGTTACTTACTAGGCATTCTGCCAACTCCCCTCCCCCTACTGGCTGAGCCCTCTGCTACACCCCCTGTGGAAACCGTCTATTCCACCGCTGATCCCTCTTGGGAGGCGCCCACCCTGCCACACACTCCCTAACACCCACACCCACTACCCACTCTGGCCCCTTTCCCATTCTCACCATACATATATATATATATTTATATATATACATATATATATATTGCACGGCCATGGTAGATGCCGTGTAGTTATGGTTAAGTTGCTAAACCCATAGGAAGAACACATTTTTGGGTGGCTTATAACTTCACTCCCCCTGGACGAATCCACAGCAAACTTTGCAAAAAAAGTATATGGCCCACTATGAATTTTTTTGCAAGGTTTGGTGAGGTTTGGTCCAGGGGGGGCAAAAGTATAGGGGGGGTCCCAAAATTATTTTTCCCCATAGACTGAATGGGGAAAAAACTTTGCTCATGCCTACAGCCCAAACCGCTGGATGGATTTTCACCAAATTTGCGGCAGGAGCAGCGGCTTGGTCCCACAAGCGTGCTTTTGTAAATTTGGTGAAAATCCATCCAGTTGTTTTTTTTAAAACAACCAGAAAGTAGGCCACAAAATATTAGTGATATCTATGTCGGCTCCGCAGACACACTTCCCTGTGTGCTCTGAGGATAGGACACAGATTGGTTAATCGGCTTGCGTCATGTCCACGGACATGCGACGTGTTCGCTGATTGGATGGTGAAGAGCGTGAAGTGCATCAGATTTTTGGAAACGCCCACCATCTTGGATTCACGGACAGTGGCCGATGTCCGCGGACATCACGGTAAAAACATATTAAAAAACACAACATTGCACTTGTCAAATTTATCAAATAATCTCTGGGGAGGTGAGGGGTGATGAGGATGTGATGGGATATTCCTGAAAGAAGCAAAAAAACAGGTTTTTTTTGCAGTGAAAGTCCGCAAACAGTTACGCGGACATCTCAGCATTACAGGGTTGGTATAATGCAGTTCTTGGATGGCTTATAACTTTGGCACAACTTAATGGAACTGCATGAGATTGTGCATGATAATTCTGATCAGATTATGAGTGAGTATGCAAAGTTTGGTGGGATTCTGTCATGAGGGGGCAAAATTAGAGCGGATGGTCCCAAAATAATGTAAAGGCTTATAAATGTGGTGCCATTTGACAAATCTACACAAAGGTTTGCAAAAAGATTATAGATCTAGATATAGATGTTTTCGTAAAGTCTGAATGGATTTTGTTAAGTGGGGGCTAGGTTATAGAACAATGGGTGGATTTCCAGAAAACTTGCGTAAGGAGCATTGGCAAGGACCTACAAGCATGGTTTTGCAAATGTGCCAGTATTTTATTATTTGACAAGTGTCATAATGTAGCTACTAAAAATAGCAGCATACCTTTAGTGACTGAGGGGTCACTAAATTGTGACCATGGGCAGTGGCCAGATTGTCCGGGACATGGAATAAGGTCATGATTCGGACAATCTGGCTACTGGCCATGACCACAAGGGACAAAACATAGGATTAAAGTGGCCATGTCCACCTGCGACTGGCTTTGTGGTAAAGTTATTTGAAATTAGGATAGATCTGAAAGGGAAGAAAAATATGCCAGTGTTAATATGGTCATAGGGTTCTCTTTATGCCTTCTGCAGGCTGCCATGGAAAGCGAAGAGGGGCCCTGTACGGAACCCTCGCCTTCCCTTTCCATGTTGCCCATCTTGGAAAAGTATTTACCATCCTATACTGGGATGCTTTAGGTGGCCCGGTGTAGATAGAAAAATCCTCTTTTTTAGCACCCCAGGTTCCCGCTGTGGGAACCTAGGGTGCAAATGGCCTTGATCCCCCATTTCAGGGGCTGGAATGGGGGGATAATGGTCCAGAGACCTCGTTATCCACCCTCGCGTCTCTAGGGCTGATAACTTGTGCTGCTGGGCCAGTATCCACTGTTCTAGTCCCTGGAACAAAGGATGAACGCCACAATATTCCCATTAGCATAACACAAAATGCAAATGGAAATGTTGGAAAATCTTATTGAGTCTATGTACTTTACTGAGAAATATAAAGTAAATGGAGTCTATACATGTTTTTTTAGTTCTATTTTTTAACTGTGAAAGTTGGTTCCTAAAGGAATATGTCTTTTTTTTTTTTTGGATGTATTTTTTTCGGCAGGAGAGCTGAGAACGAAAGGTGGGGAGGGAAATGAGGGAAGAGGAAACAAACACTAATATGGAGGGGTAGGTGGACAAGGGAAAATATTGCACGTGTGTTATTTCTAAGGTAGGGGGCAGTGTTTCTCATGCTCCTTGATTACAGCAGTGGTCTTGGCTCTTGGGAGGAGGGATGGCATTAGCTGGTGACATTTTAAGTTAAATAGCAGTTTTGCTAAAAGTATGTACTGTGTACTAGATTGTTAATGGATAATGAGTAGGAATAGGGGTTGGAGCTGTGCAAGGGAAATTTTGAAGTTGAACGTTCCCAGATTAGTAGAAAATGAAGTTCTGAACTGTACGCAAAGCAGAGATCTTATTGTGAAGTGCGGATGGGTTCTCGGACACGTCATCATGCCGCGCGCCAGTGTATGGTCATGTGGCACTGTCCGGAAGGTCTGCTCTGAAGTCAGATGTTCGTAGACGTCTACGGATGCAAAACTAGTTGAAATAGGTGCAAAGAGTGTATGGAGGTGTTAAAAATTATTCCAGAAGGTGGGAAATGGCAGAGTTTTGAGGTGACACTTTGTAAATTGGACACAAACATTGCTATATTGGGTAAGTATGATATTAGTAAGTTGTAGGAAAATAGCATGAACTTGTAAAAACCTATGAAATTCACTGAAAAAACTTTGTTAAAGGGGCGTTATGGTTAAGTTGGACTAGTAAAAACCTATGAAATTCAATGAAAACACTTTGTTAAAGGGACGTTATGGTTATGTCGGACTAATAAAAACCTATGAAATTCACTGAAAAAACTTTGTTAAAGGGGCGTTATGGTTAAGGTGCACTAATAAAAACCTTTGCAATACACTGAAAAAACTTTGTTAAAGGGACGTTATGGTTATGTCGGACTAATAAAAACCTATGAAATTCAAAGAAAAAACTGGGTTAAAGGGACATTATGGTTTCAAGTAAAATTAAAAAAAAAACAGAAATTCGCCAGTTATGGTAAACTAAAGAACCGTAACTCGCGCCACCACCGTGCACTGCTAAGACTAACACCGAGGACATCAAAGATGACATCACAAATGTCATTGATGACATCACATGTGAAATACATTAGATTGATTCCAGAGAAAACTTACTCTATCCTAGTTTTTTAATGGATTTTTGCTTGTTACTTATAGGATTTTATGTGTATATTTGGAATTTTTGTATTTTGTTCCTGATGTCTTGCTCTGAATAAAGGTTTACAATAACAAAGGGAAACACAAAAGGTGAAACCATGACAGCACAGATGGAACCCTGCTGGAACAAAGGCAATCAAATAACAAACACCTGTGCAACCATGAACACAGCATTTGAAAGGATAAAACCGTAACCAAAGCAATGTGAACACAAAATCAACGACGCTGCAGACGCCCAAAACACTAATGCCTAATACAATACTAAAACATATGGCAGATGGTACTCAAAATCCTCCACATATGACAGATAGTCTAAGCCTCCACCTTCCGTGGCCATGCTGCAAACATTCAAAACCAAAAATACCTGCAGGCCCATAAACCGGAAACAAACCTTACGCAATCTCTTGCCTCACCTTGAAGACCACCTCATCGCCAATAAAGTAATTATGTGTGTTAAAGAACGCCATAGTTCAAGTTCCGGTGAGTACGTTTATTAACCTTGGAGACACACAAGGTAGGTAACAGACACTGTAAGATATAAGGACAGGACAGAAAAACTGGTGCAGCCACACCAGTCAGCTACAGTTCTCTAGCTGACTCATTCAGAATACTCCAACGGTCACCCCCCAACATTCCATGCTGACATCACAGCACAAACAGCATTCCAGTACATTGCAGACACAGCTCTCAACAAAAGCTACAACACAAGGGGCCTCATTACAACGTAGGTGGCCGTGGAATGAACGGTGCCGGTAAGGGACCGGCACCATTCATTCAGTGCTGCCACATTACGAGGTCTGCAGTGGGTCCCACTCTGGACACCTGGCCAGACCAGACGTGCAGAGCGGGACTCGCTAGCAGACCAGGATGCTAGCAATGGGCCTGTCATAAACAGACCCGTTGTTAGCATCCGGGGATGTACAGGGTCTGGGTCCCGCAAAAGGGAATTACCAGGCTCTCCAAAGTCGGAATGACCCAGTAAGTCCCCTTTTGCGGGATCCGGACCCGGTACGAGGTTTGGGGGTACACATGCCAATAAGAACGGCATGGCTACTTCCAAACTCGTAATAAGGCCCAATTTGTTGTTCTCTTGACAAGCAGGATAGTGATTCGATTGTAAGGATGAACAAAAGGAGAGAGCAGAGACAATCATATTACGTGACCCATTCCAGGGAGATTGGAGTAGGTGCCGCTTCGTTTAGCAAGAGCACCTAAAGTACCTTCCCATGACGGACCTTCTCAGGATTTGAAATGAAAAGCTCATTCAACTTAATTGAAGACCTTTTCTGTATCTAAGGCTACAAGGGCCACCAGCTGCTTCCGTTTAACATTGCGCATCAATGAAAAGGGGCTTCTCCCTTGTACAAAACCTGTGTCATCATTTATTATCAGAAAGGGCATGAAGGGTAACAAGTGGTTTGCAAGGAATTTAGTAAGGATTCATTGTTACCATTAACCAGTGATGGGCATTATGAGGAACATAATATGTGCAAGGGTTTTACCACTTTTGGGAATCATTGTGAGCAAGGCTCGCTTCAATATCACCATGTGCGTCTCCCCTCTCCCAGTGCTCTCTCTACACCAGGAGTAATAAAGGGGCAAGTATACCTGAATATTCTTTATACAATGTAAGCCTGTCACGCGTAATGCCATGGCACTCTTTAGATCTTATAAAGTGACTTCGACTTCAACATCAGCTATTGTTGCCAGCAGGGTTTCCTTTGTTCCTTGTCATGCCAAGCCAGTGGTGCTAGATCAAGATAGTGGGCTACATCAGAGGTTGTGCAGTGTATGTTAATCTATAGAGCTCATGGTTGTACACGCGCAATGCATTGTTAATAACTGCATCCTCAGTGATGTCCCTGAAATCTGCCTTTTCAAGGCATATGATGTTAGCAGGGTCAATCAATCTTCACGCTGATGCACAGCCTTGGCGATGGCTGGCGCCCAGTGTCTAGTCTATATAGCTGTCACGCTCACCTGATTCCCACGGAGGCGCAGGTCTGGCTTCGAGTGCTGATGCTTCTTCTATGGTGAAGCGCAGGGCTCTGAAGATGGACTCTCTGGCTCGCAGGAATATTCCCCTGTGCGTGAAAAGGGAGTATTACCCACTGACGGAATAATGCTCAAGCCTCCCACTCCCTTCCAACCCTCCACGATACCCTTCCTCGATTCCCCGTGAAGTCTCACCTTAGGGTCTGGAAGGATGAGTTCTCCATCCTGCTTCTGATGCAGGGGCGCGTTGAAACCCAGTTACTTCACTGGATTGAGGTTTGATGGGAGTTCAAATAAGCTTGACTATTCAGGTAAGGCGCTGTAAGAGTTGTGTAGCAAGTTCAAAAGTTCAAGCTTAATAATAATGTTCATTGTCTTATTGCAGCAAGCGCTAACGCTTATGTCCTTTTCCCCTTAGGGGCCGGGGTTCGGAATGCCAGAGATATGGCGCAGACCCGAAGTGAAACGTGCAGTTCCAGTAAATGACAGGTAAGTTCTGGATGAGCGTTCGGGTAATGTCTTTGCATTCGCTCATTCAATGTCTTTGTCTTTTTACCCCATAGGGGCCGGGGTCCGGAATGCCAGGAAGCGGCAGGACCCGAAATGAAATGGGAATGACCCAACAGGTAAGTCTTAGAAGGAAACTGAGCTTTTCCTATTCCCTTCCTTCTCTCACCTTGTGTTCTTGTCTTTTTCTCTCTAGGCTCTGGGAAGTGGCTGCGGATCCGGATGATCGCTGCTGAAGATGGAGGTGCCCAGGAAAGGTGAGTGAAATGCAGCGCTGCAGCGATCGAAGCGAAATGCTTTTAAAATGATGTCTTCCCTTTCAGGATTGTCGGAGTGATGTCTCCGTGATGCAGCTTTAGCAGGTAAGGTCTTCTTTCTCTCCAATTCTCTCTTAGCAGGTGACCCAGGATGCTGACAGGCGTGGCTGAAGTCCAGATGCAGGAGCTGACACGGTGAGCGTCCAGCTGCGAGGAGCAGAACAACGCGAAGCGTGAGTTGCTGATCGGGCATGGTTTAAATAGCTTTGGAAGAAGTTCCAGGTATGTATCCTTCCACCGATCAGGTATGTATCCTTCCCCGACCACACCCAGGGGAAAGTAGTCCCACAGGTAAAGTAGTTCCATTCAGGCCTCAAGAGGGCCTGGATGTAGCAGCATGGTCTGCATCAGGTAAGTGCACATTAAAACACTTGAACACTTGTCTAGCTTTATGAGCCTGGCGCCTAAGGCACCAGGACAGGGGTCCAACCTGAGCCTGGCGCCTAAGGCGCCAGGACTGTGTCCAAAGGGCCCCAGCTTGGGCCCACTGGCACTTCCCTGGGGGGAATGATGCCTGCCTCTGGGGTTGCTGAGTCGGACCTGGCTCCTTAGAGGTAGGCATCATGACAATAGCATGCTCATAGACACACCCAACCCCAAGAGCGCACCGCTGAAAGATCAATGGGAGGAAGACCTGAGCACTACATTAACAGCACAGGACTGGGAGAGGGCGCTGAGCTACCCCAAAGCAGTGTCACTGAAGCATCGGTTCAATCTGATACAGATAAATGTGCTGTACCGCACTTACATGACCCCACACAGTATAGCTACCTTCAATAAGAACACTAGCTCAGGATGCCCCATGGTGCAGGAGGGAGGATGCCGATATGATAAACATGTTCTGGGGCTGTGAGCGAGTGAGGGATATCTGGTCACGAATAGAACAAGCTTGCAGAGCAGCCGGCATTGCCCGGTACGAGTAGTCACCGAAAGAGTGCCTGCTCGGAACTTAACCCAGGATCAGCAAACATAAACATGTGCATAAATGTATGGACCACGCATGTATCCTGGCCAAGAGAACCATTTCCATGTCATGGAAGAGGGCTGGGGGGCCACGATATCAACACTGGCACAGGGAATTTCAGAGATGGGCTGAGGCCGAGACTAAGGTATGGATGGAGGCGGTTAACAGATCAGGGCTGGATGGTAACGACAAATGGGTCGCTTGGAAAACACTGATATGTTTCACCCATCCGATGATAAACCCTAATGAATGCACTGCACACCATGTAGTGCACTCCCCCACGCCCAGGCAACAAGCTGCCCACCCCCCATGTGTGAACCAGGGGTGATACTTCGAAGAAAGTGGCAGGAGCAGCACCCCGGACGCCGTGAAGCCTGTTCGGTTCCATGTCCCCACATGCCAAGATTGTAGTAAATAACCTCTTGACTTGCTTTGTTCTGTTTGCTCGACAGTTATTGTTAAAAAAAATGGCATTACTGCATGTTCTAATCAACCTCATGTAAAACAAAATGTCTTACTAAATGCCAATAAAAATATTTTAAAATAAATGATGTTAGCAGGGTCCGACTTCCACCACAATTGACAATGCCAGCAGCCTCCTGGGTCTGTCCACCTCCCCAAACGTCCTAGAAGCCAACTGTGTGCCTGATAATGTGATCACCCTCTGGGATTAATCTCTGAACGCCTCAAGATGTAGGGCTCTCGCCATAAAAATACACATTTTACAGTTTTTTTAATTGTGTTTTGGATTATAAACAAAAGTGTAAACCTTTCATAGTATAAAAAAAGACACATTAGCTAGAGAAAGAGACAGTTAAAACTCATACAATTTGATAAGTAGATACAACCACAAAAAGCAGGTGGTCACATTTTACAGTTCATGTGTTTCATTGTATTTTGATGAGGCATTTATTGTTAGTTTTTGTATTGCCTTACAGATGTTGTCACAATTCATGTTCATGTAGGGAACAGGTTTACAACCTTTTTGATATACCATTGAGTGTGGTCTAAAATGTTGAAATTACAAATGGTTTATTCATACCATATATTATAACTATTCAGGACATTTCAGTTTGTATTATTATTTTTCAAAAATGAATACCTTTTTTCACATGTGTCATAGCTCTAAATAAAGAAAATGGAGAGCTGAGGGATCCACCAAAGTAATTAATGATTACATTTATAAACAGCAATTCATCCCATGTGACACCTCACTCTAATCACTTTGGAATGTACTTCCCCTGGTGTCAATGGGTCAGGGGGACTACCCACCTATGGTTTTTAGAATCCTTTTATACCCAAGCATTTGATGCCTCCCCAAGGTTTTTTTACTGCCTTACGCAAATGAGAATTCACCTATGCCAGGCAAGCACCTATGCATAAGCATAAAACTGAACATCTATCGGAATGTTATTCAGAGCGTAGTCTACCTATTTGAGAAGCTACATCTGGTTATAATGACTCTCTTATTCTTCTACAGGCCCCTACACCTTGGCTTCTCCCTTCTACTCTTGAAATACCTTGAACTCCTTCCTCCTCCTTCTGATCCTTCTTGGTCCTCATCTCTTGCCTGTGATGAATATTCAAATGTCATTATGTCTTCAATCATGGTCATTAGGACATCTCTTCCTACTGTCTCCATATCATATTTGCATGTTGCTTCTCGTTTTCTTCCTCTTCTCACCCCACCTTCAAACCTGAAGTTGCTTATTTAATTGCTATCATACTATATTTACTCCTTCTGATCCGCTACCTGCTTCATTAATTAAATCTGTTTGTACTTCTTTATTGTCTAGTCTAGCAATATGGTTTATTCATATCTAAAATCAGGCCTTTTTCCTAATGATTGTAAACAGGCTACTCTGATGCCATTTCTGGAAAAGTCATCCTTAGATCCTTCCAACCCTGCTTACTTTCATCCTATTTCTTGACTCAATTACCTTCCTAAAATTAGTGAATGATGTACTTTTCATGGCTGTCACTTTATCTTACTTTACACACCTTTGGGTCACCCGCAGGCTTTTGACCGGCTCATTCGACTGCATTGGCATCACTTTCTGTTTTGACTTAATTCTACCTCCACAACTTTATGAACACTCTTTTCATTTAGCTTGATATTTCTGATGCATTTGACACTATTGATCATTCAATGCTCCTGTCTTCTCTTCCCTCTCTTTGCATTAGATGTTCGGTACTAGATTGGTTGTCTTCCTATGTTTACGATTGATCGTTTAAGTTCTCTTGGAAAGGTTTTCCTTCATCTGATTACATCTTTTACCTATGGTGTTCCACATGTCTGTTTTATGTCCTATTCTTTTTTTCTTATGTACTATACTTCTGGCATATCTAAGTCACCACCATGTTTTTTTGTTCTCCTATCTGCTAATAATGTGCTCATTTTCACATCCTTTTCTTCTTTTGATCATCATTTGGCCACTTTCTTGTTGGGTAGTGGGGTTGATCGTCCCAGGATCCAAAGAGGTTTTGAATGCTGCAGAGGTCCAGCAATGCATTGTAAGGGCTCAGGAAGGCTTTGGGGTAGGGGTGTGTCAATAGACGCTGCATTGTATTAGATTATTATGTAATTGGGGTAAACCATATTAGAAAGTGAAACGCCATCCTAGCAGACCAGCAGCCATCTTGCAATCGAGGCCTGCCATTGCACTGCAGCCAGGACAGGAGGACCAAGCACGGAACAAAGAAATGTGTGTGTGAACAACACATGAGTTGGTTACAGCCTGGACAGCATTGAGGAAGGCCAAATACACAGGGATTCATAAACCTTTGATTGTCTCATACTAGCAGCCCATGTAACTCAGAAGAAATGCCACCATTGAAGGCGATGAGGAGGCCCGGGAGCTCCCTGCAAGCAGCAATCCCACGAGAAGGAGGGCACAAGTCTCTGACCTACCCCAACCAACTTCTAAGTTATAGTGCCTAGATGTCCCTGTTCCAAATTCCCCAACATTCCAGCGCACAGGTCAGCCCCAGACCACCGGCCATAAAACTGTTAGATCTTCAATATATCCAAAAGATGAGAGAAGAGGACCCTGGGCCCCTGTGATTTGTGCCGAGAGGTGCCAGAGAGGGAAAGTAACACATTTAAGCTCGGGTGTGAAGAAATGGAACTGTGTTGACGCGTCTGGGATCGAGCTGGTTTTTGTAAGATAGTGTGACCTCGAATGTAGCCTCTGCATCCATGTATGCAGTACCAGGTGCACGTTAAGACATAGGTAGAGGGTGCAATGTTTTTTGTATTCCTAATTAGCAATTAAGCAACTCAACGCCCCATGATATGCAAAAGAGAAGCCCATGTGAAAGAAGATGGATGGGCGAAGCTGTGTCAAATGGCCTGGCATCCCTTATTGAGCAGGTCATATATGTATAGGGTTGCCCCAATCAGCTACCTGGATTTGTAACCTATGTAAACTACATAATTGATGATGATGTGTGCCCTAATAATCTGCTGCTTATACCGATTTCGACAAAGCACTCTGTGGTAGCAGAGTTGTTTGCTGTCACGTACTTGTTGTTTATGAGAATAATTCTTGTTCTCCTTGCAAGAGGTGTATTGGGCTTTTTTCCCTAGTGGGTTGTATTTTTCCGGTGTGAACATTGAGGGGTTACTCTGCAGTCTCTCATCTATAGAATCAAGGATGCAAGCACAATTCTTGTGCTTGAACCCTTACAAGACGGAAGTGATATTTTCTCCAGCCACTTCCTCCCTCTCTTCATCTACTCACATTTTCTTTCCTTCTTGGTAACTTCCCTTACCAGGCTGAGTCCGCAATCTGGCATTCATCTTTGATCCCTCTATTACTTATCAGAAACAAACTCTCTTTCTCAGTGTTGTGCTTTTCAGTTATTTTAATACAACGAAAGTCTGTAATTTGCTTACCTTTTTGGATACTAAGTTCCCTATTCAAGCATTAATTCTCTTTTGTCTACAATATAGTGGATCGGTTCATGACGTTCTTTTGTAATATGCTCTTCTACCTCTTAAAACTATTCTTTGTTCTGCTGTTTTATAATCATATCTGCTCCACTCCTGTCTCTCCGTATCTGACTCATTTTCATTGGCTTCATATTCACCTAAGACTTAGATCGTACCCATTATCTATCATGTTTAACTGTGTCCATGGTCATGCTCTTCCTTTTTATCCGAAATGATTTTTCTCTCTACTCTCCTGTTGGTCATCGCTCCTCCCCTCAACATCTCTTTCTGTTCCTAAACCACCCTGAGGTACATTTAACTTTTGCTCATTTCAATTTCCGCCTAACTCACTTTGGAATTTCCTTCCTCCTGACTTATATCCCCATTCTTCATGTGTTAACTTTAAAAAAACCTTAATAGATCATCGGCTGGAGTCGGCTTGTACTCTTGCTTTGTAGGTTTGTAGATATCAGTTACAGCTCCCATGTTTAATAACTTGTTTCTCATCAATTTGTACTGCATCTTTAGTTTAATAACGTTTTTTGTTCAACGTCTCTATATATATAAAATATAACTGAATAAAATAAAGTTCTAGCCCACGGGTGAGGGGAACAGCAGATTCTTCCAGGACAGGTTTGCATTTCACCTGCTTCAAGGAAATTATCATGGGCAGCAGTAAGCAAGCTTGGACCAAGCATGAAGCCAAGGTAAAACATCCACTGGCTTCTACCATTGTGACTCAGTAAACAGGGGACCAGCTGGGCTGGCGATATGGTTTCCCTCCATGGTCTCGTCTCATGGCAATATGGGTTGCCTCCACCCCCGGGGACTGTAGCTTGTGAGCGGAGGTGATTGACTCTGCTTCATCTGGGTCATATAGTGAGTATTATTGGGGCTTTTGATAAGCTTGTGGACTATTCAGGTGTAGAATCTGTTGCCATCACAAGTTATGCCATTGTAGTGTCACCTTCACCACACATGATTGATACTTCAACAGGATGTCTGGAGTGCATAGCATAGCACAAGTATCAGTCAGCTTGAGGCCATCACTCTTTAGAGCCCACACTCTGTATACTCTGTGAGGGAGTCCCCGGGGATCTGACATCCAGGCAGCCAGGACACAGCCATCACTATTGGATACAATTCCTGAGGGTGAATCAGTGTGGGAGGATCACCTGGATGGGGGGTCCTCAGAAAGTGGAAGTGGGACACTGATGGGTGAGACGCGGTACCCCCTTCCCTGTCTTCTTTACTCTCTTATCCGAATGTCCACCTCCCTTTGGACATTTGTCTACCACAGAGATCCTGGCCAGTGAACTACTACTCCCAAAACTTTGGAACTGGGAAAACACTGAGCCAATAAAACCCAAAACAGCCCTTGAAACCCAATTCATAGATTATTGTAGAGAGGCGGGTAAAACCACTCCACCTCTATCTACACCAATTAAAACCAATCATTGCAATATGAGAGAGTTCCTGGACATTTCTCATCCCTGTTCTCTTGCAGGTCCTAACAAGGGGTAACCTGGAAAAAAGAACAGGGATATCAACCTTGCATAGGGGAAGGGTATGTGAGAAGCCTGAAGCTGTCTCACCCGCTAATCCCCGGGGATCTGTCATCCAGGCTGCCAGGACATGGCCATCACTATCGGATCCAGTTGCTGGGGGTGGACCAGTGCGGGAGGATCACCTGGATGGGGGGTCCTCAGGAGTGGGAGTGGGACACCAATGGGTGAGACACTGTACCCCCTTCCCTATAACACATTTTCCCCATCCTACCCTGTAGGATATTCAGAGGTTTTACCCCCCTTTTCCAAAATGACCACTTTCCTACACTGTGACAGACAACGGACCCGGACATCCGAGCCATTCACCTGGCATGTCCCAACTTAAGGGTCAGGCAGAGTCAGGCAAATAAAAATAACTAGGCACACCTGACAGCCCTTTCCCTTCCCCACAGGGATAAAAGGCAGAGCACGAAAGCACACTTCGAGCAAGGCTGTCCATTTTAATGCAAAGATAAATTAAGCCTGCTATTGGTAGGCTGTAAAACAGTGTTTAAGTATTTTGCACACTTGAGCGTTAAGTTTATCTGAGGAAAGCAAGCGCGTATGTGTTCGTCCAGTGCAAATGCGGGACTGTGCATGCTTCACCTGAAGAAGAGTAACAGGGAAGACCAGCATCGGTCGTCTCCTTAGTGCATGGCAAAATAATTGTTCGGCAGCCTGTGGCAGTTCCCAAGTGAGAAGGAGAATAAAGTGATTGTTCGTCAGCCTACGGCAGTGCTTTAGTGAGAGAGTGTGAACGAGGATTTCAGCGCGTAAGCCAGAGCGGCATTGGTGTTTCGTATTGTAATAAGGAATCATGTCTTTGAATATTCATAGAGATAGAAACAGGACTTCATGCTGCACCGTAGTATTCAATACAAAGGACAATTCTCTGCCCATGTGCAGTAGAGAAAAATCAATAATTCAGCTCGCCTGAGCACATCATTCTTCAGTCGTGTTCCAGCGGCACAGTGAGAACTAGGTCTTGTTTAAGATATCACTAATACAAAGAACACACATCTTTTCAAGCAGTTAAAGGAAATGTTACCCGTGCAGCTGAGGAAGATAGATATTCAAGACTGCAAGTAAAGACTGTGTAATATAGTTATTTCAACTAAGTAGTTAGTTAGAGATAGTAAGGATAACATTAATGAACATTCTTTTCACCAAGAAGTTACAGAAGCATCATTAAAGATAAAAGTTAGCTAAAATACCTCCTTTTCCAACACCTCCTGACAAATAGAAGAGGTAACTCAGGTAACCAAGAACTACATTCGATATATAGAAAATGTTTACATACTCTGAGCAGAATATTAAGTGATCTGGTGTATTTGTTTCACTACAGCTACCACAACCTGGCCAGAAGGTCAGGAGCCGGCAGTGTCTGAAGTTTGTTATTTTATGCACTACCCCTTTCCCTTCCCTGGGGTTTTCGACTCAGCCGATATTCAGGGGTTGAGTAGAGAGCATCTGGAGAGGGTCTGTGGGACCAGCATCAGCTCCTCTGGATTCCTGCAAGTCTCCCATGGCAGGATGAAAGGCCCACAATAAAACATCTGCCTGAGCTGAGATGGATCCCACAGAGGCCTTGAGTAATTCTCTGGGGGGACATGATTAAAGAGTTAAGCGAGGAAATGAGGGCGGCTAGGAAGGAGAACCAAGATTTGCAAGCCTGATTGGAGGAGTTAACTATTAAAGTGTCACATTTTCGGAGAGAAGGTGCATCACACTGGTCTAGAGAGGAGGAGAGCCCAGGTTGGGAGCTTCCAGTACTAGTTAGGGAAGATGTGGCAGAAGGTTCTGTGCCCAAGGCAATCAGTATGGGAGGTATGAGATCACAGTTAGGTCTAGTACCTTTATCTCCTCCAGAATGTTTTGGAGGGGTTGCCAATAAATTGCAAATTGTTCTGACCCAATGTGAACTTAATTTCCTTTGCAGGCCAGAGGCTTTTGTTACTGAAACAGCTAAGATAGCATTTATGCTGTCCTATTTTACAGGAGACGCAGCGTTTTTGGTCGGTGCTATTGGTTGGCCAAGGAAATTCAATGTTAAAGGATTTGTCAGCATTCAAGTCACAATTTAAGAAGATGTTTGATGAATGTCACTTATCTCAAGAAGCAGTTGAGCTGGGTTGACATGGTGGTATTTCTTTAGCCTTGGTATCATTGTTGTTGTATTGTACTGTACCAGTTGGAATTGTTTCAGTTCTATGTTGGGTGACTCAGTGTATATCCATTTGATGAAATCAAACCATAAGAGCACAAGGGATCCGATCAATTTTGTTTCATGGCCAGTTTCACAAAAGGCTAAAGGCCCGATATATGGACATTCTTGCACTGTTCAAAGTGACTTTGCCCTGCCGAAAAGAGACTTTGCACTGCTGACACAAACCCTGATTCATGGAACAGGGCAAAGTTTATTTTGCAGTTCAAAGTCAGTGCATAGTTATTTCTGCAGTACAAAATGACTTTGCACGAACTTTGCACTGCCAAAATGCACTTTGCACAGTTCCATGAATCAGGGTTTGTGTCAGCAGTGCAGAACCACTTTTCAGCAGTGCAAAGTCACTTTGAACCATGCACAAAGTTCCATGAATTGGTCCCTAAGTGCTTTCCGAGGAGGTTGAGTTTATAATGAGTGTTCTCAGTGACCGTAGTTACATGAGGGCTCATGCAGAATCACGTAGTATCCTCATGGTGTGTGCTTTAAATATAGCCACAGTCGCAGTTCCCATAGACTGAGCCCTGGTGAGAGGAAAGGCACTGAGTGGGACCGTACCAAAGATTAATGTTTCAGTGTTTGAGCCATTGAGGAATAGGCTGCTCTAAAACATACATTTCTATATTTTTGCTAAGAAACTTGTAATTCTATAATAATAATAATAATAATAATAATAATAATAATAATAATAATAATAATAATAATAATCTTTATTGTGTTTTAGTTCAAATAGAACTTTTCCCATCAAATGAAATTCAGTTTTACGTATAATTTCAAATAAGTCTACAGAAAAAGGAAAACATAAAAACACGTTAAATAGAACATTCAGTGTCCTAAACGACTAAGAACGTAAAACAAAAAACAAAAACCAGGGCCAAAGCTGGCCCAAACAGGGCCAGAACTCCCCTCTCCCTCTTCCCTACCCCCTTCCCGACAAGTCACTATCGAGGCTGCTTCATGCATTGTGCACTTATCAACATGGATCCAAAGTCAATAATGGGCAATTTGTGAGGAGATTGAGTCACCAAAAAGCTTGTGTTTTTATCGCTTCGTAGCTATGGGCGAGCTTGCTCAAAGTACACCTATACCATGGTCCAAGTCTGACACATTCTGTGAAGACGTGTCTGGCCTGTTTCTAGCCTATGAGGCCATTCACAAATGCGGCAGAAGCAGGCATCTTTGGCCAACTTGAGCTGAGATCCTCATGTTGCCAATAAAGGTAGATGGTTTGTATGGAGCAGCATTGTCAACCGGCAAACTGTCGAGTCATCACACAAAAGCAAATATGGCTGAGCCCTCTTATAGTGCTGAGCCACAGTAGACACATCCTTACAGCACTCTAGCTTGGATAGATGCAAACAGTTGTTAATCTATCAAGCCTTCCCATCTACCATTCCCATCTATCAAGCCTTTTTATCAAAGGCTATCTTCAGCAGCACTACATAGGTCTTCCCTAATTCAAAGTTAGGAGACCAGTCTATGGTGTCAAATAATTCATTGTTCAAATGTTTTAAGTTTTTCCCCCTCTGTACAATTGTACATCATCATTTTCTCCAAGCTTTCCCAATAAATGGCATTTAGGGTGTGTTCTGGATTTAAAGTAAAACTTGCCTTTTTGAGAGCCGGACCCTTCAGAGAGATTAATATTATAAGGCAGTCCGCAATTGCACTGTGGGCCTCATTATCATTTGGTTAGTATTACCGAAGCTAATACTGCTAAAGCCCTTCAGCCCAAAACGCGTTGAACAGGGTCTAATTCACAGAGCAGTGCAAAGTGTATTCTTGCGATGCAAATTCTCTTTGCTCTGCAAAAGTACTCTTTGCACCACGCTAAATGGGCCTAATTCACACAAATGTAGACCCATTTTGCATGGTGCAAAAATACACTCCGTGAATTAGGCCGGTTCTAAGTGTTTGTTGGACGTGCAAAGTCACTTCGCACCACGCTAAACGTTACATGGATCAGGCCCCTATTCTTTTCTTTCCTGCCTCTGTCCATCTCCTGCTCATATTCACGTCCCTCCTAATTCTCTCCACTGCCTCCTCTGCTCACTGTCCTGGTGTTGTCTGTTATCCTTCACTTTCATTTTCTTCACACACTTCTCTTCTCTGTCGATCCTGTCTTTTTATTATTGCAACATCCACAAGATGTGTTATGCTCTTACATGTTCTGCTCTGAAGACACTTTTTCGGACGCTAATTTTCTCGCTACTTGACTACAGCTCCTTGCTTCTTCTTGGCCTTCTGGTCTGTATTCTTTCCCCGCTGTATTATAATTTTATTTCTGAAATTCCTTTTTTTATTTTGTCTTCCTCGCCGTCGCCCTAATGGCCCCGCCCGTGCCATGATTGGTTGACTCTGTTTTCCTGAAAGTCTACAATTACATTTTCTGTATATTTA
Organism: Ambystoma mexicanum; assembly: GCF_040938575.1. NCBI lineage: Eukaryota > Metazoa > Chordata > Amphibia > Caudata > Ambystomatidae > Ambystoma > Ambystoma mexicanum. The sequence goes on along the minus strand of NC_090933.1, from coordinate 222,387,396 downwards.
AAAAAAAAAAGTATCCATGGCTTAGCTGCCTCTGATCATTCATCTACGATTACCATTTAATTCCCTCTCCTGGTCCCTTTGGGCCGTTGTCTTTTTCTTAATAGATGAATGAATGAATTCATTAATCTTTAGTAGGTGCTTAATGCCGGAGACCGGTCTCTAAGCGCTGGACCTGGATTCTTAGTCTTAATCTCTGTTGTTAGTCACTGTCCCTCATCCTCCTTGTGCCCAGTGCCTTTTCCTCTCCTTGCCGTAAGCTCTGCTACTCTTCGCCTTTCTCACTTTGCTCGGTTTCTACTCTACTACTCTTCTTCTTTCCGTTCGTCTCTTACAGGTTTCCTCTTTCTTTTTCTAATCCATGAGAACGTGGTAACATTTTCTTTTGCCTTTTTGTATGCAGGTAACTTAATGTGCTGCCCTACTGTAACTTTGAACAGCGCTATTTAAATCCAATCACTAAATAAATATATAAATGAGGTTGAGAGAGGAACTCTCCCACTTTCACCATTTGCAAAAATAACTGAAGGAAAAATATTGCCAACTTTTTGGGAATATAGACAAAGTTACTTCTATTTGATTGTGCACTTCATTTGCACTGCATCTTGCCTGATGTCAATCCAATCCCCCTTGCCGTACTTACACCTAACTGCACAGATCTACAAGGATTTTATGTCTGCATAATATAACCATTTGGCTCATAACGATTGTGCAAGTAAATTCAGATTGTGCAGGTCATTTCACCTGTTTAACCTGTGCGAATCACATGTAATTTACACATTTGTAAAGTTCAACTTTTGTCCGCCACAATTTCCAGAAGCCTAGTAAAAGCTATGTGAATCACCCTGAAAGTGGTTGCCTTATCTATGATAGCTCGTAAAGATATATGAACAAACTGTATGTTGTACGGAACAGCGACATGGCATACTCGCTGGGCCCGAATCATGGAATATTTGCCCAGTTCAAAGTAAATTTGCAATGCTGAAGAGTGACTTTGCACTGCCGACACAAACCCAGATTCATGTAATCGTGCAAAGTTTATTTTTTCAGTGCAAAGGCCGGGCAAAGTCAGCGTATAGTCATTTTTGAAGTTCAAAATGACTTTGCCTGGACTTTGCACGGCAAAAATACACTTTGCACAGTTCCATGAATCATTTTGTGCTTATGACCGAAGAGTGGCAAAAATGGCTAACATGACACAGCATTATGTTTGAAGCCGCTGGGTTGCATATGGGGCCAGTGGTAATTTAATGTTGGCCTCTGTGCACTGTTTTCAGGAGTTTTAGGCTAGTTGGAGACTTCTAGTATAAATAAACAGGGATTCTGGATCCTGCTTCAAACGCCTAATGAACACCTGCTCATTGCCCTGATGGCACAACGTCCCAGCTGGCCACTGAGCACAGCGGTTGCCAGACATTTGGTCGAAAAAAATTGGTCGACCAGACAAATGGTCGAACCAATTTGGTCGAAAACCAAATGGTCGAATTTTTTTTTTTTTTATTTTAACCCTTTTTTTTATTTTTTTGGGGGGTCCCCCCCAACCCCCTTTTTTTCTCTAAAAACCCCTTTTTTTACTAAACGAAAACCCGAAAAATAAATATATAAATAAAAAAAAAATTCGACCATTTGGTTTTCGACCAAATTGCGTCGACCAAATTGCAGTCAACCAGTTTTTTTTCGACCAATTGACTGGACACCAGCACAGCACCTGAGCAAGTTTGATTGAGGTGTGAGATTGTGCTGAGCCTGTCAACCTACATAATCAGGAACTTGAATGGCTGCCTGGAGTTTTCCTACCTCATAGCAGCAACTAATTGTTCTTGCAACTCTGAGAAACCAGGTGTCTCACCCACTAGTCCCCGGAGATCTGTCATCCACGTGGCCAGGACACTGCCATTTCTTTTGTATCCAGTTTCTGGGAGTGGACCAGTGCGGGAGGATCACCTGGATGAGGGATCTTTGGGCAGTGGGAGTGGGACACCGGAGGGTGAGACGCGCTATCCCCTCCCCCATAACACCTTTAACCCATCCTACCCGGTAGGATATTTAGGAACTCTACCCCCACTTTTACAACATGAACACTTTCTCACGGGCAGCCTGCTATAAGGGAAAACAAACTAACACCTGGTCCATGTACCTGACATGTCCCAATACTATGGTCAGTTGAGGTCAGGAAATTATCAACAATCACTCACACCTGACTTCCATCCACTTCCTCACACAGATAAAAGGTGGGGCACGAGAGGACAGGCTGAGTGAGGCAAAGCACATGAGGAAACAGCAGTTTTGAGACGGGAGATGAGCAAAAGGGGAAAGATGGCAAACCCAAAGGGGATCGCAATGAGGGAAATTCCATTGACCTTTTTGACAAGGAACCATTACTCACCAGAGACCTCGAGAATAGAAAGTGTAAAACCAGGAAACCAGGCTGAAAAATCCTGCATTGTGCATGTGAGGGACCCGGGGCCCTCCCGCATCAGTAATCAAGGCAGGGAGAATTGCCAGCCACTTTGGTACTGTCCTTGGCTCCAAGAAAAATGCAGCTTCAGTGAAGTCAACACAGCCGGTGAGTTGGGGAGACTGATACAAAACCAGTCTGTGTTGAAGCTAAGTTTGCAAGCAGCAACATTGTATGGCGAGCGCTGGAATGAACACTGTAAAAATACGTGTGATAAGAGACACAAGTGAAGTTAAACTGCTGTTGAGTGATTGAACTTTAAAGCAAGCTACAATACCTTTTATGGAGTGGTCTAGCGCTGCGTGGGTGCTCAGTCGAAGGTCTCTGTAAGATATCCACCTGAGAAGTGATAACAGTAGATACATTTGGTCAGAGGCCAGTGGAGGGAGACCAACTGAAAGAGAATGAATACATGTGAATCAAAGTGGTCCTGCGACGGGTCAAGCAAAATCCTGTGCATAGCCGAAAGTCTTCGATTTTGATGAAATAGAGAAAGTTTGGAAAAGTACATAAATTTGGTGCAAGCCAAGCTGAGGGATACAAGTTGGAGGTTTTTTGTTAAAGGGCGTCTAAGCCCGCCGGAGAGGGACCCAGGGTGAACAGTAAATCACCTGAGTAGTTGTATAGGTGAAAATCCTGAGAAGAAAGGAACTTTACTGTGTTGTCGTGTTGCATCGGGCCCTCTGAAATAAGAGACTTTGAATGACAAAGAGACTTGAACTGCATCTTTGTGCTAGAGAAGCCAGAGAGTGTGCTAAGCTCAAGTGTGCTGCCTTGTCCAGTGCTGAAAACCTGGGGAAGAGAAGCCAATGGCTTGAATATCCTGACATATAATTTCTTGAACACTTTTCTTTTGCATGACACTATTAACTAGTAGGTGCAACCACATTTTCCCAATTCTCTCAGGAAATCAAGACACTAAAGTTTAACAACTGCAATATTTTTAACAAATAACATCTTTTCCTATACCTCTTTTTAAGGCAAGACTTGAGTGATCAGATGGTCCACTTACTTAGACAGAAATGCTGCACTACCACTAACATTACAGAAATGTAGGCTTTTCATTTGAAATAATAGGGCATTAGGCCTGTGGCACCTGCATTTCAAACAACTCACAATAGAAATGGACATGTCTTTATGGAATATTAAAAATTACATTAATTCCGGAACGCCTTGGTTACTGCAGTCAACTGTAAAGAGATGAAAGTTAATGGAATAGTTACAGGCATAAAACCTGATTATAAACTTTTGCTGGTTAAGAAAAAGGGAGAGTTCTCCAAGGGTGTTTGGGCAGTCCTTGGGAATTCAGCAGGAACTAATAATAGCAAAGAGATCTTTGTTCTGGTGAAAAGAAACATTAAGCCTGACTTTCAATCAGAGGTTAATAATATTTTGGAGAATGCATCGTTAGAGGATTTTCAATCAATTTAGGCCCTGAAAGGCCAAGATCAACCTGTTCCACGAGTAGAGGCGCATGGGAGGGTGTCGCAGTATTTGGAGTGGCCTATTGAGGAATGGGTGACCTTGATTACACCCTCGGAAGTAATCTTTGCCAACACCAAGGTAAGACTTTGGGCCCAGATTTCATCCCTTCTTATCTCTTCAGGGGTGAACCCGTGGTCTGGATTCTCTTCATAGCAACATTCTTTAATGGTGTTTTACATAGTAATTTGCCACCAAATAGCTGGAAGGAAGGAGTCACTATCCCAGTCTTTAAGAAAGGTGATAGGGAGCAATTGACAAACTATAGGCCTATTTCATTGATAGACTCAATGGCAAAAATTTACTCAGAGGGTGATCCTCCATCGCCTGGAAGACTTGATGGCTGCCTCAGGCATCCTGTCACATGTGCAGGTTGGTTTTATGCCAGGTGTTACTACAGTGGACCAAGTGATTAGATTGGATCTTATATGTCGGAAGCATGTTTTGTTGGGTTCCCAGACCCTTTATGTAGCATATGTGGACCTATAAACTGCTTTCAATACGGCCCCTAGGGATCTCTTATGGCTTGTTTTGGAGGGGTTGGGTATTTGACCCACCCTTGGTAATGCGATCAAGTCATTAGATTATGGTAATTCTGCTCTGGTGTGCTAGGGGTCCTAATGGTGAGCACACTGAATCAGTTTCCATAGGGAATGGGGTTAGGCAGGGATGCATTTTAAGACCATTATTAATAGCATAGTACCTTATTTTCAAGCAACAGCTAAAGATGCCCCGAGTTTGGGTAGCTGCAAGTGGAGCCTCCTTCTGTTTGCTGATGATGCAGTATTGTTGTCCAGAACTGTAGGGGGGGGTTACAGAATCAGTTGGATGTCTTTGACAAACAATGCTCTGTGAAAGATGTGCGTATTAACTATTCAAAAACAAAGATTATGTGCAGCGTTCGGCCCACTAGGAAGGTCCGAGTAGGGGTGATATTTCATCTTAATCATCATTGGTTGGAGTCAGTTGAAACCTATTACTATTTGTAGTTGATTGTCTCCAACAAATTAAAAGGGCTGTCTCAAGTGGGATAAAGCTTGTCAAGCCATTTATTTCAAATTTAGAACTTTGTTACTTGTTTTGAAGGTGAGGCCCTTTCTATTTTCCTGAAGATTTATCGGCCTCAGGTAATTTCGGCTGTAGTGTATGGTGCTGAATTGTGGGGTTATGGTGATTGTACTTCCATTCAGACCTCTGGGAATTGATTTTTGAAATCACTTCTTAATCTCCCACTGAGTGCTCCATAGATGCCGGTTGCGTGTGAGTATGGTCTCATGGAAATTAGGTATGTTATTAAACTACAGCCTGTTCTATATTGACTCCGTCTATGGAACTCTGAAGATCCTGTACTTTCTAGAGAAGGTGTCCTGGAGGTTTATCATATGCCAGGGGGCAGAAATCTGCCATGGTTTAGACATGTTAGAACCATATGTTTTGGGCTTGAGGACCTGTGGGTTAATCCCAAGAAGTATGGGTGTAGTTATAACGCTCACGTTAAGAACTGCTTTACGGAATGGCCATGTAGCGTCATGATTGACAATTGTCTAAGGGGGAAAAATCAAAGGCCTATCTGACCCTCGAAAAGGAGTGCGGTTTGGAAGCATTTTTGGATTATCAGCTGCCCCCTGCCCTTACTGCTGGTATGTAAAATTCTGTTTGGGCATTCTCCCGTTGGAAAACTTTACCGCTAAGTGGAGTAGGGGTTGCACTTCGTCCATATGTCCATTCTGCTCTAGAAAAACTGAAGATGAAGTACATTTCTTGCTTTTATGCCTATCCCACTGTTTCGAGAGGTGTCAATGGCTTAGGCATTTATGGCCACAATGAAGTATTTTATCATCCCATTTGGTTATTGAAGCCCTAAAATGCTGCTCACCTTCAGAAGATCTGAAGGCTTTTGCCCTTTTATTAGGGCTGTTTTTATGAAAAGAAGTTTATTGAGTAATGTTTAATTATTGATAAAAATGTATTTGTGGCTTTTATCTTGTATTATCGCTCGTATTGCTGATGTTTTAATTGATGATTTTACAAATGATCTATTAGACATCTTTATATATGTATTGTGCGTTGTTTAAGCTGTGTTGTTATGTTTGTTATATTCTTTTTTGGCATTTTGCCAAAATAACGAATGAAGAGAGAATTCCGGAACTGTAACAACAAATCTGTGATGTACGTAAGAGTCATTCACTCAGCTAAATGCAACATGAAAGAGCTCTTCAACATCTTGAGAGAGCTCAAATCTCCCTCTCGCATATCTGACAAGTGCACTTAAGGTATTTCTTGGTGCACTAACATCCAAAAGGCCCTACTCGGCAAAACCTCTATGCTCCAATCCAAAATCGAGCCTGAGAAAGCTAACCTAACCCACAACAAAGGCCAAATTCCACACCCTAACAAACATACAAACCCCAGTGCCCTATTCAACTTCTCATCCGTCTCTATCAAAGAGGTAGAGGACATAATCCCCACCCTGAAACCTTTAAAATGTCAGGGAGACATCTGCCCTGCTCCTATAATCAAATATGCAGCCAAACATCTGCCACACTTTATTATAACACTTCTAAACACTTCATTCACATCCAGCATAGTACCCAACAGCCTAAAGGACTCTTGGGTCCTGCCCCATCTCAAAAAACCCACCTTAGATCCCAACATCCCCACCAACTTTAGATCTATCACAACTGTGCCGTTCCTCTTAAAAATCCTGGACAGAGCCGCTTACCTGCAGTTCCAGAACCATTTAGAAAAGCAAGACTTAATAGGTCTTAGACAATATGGCTTCCACCATAAACATGGCACGGAGACAGCCTTGATCGACCTCAAGACACAAATTAACAAATTAAAAGATAACAGCAAACTAGCTCTATTACTCCTACTTGATCACTCTACTGCCTTCGATTTGGTTAACCACAAAGTCCTATGTAAGCATTTATCTTCAGCAGCCCACTTTTCCGATAAAGCCAATGCTTGGATCCAGTCCTTCTTAAACAACAGATCCATGAGGGTCTTTGCACCCACTGCCACCGCCAAACCAACCCCGGTTGCCTGTGGTGTCCCACAGGGATCCTGCGTGTAACGCTCACCTGATTCCCGTAGAGGCGCCGGTCTTGACTGGGCGTATACCGTATCTTCAAAGGTGATGTGTAACACACGGCTGGCACTTTGGGCTGGACCTCTGTGCACTGTATGTCTGACTCGAAGGGTAAGATGTCTGCAGATAGAAAATATGGGATTAATGAACTGGGTTATTGAATGTCTCTCTCTTCTTCCCTTTCTCTTCTCCTGTAGAACCCCGAAGGTTAACGCTCTCATCTTAGGTAAGTGAACGCCGTGCTCTCCATCTGCCTCGGGGCAGGGTGCTGTAACCAGTTTCTTCACTGGATAAGGGGAGCAGGCCTCTTGACTTCAGAGGACTGCTGTCCGTCGTTTACTGCACGAACGGTAAGTTTCGAGTAATTCTAATGTCTTTAAAATCTTTAGTAATGATGTCTCTTGTTTTGCAGGGTTCCGACGATGGTGGATGACGGGCTGAAGTGAGTTGAAAATGGAGCCCGTGTGATGAATAGAAGCGCCTGGAAGCACGTAAGTAAGCGCTTGTTGCCTGCTTCACGATGCGCTCTAACTGTCGTTTTATTTTGTAGGTACAAGTTCGTAGCGGCTGCAGGGTGCCGGAATACCCACTGGGTTAGATGTGGAAAGGAGTAATGGCACGTAAGTATTAAAGTTCCCCAATGTCTTTAAACGCACCTTGTTTTGTCTTTCAGATGCGGGATGCAGCGCCGAAGGCTTCCGGAGCGCACGAAGAGTAGGTAAGCCTTTGTCTTTCAGATGTCGGAATGCAGCGCGAGGCGTTGGTGACAGCTGATGGACCAGGTAAGTGAAGAGCTGTCACTGAAGACCGTAATGCTAACCTGTTCTTTCTTGTCTTTATAGGTGTTGCTGAAGACTGGATTCAGGATGGTAAGCCTTTTTCCTTAGGCCCAGGATCAGATGCAGAAGACACGATGAGCGTTCTGCTGCAGAGGATGCAGAATAACGCAAAGCAAGATTCATCCATCGGGTGTGGTTTAAATAGCCTCCTGTAGTGCTTAGGTGTCTCCTTCCACAGCCACGCCTAGGTAAGAAAAGAGTTCCTGCTTTCCAGAAGAGTTCCAGTGTTCTGAACCTAGGGAGTGGCTCCTGCCCCACCCAACAGGAAAAGTAGTTCCAAACAGAAGAGGATCAGAGGCTCAACTGGCAGGCAAGTAAGCAGCATGGTCTGCTGCAGGTAAGTCCACCCAAGCATTATGAGCCCGGCGCTTCCAGCGCTGGGACTGGGCATATGTATGAGCCTGGTGCCACTGGCGCCAGGACTGGGTCCAAAAGGTCCCAATTGGGACTGGTTGGCACTCGGAACCTGGGTTATGGATCTGCTTCCAAGGGAGTTGGGAAAACCCTGACCTTTTGGAAGCAGAGATCATGACAGTACCCCCCCTCAAGGCCCCTCCCAAACCGGGCTTCTCCGGGGGTTTTGGCTTGTCAGGAAATGTTCGGTGAAATCTTTTGATTAGGCGAGGAGCATGGACATATTCAGCAGGTTCCCAGGATCTCCCTTGGGGGCCGTAGCCTTTCCAGTCAATTAGGTAAAATAGTTTAGATTTGGAGATCTTGGAGTCCAGAATGCTTTTGACTTCAAACTCGAGTTCTCCATCAACTAGGATAGGTTTTGGAGATTTAGTTAGTCGGGTTTGAGGTTGCACGGGTTTTAATAGAGAGACGTGGAAGACCGGATGTATCTTCATGTGCGGGGGCAAGTCCAACTTGACCGCTACTGGGTTTACTATGGTAGTGATGGAATAGGGACCAAGCTATCTTGGGTTGAATGTGCGTGGCCCTTTTAGAGGTAGATATTTGGTGGATAACCAGACTTGATCCCCTACTTGATATTGAGGGGCTTCCTTCCGATGTTGATCTGCTCCTTTGTTGTATTGTTCTTTAGCCCTTTGAAGGTGAGAAACAGCTTCCTTAAAGGCTTGGGTGATTGTAGAATGCAGGTAGTCTACTGCTGGTGTTTCAAGATCTTGGAGGGGATCCAACTCCGAGGTTCGAGGGTGACTGCCGTACAAAAGAAAAAACAGGGTTTTCCCAGTTCCCGAATGGACAGAGTTATTGTAGGCATATTCGGCTATCCAAAGGATGTCTTTCCAAGTTTTTTCAGTTTGTTGCAGCATGCAGCGTAAATACTGTTCCAGAGTTTGATTGGTCCTCTCGGTTTGTCCGTCGGTCTGAGGGTGGTGACTGGTCGATAGTCTCACATCAATTTGAGCCGACCGACAGCAACTTCGCCAAAAATGAGAAATAAATTGACTACCTCGATCCGAAATTAGAACCGAAGGAAAATCGTGGAGTCGGACGATGTTTTCGAGGAATTCTCGGGCCAGAGTTGCTGCTGTTGGCAAGCCTTTGAGCGGAATGAAATGCGCCATCTTGGAGAATAAGTCCACGATTACTAGAATCGTATTGTATCCGGAGCATGGAGGTAGATCGGTGATGAAGTCCATAGAAAGCGTATGCCAAGGGCGAGGTGGGATGTCAATAGGGCGTAAGAGGCCTGCTGGTCTTTCCTTTTGACTCTTGTTTTGGGCGCATACTCCACAGGACATTATAAAGTCTCTGATATCTTTTTTCCAAGACGGCCACCAGAAGTAGCGCTTGATCTTTTCTGAGGTCTTGGCTATACCAGGATGTCCTTCCATTAAAGAATCGTGATAACAAGAGATTACTTTTTTCTGTAAATCTGTGCTGGGTAGGTATAATCGTTCTTGGAAATACAATAAGTTGTCCTTTACTGCAAAGTCCTTTCCCTGCAGATGCCAATTCTGTATGTCTGCTGGAGTTACAAGTTGCCTGGCTTTATCCTTAACTTCCTCTATGGATTGTGTGGCGATTACACCCAGAATTCTTTGTTCGGGAATGATTGGTACAGGTTTAGGGTTGATCAAGTGTTCTTCCACTCCCATCCGAGAAAGGGCATCAGCTTTACTGTTTTTTGTACCAGGTCGATAGGTAATTATGAAGTCAAACTCGGCAAAGCATAATGCCCAACGGAGTTGTCTAGAGGATTGGGCTTTTGCGGTTTTCAAATATTGCAGGTTTCGGTGATCCGTAATCACAGTAACGGTGTGTCGGGCCCCCAGCAGATAATGCCGCCAAGCCTTAAAGGCAGACTTGATAGCCAGAAGTTCCTTGTCAGTAATCGTGTAATTGATTTCAGGAGGCGAGAATTTGCGGGACCAAAATGCCACGGGATGCAACTGATTGGTTACCGGGTCCTTTTGTCATAGAACTGCCCCCATGGCAAGGCTTGAAGCATCAGTTTCCACGATGTAGGGGAGTTCGGGGCGAGGGTGTTTTAAGATTGGTGCAGAGATAAATTTAGTCTTCAAATCCTGGAAAGCTTGTTCCGCCTCGGTAGACCATTCAAAACGTTTGTTTTTCTTTAACAAGGCAGTGATGGGCTGGACTATTCGAGAGAATTCGGGGATAAACCTGCGGTAAAAGTTAGCGAAGCCTACCATGCTTTGCACACCTTTTACGGAGGATGGTGATGGCCATTTGAGAACTGCATCGACCTTCTTTGAATCCATACTCACTCCGCCAGGTGATAATATGAATCCCAAGAATTCAACTTCAGTCACGTTGAAAACACATTTTTCCAACTTAGCGAAAAGTTTGTGTTGACGCAATCTTTCGAGGACCATTTTCACGTGTTTCCGATGTTCAGATTCTGATGAAGAATAAACGAGGATGTTGTCAATGTAAACAACAACACACACATCTATGAGCTCTCTGAGGACATCGTTCATAAAATATTGAAAGGCGGCCGGGGCATTGCAAAGTCTGAAGGGCATGACCTGATATTCAAATAGCCCATACTTGGTGCGGAAGGCCGTCTTCCATTCATCGCCCTCTTTTACTCGTACCAAGTGGTAAGCTCCTCTAAGATCCAGCTTTGTATATATGCATGCTTTTCTGACTTGGTCCAGGAGTGCAGGGATCAAAGGTAACGGATATCTATTCTTAACGGTGATCTGGTTCAGGGAGCGATAATCTATACAAGTTCTAAGGTCTCCTTCCTTTTTTGGAACGAAGAACAAAGCTGAAGAAGCAGGGGACTTGGAAGGACGAATAAACCCATTTGCCAGGTATTGATCCAGGTATTGTCGAAGGTGAAGGTTCTCAGGCTCGGTGAGGGCATAAATTCTACTACAAGGAGGAGTAGATCCAGGTATCAGGTCTATCTGGCAGTCATAAGACCTATGAGGAGGTAGAGAGTTAGCCTGATCCTTCCGGAAAACATCTTGGTATTCTAGGTATTCGGGAGGTAACTGGGGAGTCTCTGAAGAAATTGCTGCCAGTGCAACACCAGGTGGAGGGTGACAAGTAGAGACGCATTCTGGAAACTGGACCGTTCTTGCTCGCCAATCGATCAGAGGATTGTGTTTCTCTAACCAAGGTATTCCTAGAATAATCTGAAACTGAGGGGCCTTGATCACATCGAACACGATCTTCTCATGGTGTCCATCTTGACTTACTAGCGTCACTTCTTGAGTGGTATGCGTTACTGGCCCGGAGGCTATCTCCGTACCATCCACCGTAGTAATGACGTCCTTTACAGCCTTGGGACAAAGAGTTAGATTCATCCTCAAAACCATTTCATGATCCACATAATTGCCGATGGCACCGCTGTCGACATAAGCTTCAATTGCATGTAATCGATCCGGATTATCAGGGCTAATGAGGACCATAGGCATCACGAAATGCGAGGTCACGGAACTGGTTTTCACGCTCGGCAAGAGGACCTCTATTCTTGTCGGGCAAGGTTGTTTCCCTGCTCAGAGTTTGTAACTTTGGTAACTGCAGCTCCGACTGCCTTCTTGGCAGGTTTCACCGGACAGTCTCGAAGAAAGTGCCCTGAGTTTCCGCAATAGAGGCATAATTGCAACTGTTTTCTCCTTTCCCGCTCCTTTTGTGTTAGAGGACCTTTCAGACCCCCTATTTGCATGGGTTCCCCGGAGTCTACTCCTTTGGAAGGAGTTGGCGGTTTGGAAAATACTCGAGCATCAAACTTGGAACGATCGGCCTTCCTGTTCTGCAGTCTGTGATCTATTTGAACGACTAAGTCTATATAGTCCGAACAATCTTGTGGGGGCTTCACTACTTGGGCTAACACATCTTTGAGCTCTCCACGTAGACCTCTATAAAACAGCGTAATCCTTTTGTCCTCAGGCCATTGAGTTTCCACTATCAGTCTGTTGAAAGACGCAATATAAGCCAAAAGGTCTTGATTACCTTGTCGCAACGAAAGAAGCTCATTGTCCAAGGCCTGCCCCTGTGAATGTCTTGCGAACAGTTTTTCTATACTGAGCTGAAAAGCTTGAAAATCATGGAGGACCGGATCATCTTGATTTACTAGAGGGATCGACCAGTCTGCCGCATTGCCACTAAGGTACGAAAGCACGAAAGCTACTTTAGCTTGATCAGTTGGAAAGGCTGCTGGCCGGCATAAGAAAGGCAACCGGCACTGATTGATAAATAGTGCAAACCTCTTTGGGTCACCAGAAAATCCTTCGGGCGGAGCCAGAGGTACTTTCCCAGGTAGGTTGATCTGCACTGGATTCATAGAGGATGTAGAAGGAAGATTTCCCCCAGATGCGGGTAACGGGGTCTGTCCGGCTTGTGACTGTAGCCATTGTCTAGCGAGATCATGTGTTCGCTCCTTGGAAATAATCAGTTCCCTTCTTAGAGCGTTCGTTTCCTGACGGGCTGCATGCACTTCTGCCCTTAGTTCCCCAAGTAACTGGGCTAGTTGGTCGGTATCCGAGGTTTCCATAGCGCCTGGACGGGAGTTTTGTGGTAGGCTTTGCGTTCTGTAACGCTCACCTGATTCCCGTAGAGGCGCCGGTCTTGACTGGGCGTATACCGTATCTTCAAAGGTGATGTGTAACACACGGCTGGCTCTTTGGGCTGGACCTCTGTGCACTGTATGTCTGACTCGAAGGGTAAGATGTCTGCAGATAGAAAATATGGGATTAATGAACTGGGTTATTGAATGTCTCTCTCTTCTTCCCTTTCTCTTCTCCTGTAGAACCCCGAAGGTTAACGCTCTCACCTTAGGTAAGTGAACGCCGTGCTCTCCATCTGCCTCGGGGCAGGGTGCTGTAACCAGTTTCTTCACTGGATAAGGGGAGCAGGCCTCTTGACTTCAGAAGACTGCTGTCCGTCGTTTACTGCACGAACGGTAAGTTTCGAGTAATTCTAATGTCTTTAAAGTCTTTAGTAATGATGTCTCTTGTTTTGCAGGGTTCCGACGATGGTGGATGACGGGCTGAAGTGAGTTGAAGATGGAGCCCGTGTGATGAATAGAAGCGCCTGGAAGCACGTAAGTAAGCGCTTGTTGCCTGCTTCAAGATGCGCTCTAACTGTCATTTTATTTTGTAGGTACAAGTTCGGAGCGGCTGCAGGGTGCCGGAATACCCACTGGGTTAGATGTGGAAAGGAGTAATGGCACGTGAGTATTAAAGTTCCCCAATGTCTTTAAACGCACCTTGTTTTGTCTTTCAGATGCGGGATGCAGCGCCGAAGGCCTCCGGAGCGTGCGAAGAGTTGGTAAGCTTTTGTCGTTCAGATGCCAGAATGCAGTGTGAAGACCTCCGGAGCGCACGAAGAGTAGGTAAGCCTTTGTCTTTCAGATGTCGGAATGCAGCGCGAGGCGTTGGTGACAGCTGATGGACCAGGTAAGTGAAGAGCTGTCACTGAAGACCGTAATGCTAACCTGTTCTTTCTTGTCTTTATAGGTGTTGCTGAAGACTGGATTCAGGATGGTAAGCCTTTTTCCTTAGGCCCAGGATCAGATGCAGAAGACACGATGAGCGTTCTGCTGCAGAGGATGCAGAATAACGCAAAGCAAGATTCATCCATCGGGTGTGGTTTAAATAGCCTCCTGTAGTGCTTAGGTGTCTCCTTCCACAGCCACGCCTAGGTAAGAAAAGAGTTCCTGCTTTCCAGAAGAGTTCCAGTGTTCTGAACCTAGGGAGTGGCTCCTGCCCCACCCAACAGGAAAAGTAGTTCCAAACAGAAGAGGATCAGAGGCTCAACTGGCAGGCAAGTAAGCAGCATGGTCTGCTGCAGGTAAGTCCACCCAAGCATTATGAGCCCGGCGCTTCCAGCGCTGGGACTGGGCATATTTATGAGCCTGGTGCCACTGGCGCCAGGACTGGGTCCAAAAGGTCCCAATTGGGACTGGTTGGCACTCGGAACCTGGGTTATGGATCTGCTTCCAAGGGAGTTGGGAAAACCCTGAACTTTTGGAAGCAGAGATCATGACACTGCGTTTCACCCACATTATACAATGTATTTACAAAACCACTGTTCGACGACCTAGACCATTTGGGTGTCATCTACATGAACTACGCAGATGACACCCAAATACTCATTCCGCTAACAGGCAACTACTCCAAAGACATTAAAGTCCTCAATGACATTTAAGCCTGGATGGCCAAACATGGACTTTGCCACAATGACAAGACCAAGCTACTTCTTCTAGGCTCCCAATCCAGACCTAACAACCTCGACAAATCCTAAAAATCATTCATCATTGACGGTAATAACATCACAGTATCTAATGACATCAAAACTCTCTGCATCTACCTAGATTACTCACTAACCTTAACCAGACAAATTAACACCATCTCATCATCTACAGCCTATACCTGCAAGCTTATCAACGCCTGTAAACCTTACCTATCCACCACCAACTGCATAACCATAGCCAGAGCACTACTACCCGCCAAAATCAACTACTGCAATGCACTTTATCTAGGCACCAGTTAAGGCAATACTAATAAGATGCAGGTGATTCAAAATAATGCCCTAAGAGCAGCACTGAATGTCCCAAGATCTCAACCTATCTCTGATCTGAGACGAAACACCAAATGGCTCTCTGTATCCCAAAGGATCGAGTATAAAACACTCTCCCTCACCCACAAGTGCCTGAACAATCATGAACCTAGATACCTAGCTGACAATTTCACCCTCAATACCACCACACGCTCCACCAGATCAGCTCAAACTCACTGCCTGAAAGTCCCTAGGTTCAAGCTCCAAAGAGCAGGAGGCACCAGCTTCCCTATGCTTGCCACTAAACTTTGGAATTCCCTTCCATTGGCCCTCAGAACAGAACCACCCTTCCACTGATTCAGACAAAATTCTAAAACACAGATACTCTCCAAAAAAGTTTAAGCTACCTTTAACTTACTACCCTGGTTCATATGTAAATATCCTCAACTGTGCAACTATTGTATATTACTGTAAATTATTGTAAATTATTATTGTCTATGTAACCAATATTATATGCATTTGTAACATCATGTTACTGTAACCAAGCAATGCACCCAGATGCCTTAGGGCCAGGCTGCGCTATATAAATAAATAAACAAACAAACAAACAAGTGACCTCCTGTATGTGGAGATGCCAGAAAGACAAGTAAATGCCCACATTAGAGAACCATGATCCCGGGTGCAACCTACACTACTTTAAGCCTTATGGTTGTACATTTCATACAGAAAACCCTTAGTGACACAAATGGCTAGTATTGGACACCTGTTACTTATATCAGAGGGTATCTCTCCTAATATTATTTTGGCCAAGAAGGAACAAAAGTGTATTGGAATTTTCAAAAACACAGGGTCTTAATATTCAAATCGAGTGGAAAATTGTGCAGATAAAACAGGAAAGTATAGATAATCCTGTCTCCTTTATGGCTGCCATAGGCCATGCTACTTGTTTCTACTTGCAATGAGACAAGATCTTCACATAGACAATATAGTGAAATAAATGGCATCCATTGTCACTGTGTTACCATATCAGTACACCTTCAAACAATATCTATATTGTAGCAACACCCGAAATGGTCGCCATAACAACCATTGGTTACTCCACAAAGATATGATGTAGCAGTACTATGTTGAGAGTGGGATTTCTGCTGCACTCCCATTTTCCCAGAATACCAGCAGATACCAATCAAAATTTGTCAAAATATAAACAACCATTTCATGAACCTCTGAAAGCCAACCAGCATGCTGCAGCATTCGTTAGGGCTTAGAGAATTCGCCAACATTACACATTACATTTTTTGTGTAGTGGTTTATTAACACCTTCCACAATCAACATTACATCCAAAAAGAAAAGAAAAGAAAAAAAGAAAAACAGTCTTAAGACAAAAAGTTACAAAATATTAAAGTAACTCTATTCTGCACATATTTAAAAAACAATCATTATCTTCACAAAAATAAGAACAAGTAAAGTATTACAAACGCTTGTTAGCACAGCGTTAAAACATCTAAGAACTTCGAAAGGAACAAAAATGGTGTGTAAAGATACGAGCCCAAAATTCCATTCCTTCTGGAAGACCAAGGCAAGGTAAGATATGTCTAAGCATTTCAAGTTCATCATTCACCATGCAAAATCAGCAAGATAGCCTCTGAGAGGATGACCAAATCCCTAAAATGTCTCTAGTAGGTGATAAATTCAAACGGAATTGTAAATAAATGGTAAAAAATAGGAATATGGAAACATCAACAAATATGGAGCACTAGTGCATAACGTGTTTTCCTCCTCAACCATATTTTTATATTACCAATATTGCCCCAAGGCGGGCATGGTTTCAGATCAATCAAACAAGCACAGTTTTTTAAAACAAGAAATGGACTTTGAATAAAACCTTTGAGGGTCACTCACATCCGTTCCAGTACTGTATTACATGTGTTAGTTAACTGAAACAAACATGAATAATGATCTAATTCAATTGTTTTGTTTAAGTCTGCATACAATGATTCCTCAGGCGGAACTAAAATGTTATGATACAAAGAGTGTAATGGCCATCTTGCTTTAGCACATAGGGAAGTAAGGCAAAGTTCATACTTGATAACATTAGCAGGGACACAGTTTGGCAATGAAAGAACCCGCCTCCAGAGAATGCCCCAGAATAGAAAAATGTCAACATTGTGCGTATAATCTTTTCATTTGGGCAGCAAAAATAAACACCTTTGATTTCAGCAAATCATGAAGCATATTCAAATTTGGTTTGCTTAACATCTAGTAACCCAAATAAATAAAATGATTTACTTTTGTAAACTTGACCCCAAAAAATGTTTTCCACATAAGCCAACCATTTTATCTTCAGTTAGCCTAGCACTGGAGCAAGTCCTGAACTGTCTGGAGGGCAGAGCTCAAATATGAAATATATGAATACAAAATAAAAGGGGCTAAGACACATCCCTGTTTTAGTCCACTTGGTGTTTGAATCTTATTAAGGAGATGCCTTTGTGAGTTGTCCTCTCTCCTGGAGTGATCATTCTTTCCTCTCTTCTCATCTCTCCCTCTCTTCCCCCCAGGCCAAGCCTACCCCAACATTGCCACCTACCGTCTCGGATATCCGGCCCATGAACTGTGTGTCAGTTGAAGCTTTCGCCTCCACCTTCTCCCCCCCCCTCCACCTCTGGCTGACTCACATCCTTACACAGCCCTGTCTCTGCTCTCCTCTATTTCTGATACTCTTGATGCTCTTGCCCCTGTCATAGCTACACTTAAACGTTTGTGTAGGGCAGCTGAGAGGAAATGGCTGGCTTCTTGTTCATCCTCTGACAAATTGGCCTGTCACCTGCTCCAAAGGCAATATTGACTCTCTGTCCTCAGCAAGATGAGAGTCCACATTCAAGCCTGTGTCTCTGCGGCATCTAACAACTCAGACAAACTCTTTAAAATCTGCAAGGAGCTGGCAATCCTGCTGCAGTTTCTCCCCCTTATGTTGCCTCCCAGGCTCTTCCAATGCCATGCCTCTCAATTTATCTCAAAAACCCAGGACATCCTGTCCACCCCTCCTCTTCCCTCTTCATATGTGCTTGCTGACCCTCCTCAGCCACTCGCCCACCATCTTTCTCATCCTTTCCTCTTTTCTCCCCTGATGAGTTTGCTAGACAAGTCAGATCTATGAAAGCTTTATCAAAACAGGTTCATCCCTATTCCTCTTAAACCATCAAGGACCACGTTGATACCCTTACTCCGGCCCTTGCCAATTTCTGCAACCACTTCTATGCCTCTGGATCCTTCGCCTCCCTCTGAAGCACTCCCTTGTGCATCCTCTTCTCAAGAAACCCACAGCTGATCCTTCTTGTCCGGCTAACTATCACCCAATTTCCATTACTCTTTTTCTGGGCAAACTCTTGGAAATGCTGGCCATCATTCTAATTCTGTTGGCTGTCTCCACGACCACCAGTCTTGCTTCAGAGCTGCCAGAAGCACAGAAACTGCTCTCCTGAACATCCATGAAGATCCACTCTCCAACCTTGACTCTAACATTCCCTCTGTCGTCATCCTACTCAATCTCTCTTCTGCCTTCGACACGGTCAATCATACCATCCTGATCAACCGTCTCCGTGATAACTTGTGTATCACTGATCAGGCTATGGCCAGGCTGACTTCTTTCCTCTCTGATCAACCCTCCCAGGTCCAACTTGGGTCCTTCCTATCATCTATCTCCCTCTCCACCTGAGTGTTCCCCAGGGGTCTAACCTCTCTCTGGGGTGTTCCCCTGGGAGAGACCAATACCTGGTGACCGAAAACCAATACCTGGTAACTCTTGCCCAGTGCATTGCCATTTTCTGCTCCAATTTCCAGTGCTATGCTGACAACACTCAACTCATTTTCAGGCCGCCCTTGAAGATTGGTGTGCCACCAACGATCTTTGTCTGAATGCCAGGAAGATGGAGATCCTCCTCATCGCTACACCTTCATTCTCCTTTCCCAAAACTCTCTGGCCAGCCACCCTTGGCCCTCCTCCTACCCCCACCTGTGAGGCTAAGAACCTCGGGGTCATCTTTGACTCCACACTTTCCTTCTCCGCCCACATCTCTCCTACTGCAGCTCCTCAGAGGTACTCTGCCTTTCCTTTCCTTCACCCAGAAGCTCACTGTCTCTCATTGTCTGGTTCTAGGTTGGACTATTGTAACAGCCTCTTTCTAAATCTACCTACTCTACACCCTCTGCAACTAATCCAGAAGCGGACTGGGAGACTTGTCCTTGGCCTCAAGCCCTGGGATTGTATCTTTCCAGCTCTGAAATCTCTCCATTGGCTCCCAGTGGATGCAAGGATTAAATTCAAAACCCTCTGCATTAACCACAAGGCTTTCTGGGGCCTGGGTCCAAAATACCTTCAGCTATCCCTCCACAAATACCTTCCTTCTCAAGCTCTTCGCTCCTCTACCTCTAACTCCCTCAGGGTCAGTCGTTTTTCAAAGAAACGAGCTGGGGGTAGATCTCTGTTTTCGGCTGGGGCCTCCCTTTAGAACAGCCTCCTTGCCACTCTGAAACTTAAGGAGAACCATATCCGGTTCCGGGAGCAGCTCAAGATCTTCTTCTTTGCTTCTGACTTTGCCCCTCCCCCCCTCGCCCCTGCTGATCTGTTCTCTCTCTCGGCACAGTGCACCTGGCATACCCTCTGTCTTCCGGGCCCAGGTACCTGCTCACCCTGTCATCCCCCTGCACTGCCTCCGGCCACCCATTGCACTGGGGTCTGTGTCTGTACCCAAACAGTCCCCCCTTTCTTCCCGCACCTATCAGACATACCCTGTCTGCTGCCTTAAACCCAGCACTTGCCACTTGCTTGCTGCACTACCACTGTTTGTTGTCTTTTATTTATTATTATTTATCTGTTTTCTTCTTTGCTCAGCACTTTCAACTTCTCCTCCCCCTCTCATGCACTGTTCCCCTCTCCCTCTCCCATGCACTTTTGAGTTCTCAATGTAACTGGGCCTAGTCAGATCGTTGTTTTTTTGTCCCTTGTTTGCCCTCCATTGTCTGGTCGCGCTCTGAAACACTTGTGTATGAGCACAATATAAATAAAATATCAATATCAATAGTCGAACCTGAGTATTAGTATCCAAATGCAGATGCATTAAGACAGAAGACCGAGGGCATACCCCAAGCTTCTAATTTAGGCCAGAGCCTGGGCTAAAAAACAAAATGTAATGCAGGCAACAAATGTGTGGGAGCAGCACATATGTTAACAGATTGTGGTTTCCATGCTTGTCTCTCAGGGCAGGTGAATATATGATCATCCTGGGAGGTTTCAACCTGCTTTCGAAACCCACTTTGATGTTGATCTAAAGATCCCAAATCTCTTGCCCACTGTTCAATGTATTTCAATAATATTGTATCAATGTTTTTACTAGAAACCTCTAAAAGATAATCAGATTTATAATTACCGGGGACTGCTCTATCAGCTGTTTTAAAAATAGGCATGATTTTAGCAGTATGCCAAGATATGGGGCAGTACTGAACGAAAATATTATGTTCATAAAAACAAGTGAGAATCCGCACTCACTGATTTGACAAGTATTTAGGAATAATGTTAGTTACCCTATCATGCTGCAGAGCCTGGGAGTTCTTAGCTTTAATTATTTGAGTTTTCACCTCCTTATAACTGATAGTGACAATTCATTTAACCGTAGACTAATCAGCCATTTTGGGACAAGGATTTGAGTATTCCTTCAAGAAATGTTGAATGCAAGGGTCTTGCATTATTGGATTGATTTGCAAATACGCCTGATTTACTTACTCTTCAAAAAGTAAGGACCAAAAATGGGCAGCTTGTATTTTCAATAACAGATTTAACATAGCCTGGCCATTTGTAGTTATTCTGTTGGATTCATGATTGTATCCTCATTTTAAAACCTTTATTTCCTGCTTATAAACAGAGCCTTACACGCCAGTTTTATTCAATCATCTAATATTATGACATAGTTCTTTTTTGTGTGCCTTGGACTAAATGATCAAACACATGGATCAGTCGAGAAAGATTCAAAGCTTGGCCCTGCTGTTGATGCTTAGGGACTATTAGCAAGGATTTTCAAATAAAAGGCTGAACTACTCAAGGAGAGAACAACTGACACTTCTCCTCAAAAGTATATCAATTAGTTTTTGATGTAGCCAGATTGGATTCCTTCCTACATATACAACAAGGAGAGCTGAAACACACTGTTCCAAATCTGACCTAAATCCCAGCTTAAAGAATGCTTGCAACCAATTATGATCACTTAAAGGTGTTTTCATAACTTCAAATAATGAACAGCAATCAAATAAGGAAGGGGAAGTGAGTATGTAATTGATGAGAGAAGCTTGTGAACATCAATACCATGTTAGTTTAGCAGGAATATCACCAATCAAGTTTCTGTTTCATTTTAACAGACCCAAAGTTCCTATTATGTCCGCTTCCAACTTTTCAATCCTACATATGATTCTCAAAACAATTTTTGGGATTCCCAAACTTAGCTGAACAGTATGTATTGAAATCTCTAGCAACTATAATGTGGTCCCAATGCCACAAAGTTAAAAGAACTGCAGTTAAGTGGAGCAAAAAATAAATCCAATTCTGTCTGTATTGCATTCCAAGATACATTCACTAAAAGTAAAAACAACTTCACAGTTAATAGGCCATTACAGGTCTCAAGTCATATTTCAGCTGTTGGAAAACACTCAAATTTAAGACTATGAGTCTATGACCAAACCCTTGCTGGTCTAACCCATTCTCCATGTGTTACATGTTGCCAACAAATTAATTCCCAAACCATTCATTAGTGGAGGTTTGCATAGCCATACATCTTGTAAAATGATAATAGCAACATATTTAAAATTGGGGGCCAACTAATTACTTACGAAAAGGTCACCATGGCCTTGAGGATTCCAAGATAAGACTGAATTATCTGCCTTTAGTGAGAGCAGTTTACAGATTTGAGGGTGACCAAGACCAGTCCATAGGAGTAGGACTGACATTTTGTTCAAGCTTGACAACATGAAAAGACCACTACTTTACTTTATCACCAAGGCAAGACATTAAAATACTTCCATTGGCATTGTTCTGAGTCAATCCATTGTCAGAAATGCAAATTGGTTGAGGGGCTCTTGATGCCCCACAACCCAAGAGGTACTCAAACAAACTAAACAAGCCATAACCATGAGTTATTGGCTTCTTCAATTGTTATTGATGACACAATTCTAGATTTGGGTGAATAAACACAATATCGGTTCAGGAAGCAAAGGCAATCCAATTAATTCCAAATCTTTAATATTGATGTTCCATGAATTAGATACTCATTTAGGTAAAGTCAACGCATTTGACATGTTCGAAGTCAAGAGAGTATCTTTTGATAAGATAGATTCCAAACCCGAACACAATAGACATTCCCACTGATTCGTAGAATTTGAGGTATCAGAGATTACAGTGGCCACGACCATCATATTAATGCTCTTCTATAGATCTTTTATGGAATTACTTAAGACATCAAGAGGAGAATCTGAAGTTAAATGGTGGGGACTTAACTTCCCCACTATGTCCGCATGTACAATTGATACCTCCTCAAAAAATTACAGATCCCGTCGCTGCTGTGTAGTGACTCTATCCTGCTCAGGTGCTGTCGTATGTCTTAAACAATAAGTTGCATCACCATCCTTCATTCGAGCAGCAGCTGAGTTTTTCTTCTTTCCCATTTTCCTTTCAGAATGTATAGAAGAAGGAGTTTCATTACACTAAGATGTAACCTGTATGTCAGGAAAAATATTAGAACTGTCAGTAATAGCCTTCTTTTTGAAAGATCAAAGGAGTTTCCTTGATGACTTATTTAGGACAGAAACATGCTTTCAATTATTTTTTTGTGTTCTTCTTTATGTGGGCATTTGTTGATTTCTGTGTTTTTACTTCTGTAGCAGGGCAAGAAAGAGGGGGTCTCCTCTCCCGTGGAATATCTATATAGCCCATGTTTGAAAATAAATCCAATTTCAAGTATCGATTGTTAATACAGGGGACAAGGTGCTGAGACTTGCCTATGTGTTGCATATATTGTTTAAATACTCCCTATATGATTCTGAAAATGATTAGGATTTGATTACAAAGGCAAAGGTGATTTGTGCCCCTGATGTCCCTTGAGTCAAATCTCCTCTCTGTCTCCAACAAACTTGATGTGCAGTTTAAATTCCACACTAATGTTTGTGTAAAGTTTTACAAGAGATCTCAAAACTATGTTACCAGCTCTTATAATGCTTCCAGCATTTCTTCTAATGAGCTGCAATCATCTTTTGAAGTGCGGCCTTTAAACAGAGTCAACACTATTGCATACTTGATAGCTAGGCAATAATTTACCTCCAATATTTACAGAACAATGACGACAAAGGTACACAAGACTGCTAAGGATCTAATTAGAAAGGTAGTCTTGCAGCACGAACTTCAACCCCAGAAAAAGAGTTTTGATGAAAAACATAATCAGTTCTGGTGATTGTACAATTAACATTAATTTTCACAGGAAAACAATCTGTAATTCTAGAAGAAGGCTGAGTTTTACAATTGCAAGTAATGCTTTAAACAGAAGGTGTAGTAACAAGACCATGACCCTTGATAGACTCCAGATACAAACCATCTTCCATATTAGGAACTGTAAGGCTAATGTGAGGACTTTGAGGAGTGACAGTACAAATACCACCTCTGTGTCCACACCAGGCAAGATAACATGTTTTCTGTGGAGATTGTACATCTGTGGACAAAAGAGGGGTGACCACAGAACAGAACAAATCAGTCACTAGCAAAGTAAGACGCCTGATAAAACACAAAGGCTCAAGTTACTGGGTCCAGCGCTCCCCCGGCTCTAACTGCGGCAACTGCACTTGACCAGTGCCTTATTTCAAGATTAAAATAGTAAGATAGAGGTTTAGGTACTAGTATACCATCCCGGGACCTGGTTCGAAACCTAATTAATTATCCAAAAGTATACTATTACTTGTCAGCCAGTCCTCCAGGCATTTAAAAATAATACCCGAAAAAAATTCAATGCCTCATCTCATAAAGTAATAGGTCTCTATGCAGAAGGTATGGATTTACTGCCCTTTTTTAGTTCAGATCATAAATTACAGTTTCCCAACTGTCAGGGATTTGATCCATCAGGATGATGTCGTTAAACACCTGTACCACAAATGGTACCCAAACATCTTTCATAGAACAGAATAAATCCTTTGGGATACCATCAATTTCCGACAATTTAAACAGTTTCTGTCTTAAAAGGACAGATTTCACCTCCCCCAATGTCACTACGTCAAAAGGCCCCTCATTGCCTGTCCACCTCATAAAGGAGCTGCTTGCACAATATCTATACATATCCGCAGTTCTAAACTCCTCCTTTTAGTCTTTTAGCCAGGTTTCCTCCACTATGTGGACCTCTGTAATCAGGCGACACACCGCATCCAGGCCACCAGTATTTTTTGTCACAATAATCCAGAATACTTTGAAGTCTGACCTCTCTGCCGTGTCACATAGGGCTTCCAAGTTCATGGTGGCAATCTCCCTCCTCCTATCTGTTAGGGCGGATTTATATGTCCATTCCCCCAAAAGAATTTCACTGATATCCACTTTCTGTCATATTTTGCTATTACAGGATTTGATAATGTGCTTTGCACACTAAGATAAGTGTAACATTCTTATTATTACTATAAACTGATGATAATTAGAAATTAATGTTATATATTTTCAAAAAGAGCCAGAATACAATGTTAGTACAATTAAATAATTTATTTTGTAATTGTAATCTTTTGTTGAGAATACACACTATTTTGTCTCTAAAATGCTCTTACTTTTTGGAAAGGACCACTCCCAGGTTAAAACCAATAATGTTTTCCTGCTGGTAACACCACAGCAATGTTTAATTTGTGTGCTGATTACTGATTAGTGTTGTTGATAGCATGCATTTGTTAAACTATGCTGTGAGGAATCTGAGGGCGTCCTCACTCTTTTCCCAAAGATATCCTCCTCCCAGGGAAAGGATGTCGCTATCAGATCCAGACCCTGGTGGTGGATATGTGAGGGAGACTACATGGGTGAAGGAGACCTGGGGGGAGGGGCGAGACACCCTTAAATGAGACACAGTATCCCTATTTCCCTTTCATAATGAGTCCACCATCTCCTCGGCCTTTATAAGCTATTGCCAGTCCCTTTCCTGTTTTTGCCCTAGATCATACCCCAATAGACACCAGTTAGGTACTGGGACAAAGAAAAGACAAACTAGAGTAATACATCTTCGTTTTATTGACTCACACACATACACACACCAGTTAGGTACTGGGATGAGGAGGAGGCAAACAAGAGCAATGCAGCATTCGCAACACAGCAGTGAGTGGTCTAGCCTTTGTTTAACCAATCAACCTGGTGGGAGATTTAAAAGCAGCAAGAACAGAAGAAATGGAGTCAGCAATGGAAGCAGATCTATGAACTGCTGGTAGGAGCACATCCCTCTCCTGTATGGTGTCATGGCAGGCAGAGTGCTCGAGAACACCAGGTAGTTGCATAGAGTATGCAGTTGGAAGCAGCCTCAAGGAAGCTGTGGCGGAATACGAAAAGGGAGCCGGAGTGACCAGCAAAGCTTTGCAGTGAGGCCCACGCTGCGAGAAACGCATCAGTTGCAGGAGCGAAGCCAAGAAGAGCTGCTGTACAGACAGCGTGAGGGGCTGCACGAGAGAGAGCTTGTGGCAGGCGTAAGCACCGACCAGTGCGTCGACCTAGGGAACGGGACACTGGGACAGCAGCGGAGCATTTCAGACCTGTGAGAACGGTAATGAATGCCGATCTGAATGAAAGCAAGTACATTTTACCAATCCGAAGGAAAGCGAGTACTTTTGAATATCGATCTGAATGAAAGCAACTACTTTTATCCAATCTGAAGGAAAGCAAGCATTTTTTAATATTGATCCAAAGGAAAGCAACATACTTTTGAATGCCATTCTGAATGAAAGCAAGCACTTTTGAATACTAATCCTAATGAAAGTAAATACTGTTGAATACTGAACTTAATGAAAGCAAATACTGTTGAATACTGAACTGAATGAAATCAGTTTGGGGAAGCTAATGCTATGAAGCAACTGTGTAACTTGAGAAAATAAGCATTGGCAAGAACCATAGGAACAAATGAAAGTGCAACAAGTAAATAGCGGCAAAAAGAGCAATGGTAAAGCATCATAAAGATGTAAAAGGAAAAAGAAGCCAAGCACCACGGTAGAGTTGGTGGAACAGTGGTAATGTGCCTACAAGGAAGAAAAGGCAATTAAGGTGTATGAGTTGTGTGATCTGTGATGGGTGGATAACTGCACATAGAAAGGGGACACCTGCCTATGGAAAAGCCACTTGAAGAACCTGAAAAGAAAGTTGTAATTTACCATAGAGGATATTCTGTATGAACTGACATTAAGGAACTGTAAATTGTGAAATTGGTGAAGGGTAACCAAACCAGGAGAATTGTGAATTATTATATAGACTTGTGTTTTAAAGAAGATCGAAAGACTTGAACATTGGGGAAGGGACCCCCATTTGTATTGTGAACTATATCAAAACTTGGGGTAGGGAAACCCTTTGCCAATCAAGAGCTGGAAGAAGTTCTGACCCACTATTTGAACACTTATCATTTTGACTTTGAAATGACTACACATTGAATGCAAATAGATCTGAGGGCAAGCATAGGTTTTGGACACAGACAGACATGATGTACTTTGGACTTCCTGACATAGACTATCCTTAGTTTCATTTAGGAAGGGAACTCCCACCTAAGCATAGGGTATGATAGGCATTTGTACAACCTTCTTTCTGTTTAAATAAATGTTTGTAGCCCAAACTTCAGTTCAGTTGTCTGTGTCTACTTCATGATGCCTTCACAAAAGATGTCAGTGTTGGGATATTCTCAATCATTGTCCGGACATTTAGCAAGAAATTGCCCACAAAACAAAAAGGAAGAGCCCGTGGAGATTGGGTGTATGTTAGGGGAACAATTGGAAAATAAATATCCCTATGATGGTATTGAAACGCAAAGTATTTTGTTTTGCTGGATATCAACTGAGTCCACTCAGCCCTGGTGACTGACATAGCAGTACAAGCATTGGTAGACTCTGGCATTAAGCAAACATCAGTATGAGCCAATCTGATTTCCTCTGATATGTTGAGAAATTCTCCTTTGGTAAGAATCATCTGTGTCCAAAGCAATCAAGAGATCTACCCCAAGGTTGATGTTCCCATCCATGTACCAGGAAAAAAACACACTTTTGCCTTCAGCCATTATTCCAGGTCTACCTGAAGAAACAACCATTGCTATAGACTTCCCTAGTTTTCCATCAATGATGCAAGAAGTCAGTCCACGCATCCTCGAAATTCTCTGCTTTGAAAATCTGGCAAGAACAACCATTTGTATCTGAAAATTCCATTTGGCCCTCTAGTAAGGTTGGTTCTCTGCGATTCCCCTGCCCCCAAGATTCAATCAGCATATGTTCTCACTTCTTTCCACAAGAAATCCTCCTCTGAGATGGCCAGGGAAAGGCTGTCGCTATCAGATCCTGAGCCTGAGCCAAATAGACACCAGTTAGGTACTGGGATGTGCAGAAGGCAAACAAGAGCAATGGAAAACTCCCAAACTGCTAGTGAGCAGCCTAGACTTTGCTTGACCAATAAACCTGGTGGGAGATTTAAAAGCAGCAACAACAGAGGAAATTGATTCAGAAGCCTTGTGGTATCGTCGTAAACACCGACCAGTGAGTCAACATAGGCAGAGGGACAACGGGACAAAGGCAAGCATTCCAAAGCTCTGGTAAATGTAATTATGAATGAAAGCAAGTACATTTTACCGATCTGAAGGAAAGCAGGTACTTTTGAATATCGATCTGATTGAAAGCAAGTACTTTTTTTCCAATCTGAAGGAAAGCAAGTACTTTTGAATATCGATACAAACCAAACCAAAATACTTTTGAATACCAATCCGAATGAAAGCAAGCACTTTTCAATGCCGATCTGAATGAAGGCAAATACTGTTGAATACTGAAATGAATGAAAGCAAATACTGTTGAATACCTAAATGAATGAAGACAGTTTGTGGACGGTAATGCTATAAAGAAACTGTTTAGATTGGGAAAACAAGCACTGGCAAAAGCCATAAAAACATGTGAAAGTGCAACAATTAAATAGTGTCAAAACAAGCAATGGTAAAGCATCACAAGGCTGAGAAAGGAAGCTGAGCACCACTGTGGAGTTGGAACAGTGGTAAAGTGCCTCCAAGGAAGAAAATGCAAGTCAGGTTTGTCTGTTGCGTGACCTGTAATGGGTGGACCGTGTGGTCCAATAACTGCACCTAGACGGAGCACACACACCTATGGAAAAGACACTTAAAGTTCCTGCAACTAAATTTGTGATTGAATATAAAGGAGATTTTGTATGAACTGACACCCCTTATAGACTTGCATAATAGCCTGGCACTTAAGGGGGAACTGTAAGTTTTGAAAGGTAACCAAACCAGGAGAGCTGGGAAGTATTACAAAGACTTGTGCTTTGAAGAAGAGTGAAAGACTTGAAACCTTGGGGAATGGAACCCTTTTGCATTGTGAACTATCTCAAACCTTGGGGAGGGGAAACCCTTTGCCAATCAAGAGCTGGAAGAAGCTCTTACCAACTATTTGAACATTGAAATCCCTACACATTGTATACAAATAGATGTGAGGGCAACCACAGACAGATATTTACTTTGGACTTCCTGATGTAGACTATCCTTAGTTTCATTTAGGTAGGGAAATTCCACCTTAGCGTAGGACAAGATAAGCATTTTTTAAACCTTTTTTCGGTTTAAACAAAAGTTTGTAGCCCAAACTTCAGTTAAGTTGCCTGTGTCTGCTTCATGATTCCTTGGCAATGGACAAACACTAATAATTAGCAAGGTCTGTCAGAACATCAGTACCTGTCAGAGCCTATCTGTGTTCCCTTGCCGTAAACCCCAAATATGGACAATGTGTCCTCCGTGGTATGGTGACATTCCTACATGCAATGACAATGTATATTGCTGGTCCCAACCTGGGGGGATGCCTCTGTTGCTGCTCCTCTCCTACCTTTAACCATTAAAAACACCGCAGCCCTGACTGCTTTTAGATATGTGCCCACCCCTCCCCCCTCTGGTCACACTGTTGTCAGCAATCCATGGGAGTATAAATAAGAAATGTGGGGGGAAGCTCGTGGGAGTAGAGAGGATGGGCTGTCAGAGATTTGCACAAATCCCCTCTCCCCCACATGGAATTGATTGTAACTGAAACTTCATATTGCTGATCTAATTAGCTCTCCCATCTGCACATCTCCCCAAATAACAGTGTACAAGAAATGTGGACCAAAGCATTTTAAAATTAGTTCAATGCAATATCATTGTACTGGCATGACATGAGGTTTTGCAAATAGTTTCCAATTTCCGATGGCCACAATTGGCATTCCAAATGATGCATATACGTCACCACCTCCATGCTACCGAAGTGGTCCTACCTTTGTGTTGGCTACCATTGTCAAATTGTAGTCCTACTTCTTCATTGGTGGCTTGTTCAAGTTTTTGATTTTTCAAACTTGGTCACTCTCATGCCCTCCTTCCCAAAAGCCAGCAAGGCCTCTGGCATTGTGTACCTGGGAACCTTCACGGAGACGGGGATGTGAGAGCTCAGCGAGGCAGTCAAACTAAAGCACAGAACTATGGAGAGGAAGAGATAAGGAGATTGGCTAACAGGGAGAAAGAGAGTATACAAGAGAAAAAGATTTTAAAAACAAAAGGCAGCGGGTGAGAGGAAGAGAGAGCGCTAGATAGTCATGTGATATTCCAGGTACAGTTAATGCTTATTACTTCAATTACAGGATTTAGAAGTACAGCACCTAGAAACCAGAGGCACTATTCAAAAACGTGATATTATGATGATGAACAAAGAGCTTCGAAGTTGTCATGAGACAATGTATCAGCGTTTGCAAAAATGCAAAACAATGAAAAAAAGTTATTGTGGGGTCATTTCTGTTGAAACAAGAAATCACAACAGCTTAAGCTACAGCAACGTTCGTGAGACCTGTAAAACTATATTTGTTTTGCATTTTAAAGATACAGAATTATGCATTAAACATGCAGTCCACGTTGACACCACTGAATTCATTAATAAAATCACTCTTTTATAAAAAAAAAAGACAAAAAAAGAAAAAATGACCTTGCTCAGATTGCGAGCCCTGTAAATCACAAACGTTGCTTTGGAGCAGTGTCACAAGGCTGAACAAGGGTTGAGAACAGAACATCGTGCAGTCCAGATCAGGGACAGACCTGCCCCACTCACTTTCGCCAAGAGACAGTGCGTGTGTGTGTGTTTATTCAATAGAAAAATAGGATTGTGTAAAACCACTTTTCAAATTCACAAATATCTTGAAATATTTTGATTCCGTTTATACGATTTACTGAAAAATGTATTCTACAGTGATACAGTGCATTAGCTTTTGAAGTACCTTTGACCTTTTCGTGAGATGGAACCAACAGAGAAAAAAAGCAACCAAAGAAGACATCCAGGAGGGTTTGTAAAGAAATTCATTTTTCAATTTTAGCATATTTGTTCATTCCAATAAAAGGTGTCAAATCTTGATATTTAGTGATGTGATCAAACAAATAGTCTGAGTCTCATTTTATTCAACGTGAAGGGCTTGTGATAGTGGGATACGCACATTCAATTGCCCTTTCGCACCTTTGCAATATTGTGCAAATAAGGGTGCATTCCAAGGCATCTCAATGCACATACCGAATCCACGGATAGGATGTGCTTTGAAACGGACTGAAAATGATCTCACTTCCCTGCACCTGATCCTTCAGGGGCGTAGGAGACACATAAAATCTGGGGGTGGGGGGCAGGGGACACCTTGGGACTTTTCTTTATTTATTTATTTATTGTTTTTTAGTCGACTCGACTTTTCACAAAATTAAAATATCAGTATGTATTAAATCACATATATCATCACTGTATAAAACAAGAGAAAAGAAAAAAGAAAACAAGAAAATTAAGAAAAAGAAAAGCAGTTCAGTCAGAGTACAAAATCCTTTTATTTGGTGTATCACTTCAGAAGGCTCAGCTCACGTAAACATTTTACCACTTCCCAGGTCAAAAGGCATTCATGGCCTGCGCATAGCTTGTCCCAAAAAGATTGGGTGTCCACCCACCATTCCTGGCTTGTCCACAAATCTCACAAACTGTACAACCATCTTAATGGGGGCTTTGCTGCAGACGCAAACCACAGAGTAATATGATCTGTCAATTATTTTGTAGTGAGTGATGATCATGAGCATTTAGAAGCCTCAAGCAATGCCTTCCGATTAGCCAATCCGTGGAGTGCATGTTGTTACAGTATAGAAAAGGCCTGGAAAGTTCTATAAAATTGGACACAACCCACACGGAAACGGTCGGTTGTGTTATCCCCTGCCCAGCTTCATCTCACACCTTCAACTCACAATTCCCCTTCATCGGTAGACGACCCTGCCCCCACACCACAAGATCAAGGCAAAACTGAATGTTTAGGGCTGCAACGGCAACACAAAAGTTGGCAGTGAATGAGGGTGTGAAAGTCGGGATGAACGGATACAGGACTTAACTAGTTGAAGTTGTACTGGGGAGATAGAGGAAAAGTTACACTATGTGGTCACATAGTGTGATGTATGCTATGGCAGACTCAAAAGGAATGAGGGGGGAATGCACCCCTGGCATAGGGCCGCTTTCTTTTGTATGCTCATTTTGACCTACTGGGCTGGTCTTCTTAAAATAAAAAGGTACATATAAACATTTTGTAAAAATAAAAACCATGATCAAGACAAAGCCCGGTGCAGGGGTGTCAAGAAAGTGGAGACCATCTGGTAAATACAATAACATTAACTTCAAAACCCCCAACTCAAACTGTGTGCTGCCAAATAGATCTGCATGCCCATATTAGATCCTAAAACGTGGCACCCACAAATTGCGTCACAGAAAGCAGGTACAAACAAGGAATTATACATTGTGTGCAAGTGGGTTGAATGCGGCAAAGCACACTGCAACATTTTATTGCCCTAACTAAAAAAAATACAAACACACAATTTTGACAACATGGTTACATATATGTATGTGCGTGGGTGCCTCAACCCCATTTGCTAACAAGGACACACAACATTCTAGTCTTCCTGTTTAATTATTGTCAAACATGTTCTGTTCGCCCGATTATCGTCAACCGTGCTCGCCGGATAGACAGGTGGAGTGCGTGTGACATGTCATATCATATTTGCACATTAAAAGCTTGTGGGTGCACACTCGTGTGGTGCACGCTGCATGAATGTTGGCGAGTTGCCGTCATGTCTGGCAAGTAAGTTTAACACTGGGCTTGCTTAGTGACGTGGCCTAGTCACAACAAACAAGCCCATGTCACCAAGCACACTATCCTGTCCTGGATTTGGTTTTTACTTTAGTCTTTCTAAGTCAAAGTAAGACAAAATGACAACTCCCAGAATGCAATGAAAGAATAAATAAAATGCACAGAACTGATACAGGTGTACCCATTGACGTCATGGTCACCACTAAGTAATCATATGCACCTGTAGCTCCCACCTAAAAATGGTGGCCCTCCTGTTAAAGGAACTTCTTCAAATACTTCATCTACCAAGCACACCTTCAATCCGCAATCTCCCAGAGCCAATAACCATGTCGAACCGAATGGTGTAAGTGCTAACAATCACTCAAAAAAAAGAATAGAGACATACATGATATATGACACTGTGTGGAGGCGGGGGAGTTCCCACAACTGCTTAATAACCAGGGAGCAACAATTCAAGTTGCAAAGTACTAGCCAGCCATAAAAAAGTGACTCGCCAACGCAATTCTATATATACACATGACAAAACACACCATTTCTTACTGCCCAAATGTCAAATATCACTAGGCAATGGTTAGTGGAGAGTGCACATTGTACACCATTAATAGCTATAATTTGCAAAAAGTTGAGAATATTGTGCTTTACCATTGACCCAGCACCAGTTTGCCAGCCATGGCCATGCAACGAGGGCATCAACATTCGTGCAAACATGCTACTTATAACCACTGTAAGAAGCAGCAAAAGCGTGGAGGCCTAATGTCAATTCCTGGTTAAAAAACATTTGAGCAGCAGTCACAACTTAACATTTACCTCTAGGATAACTGACACGGCTTTATTAAGCTCTCCACCTTCTGCCATGTGTGAAGTCGAATTTATAACATGAAGCACTGGGCAGCAGGCAGAGCTCAACATTTGGCAGTAATAGTACAGTACAAAGTAAATTGGTTGCATCTTACTGCTATCTACAACAAAGATCG
Source organism: Ambystoma mexicanum (assembly GCF_040938575.1). Lineage (NCBI taxonomy): Eukaryota > Metazoa > Chordata > Amphibia > Caudata > Ambystomatidae > Ambystoma > Ambystoma mexicanum. The sequence continues at coordinate 222,354,211 of NC_090933.1, read as the reverse complement.
TTCTACCTCTTGCACCCATGCCAGGTCTCATTTCATTGGCGATGAATTGCACCTGGGTCTGCAGAGTGATTACCAGGTACAAAGAGTCCATGCTGTGGATCAACATTGCCAGCTTCAACTCCATACTGACCACTCTCACAAAGTGATCTCCATGTTGTTATGCATGTTTGTCGAATACTGCATCACATACCCTTTCTGACTACCAATTCCAAATGTGTCTCCTTTCCCTTTTTGGTCATGGAACATGCCTGGTCCCTCAACCTGGCATGCGCCAGGTCTCAATGCGTTCCCATAATCCACCTAGGTGTTACCTAGAAACCTGCAATGCTGTCATATTTATGGCATGGTAATCGTATGGTCGCCACAGCTTTGCTTTCCTCCGAGGATCCCAGCAATTGCAGTGGCAGGGATGTTGCTCCAGCTGCTTCACTTGCGGGCCTTTGGGCATTGCATGCCCCTCATGGCCACCTTCGAGCCCCCACCACAGCTGTATCACAAGCAAGGGCATGTTCCTCTAAATCCACTTGTCCTAGGTGGCAGCTAGCAAGCCTGGGGCCATTCAGTAGTGGAGTGGCAGCGTTTTGTCAGCCCATCCAGGTTGTTTCTTTCATTGAAAGACAGGATCAAAATGTATTCAGTTTCAACAGAAGTAAAAACCAGTTCTTGTTGAGAGGTTCAACGAGGAAAACCTAGCTCCGAGACAAACATAAATGCTCAAAATGCTTTGAAAAAGTCATCATTCAAAATCCAGCCTCTAAATGCAAGGCAGGATGAAAATCTATTGAAAGATTCAGTGGGGGAAAAAAACAGCTCCAGAGCACGACCAAGTGCTCAAAATGCATTCAAAGAGTCATCAGTGAAAAACTAGCCTTTATAAGCATATAGCTCCAAAAAACACATACATACTCGAAATGCATTGAAAATGTCATCATTTAAAATCCAGCCTGAAAACTACAAGGGAGTATGCACACGTGTTGAATAATCAACGGATGTTAAATACAAGCTCCAAAACACTCAGAAAAGCTTAAAATGCATTGAAGATTTCCTCAGTGAAAAAGCCTGTAAACAGCAGTACATTTTGATCCTGCCTTGTGAGAGGAAGGAAAAGGACTGCGGATCACTAGCTTATAAACCAGAGAGCAGGGAAGCGAGAGATTGCAACATGAGCCGGTTCAGTGAGCAGGGACAGAAAGGAAGAATACCTCTGAGGACTGTGGATTTGCAGCTGAGGGTGACAATTGTTCACATGTCGGCATCGCAGTAGCAGGCAGGGTCCGGACCGGAGCAGTCTAATTGTCTCACCTCAGGCTCGCCACTCACACACTCTCAGAAGCCTAGCAGCACGCATTGCTGCCTGCTGATAGTGGCTTCTGGAAGGTGAGGAGGAGGAGGCTGGCAGGCTGTGCAGCAGTGCACTGCGCACTCCAGGCAGGGCTGGGCTGGCACGTGCCGTATTCCGTGGGGTGGGGGAAGAGGGGACCGCACGCGCAAGAGTTGTCAACTACTCTTACTCATGCTCCTGCGTCGTTCTCCTCCCCCTCTCCCACTGTTGTTGTGAATGGAATCGGATTCGGATAGAATCAACCCGTCCGGGCCCGCGCCTGCTGCGTGCAAACTTCAGAGTCACTTCAGAGTACAGGCACATGGGGATGTACAAATCATGACCTTTAAAAAAAAGAAATGTGATAGCAGCATCGTGAACCTTTGCTATCAGGCTTGCATGCATGTATATGCCTCGAACGGGGTGCTGGGAGCCTGTCATATATTAGAGTCGGATGTGTGCTCTCGGGACTAATGTATGCAAAGGGGCTGGACAGAATATCTTTTGTGCTGATATCCAGCCCCACTGAAATGTTCAGGTCACCTTTAATCATAAGGTGACATCACATTCCTCAAGCAAGTGCTCAGTGTGCTCAGAGAGGGACAGCTTGATCTCACTGATGAGGCCCAACACGCCTGAAACACGTGTATGGGGTTGCTGTTGGTACTCTTGTTCAGAGAGGAATTGCCATAGCATTTCAGTGCTGGACTGCCCATGTGGGTGGGACAAAGACTGGTATGCAAATGCATATTTCCCATCTGTGAAAGGTACAGTGAGCAAAAAGCTTGTGCTGCAAACTCTCATCTCAGAACAGGTTATCATGCCATGTTCTTTGTGGAGAGGAGCACCTGCTACCTTTTTTGAAACACCTTAAATCATAAGGTGACATCAGATTCCTCAAGCAAGTGCAAGTAAAAGAGATGACCCTCTGCACGTTTTCATTTGCACATGTTTTTGAGAATCTGGCCTTCTGAGTTTAATTTAGCCCTTGAATATAAATGATTGGCAACAAAACAGTCATTGGTCTCAGTTGACACCAGGGAGTGAGTGCATCCATTTCAATGTTCTTGTTAGATATGTGGTACCTCCGTGTACTACCATGTTTATGTACAGTACACTAAGGACATTGGAATGACAAACTCGGTTGCAACAGTGACATCTTAACAACACGTCAATCTACCCACTGAAATGTAGATATTTTTTATCCACGAAAATCAACAATGTCACTGTGGAAATGGCGGGTATCGCTAATCATGAATGCAGTGTTACACCAGGGTGTGGTTTGCTTATTCCTACACATGCCTACAAATAACTAAGCTTGGATGCAACTATTGAGACATAAACACCCGGAACACCCCTATATTGTGCAGTTCTGACAAATCCAGTTTTGATGAACAATATCAGTGGTTTGGGCAAGGTGTTTCATGCCTTTGTGCTGAAATATTACAAAGAGGGATTGGCTGAATGGATTCTGGGTTCAGCCTTTTTAGGCACATGCAGGAGGTTGCTCGAGCGTTTGAGCAAATAGGCTTTAGTTGAAGGCAAGGTAGAAAGTATCCAGGATTCAGTTGAGGCTGATATTAAATATGAATGTAGACTTTAGTTGAAGTGCATGAAGACAATTAAAACAATATTTTGATTCAGGTACTGGTAGGAAATTGAAATAGGACTGGGCATATGTTTGAAACAACTACCTACACTACAACATACCAGTGACCTCCTTGTATGAAATTAACATATGTGACATTTTCTGTCTGGGTATATTAAGAACACTAAATCATTGTTTGGATGCAGGCGAAACATTAGATTAAATGTCAGCTCAAGTCAAGATTTATATTTGTAAAGCAATGTTTTCTATAAAAATACAAATATGTATAACCTCAGCATTGCGAACATCAAATTATAAATTCATGAGTGCAATATCAGGATAATAATTGCTTCTGTATGCCCAGAACAGACATGTTGTCGAGGTGCCAGCAACAGTTACAGGGGACCCTGCGCAGGATCCCAAAGTTCAGGCCTGCTTGCGGGGGACCCCACGCACTGTTGGAAGGGTGCATGTATATGCACCCGGGGGAGTGTGCAAATGCAGCTGTTCTGGCTGTTTATGCTTTGCACGTGGGCATGTCAGGGGCGTTCCGGGCGCGACTTGCGAATATGGTTACTTTGCACAGTAAATTCTTCATCCAAATTAAGATAATCTTTCCAAACAAGGATTCTAATATAGTGTCTGTGTATTTTGGGTCTCTGATGGATCTTTCTTCAGACATTATAGTCTCTGACTTCCAATAAGACCAAGAAAATATGTTTTACTAAGAGGATATGCATCTAGAAATTAAAGTTTAGAACTTGAGTTTCCCATAAATTCGTTATAATGTAAAACAAAGTTTATGACAAGAAAAATCAAGTGGAAATTAAAAAAACATTGTTTTGTCAAAAAAAACAACTCCAAAAGATATCATTAGAAAATAGAAATAGAATTTACAGCTGTGTGAAATATATAAAAATATGTTTTAGACATGTTCTCCTCTTGTGAGACGATAATTCCTAAATTATGAAAGTAGAGCGACAAGGACAAGTTCATAAAAATACATCATTGTCACACCTGTAATGTCATGGTTCACTGTGACAATGGGACTAATGTTTTTGGATGGCAACTTTTGAGTACAATAGGGTCAGATAATTCAAATAGGTTTGTACATCACACTACGTGTGATGTAGAAATGAAAACTAAAATCCAGAAATGCATTGTCAAATGAGAAAATATCCAAGTCTCATAATAAAAGACATGTATAAAGTACAAATAATCAAGGCTTTTATGTGACACCCAACTAACTTCAGTGTATTTGTTTTTTGATATTTAGCTTTTCACTTTGTTCTACAAAATATATGTTTATTCATATAAAAGACCTCTTATCTTTAAAAGCAATTCATATATACACATTCTGTGACCCATCTTTGAGCCTACATCCAAATTTATATAACAAACAATAGCATATGATTTCATTCTTAGACACAAAAAGAACCTGGTTGGGCAAAGTTCAGAACTATGAACAACATAGATCTCTCCTCTCAGTGCAATTTGTAGAAAACCCTGACAGAGTCCAGGATAACTTGAAATTCTTGCTTTTATTGCAGTGTCGACTGTTGCTGTATTTAAAGTCGACACAGTGCGTTTCGGCAGTCATATGAACCAAAACTGTGATTCCCCAGATGTAGGGTTTTTTCATCAGGACATGTACAATTTCAAAAACACAAATGTGTATTTCATTTCTACAAAAAACAACACATATATATACATGTCTACATTAATAGCAGGTGGAGTGTGACATGCAAATTCATATAGGATGACTTAGTGTGCCAGTAATCATTCATGTATATCAACAAATGGGCTAAAGGGAAACCTACCTTACCCTACCTTTGGTAGTTGCCAGGTCTCCAGAGGGGATCCCGATAGCCCTCCTGTGTGGAAACAATCCGACAATATCCATACCTATAGATCACTGCATATAAATAAAATAATAAAGGAGACATCTAATATACTTGTAAAGATGTATGTGCAAGGAAATGGCTGATATAAAGCAATTGTGTGCATTTAAAGAGGTCCAATGCAGCAAATTAGTACTTTATAAGTCCACGCATGATTACTATATGTCTTCCAAATATCTGACATGACAGTGTGAACCAAAACGTTTGCCATTCCTGTTGAGTACCATTCCTTGAACAAAACCCATTTCTGAAATGGTGAAATGCTTACCACTTTAGCATTTTCCCTACAAGGTTGTTGACAGACTGGAAGTGACCTGATCCATCACTTCTGTCGTGTTCAATGAAGATGAAAGATCAGCGATCCTGGAATCAGAGATATTTAATTATTATGAAAACAGTTCCTTAGTTATTAAATGGGACATTCTATTTCTGTCAAATTTGTATATAGCATGGTTTTATATTGTGCCCTTCTGCCAATAATGTTGGCCTTGCTGTGCATAGCTCTGTAAAATAGCATGGCATGGAGTGTTAGCCAGATAGCAGTAAGGCAGATCAGGAAATGTTTGGTGTTGATGCAGGTCCGAAGTACCCATTACCTGTGTTTGTTATTATGAAACTCTCTGTGTTGTTTGTGGTTGTACCGACTGGGTAGGTTAGCCATATGTGGAACCCCCGGATTGTGGAGTGCAAAAATGAACAGGATGGTTTTTGAAAGAAGATGGATAGTGTCTGAATCTGTTGAGTACACTAGACCAAGTAGGACATCTATAGGAGTGTCGGAGGTGCAAGGATGAAATAATTTAGTAGTGAGGAATTAGTCGAGGGATGAGGGAGGTGAAGGGGGGAGGGTGTTGCCACTTCCTGGCTCTTGGTGGTAGAGTTCACTGAGATTAAAAGTGCAGACCAGTGGCACACAGGAGGGGTTCCGTGATTCACATTGGTTTCCTGCAGATGGTAGTGCCAAAATTAGCCCAAGTTTCTGGTGCATAGTGTTTAGTCAATTGCTATTCCTTTTCATTTCTTTCAAAGTTGTTGATTGAAAAGTCAAGTCTTTTGCTGTTTTTTGAAAGTCAGGTGGTTCTCCTCAAAACAGAGAGGTTTGGGTAGAACTGAAAAAGAGGATCCTCCTTGCTGTTTCTTGTTGAAGTTGGGGACCTAGTACTAGTGCTGTATTTCTAGACCTACGTGTTCTGGAAGGAGCGCAGTGTTGACACTTACTTCTGAAAGAGGAAGGGCCCGCTCAATGGTATGAATGATGGGCGATGCACAAGGTTTTGAAATGAACCCATTTTTTATAGGCATCCACTGGAGAGTACTTAATGCTGGCGTTCAAATCACTTCATTCTATCTGCTGCATTGTGCATGATATGTCCACCCTTTGTGCAATTTCCTCATTGGCTAATCAGTAGTAAAACAAAGGCCATATTGTTGGTATAATAACACAAGAATTATCTATCCTATAGCTGACAACACATGTACGATTACATATGTGAACTGATAAATTAGCCAAATGCGGCAGCTATTTCCAACCTATTTTTCCTTGGTATGAAATTAGTACCAAAACAGAATACAGTTCATACAGGTAATATATTTCAATCTATAACCTTTAATAATTTTAATGTAATATTGTGATTTTATCAACAGTCAATGCTTCCCATAGGTATCTAATCTATTGGAGAGAGTAGTTAAAAATACATTATTCACTGGTACATAGTCAGTTAGTCAACTATGTACTAATAATAAACTAATGTATGCTTTACAGTATGTTCACAATATATGTACCTTAAATAGCATGAACAACATGTTGAGCAAGCACAGACAAGATATACAATGAACACAGTAAATTGCTTATAGCAATGCAGAAGATAATAGTTAATTGTTCTCTGGCTAACACCAAATACATCATCTCTTAATCATAATTAAGCATATTATGTCCCTGTTGGCTGTTAGTATTTAGTGTTACTGGATATATAACCATCAAAAGTTGAGATTAAATAAACAATCTCAAATAAAGCAACAACAAATGGTAATTCACGTTCATGGCTTTGGGTACAAGGATTGACAATGTGTTACTCCAGAACCTTTTGCTCTGTAAGAATAACTTCTGTAAGTTACCACCTCTTCTAGGGATTTTAACTGCTTCTAACAGCAGTACCTGTAGTTGAGCAAGAGACTGATAATATTCTGCACAGTTATTGGCGACATCAGATTTGCAACCCGTACATTTGACTTATATTCATTCCCCTTTTGTTTGACTTTGCAAGTGCTAAGACTAACACAATGTATCTGCAAGGACAGCACAGTCTATTGTGATATATAAGGAGTCACATATAGCATAGGAATAACCAATGTGTCTTTCCAGTACAGCCCCTGCTATGGACAGGGCAGTGGGAGACCCTGGCTCAAGCTCTTGCACAACAAAGCAGAGAAGGACCGTGCTTAGGAGAGGTAAATAGGTAAACAGGGGGTGGGGGCAAAGGGGCAAGTAAATGTACAGTTTCAAAGCAAGTAAATATAATAACAGATTTACCAATACCCTATTTAACAGTACTCAGCTTTTTGTTTAGCAACCTCTAAATGACAGAAAGGCGAGTCGTCCATGTGGGACTTCAAACCTGTGACTCGTAGTTGAACACAGACAACTGCAAGCACTGAACTTGCTGAGCTAGCTGACATGGAAGGTGCAATCTCAAGCAGTGCACCCAATTGCTCCCAGAACCATCTATATTCCTTCAAAAAAGGCACACCACCCTTGATTCAAGGGCAATATGAAACTAGGTAGCGGCCGTTACTTTAAGACTTCAAGAGTACATTTTACAGGGAGAATGTAAAATATCATATTATAGGATTCTGTGCAAAGCATGTGTGATGCAATGTCATATATCATTTATTATAAAATGTGTCTGGATAAAAATCGCATAACAATCAAATGGTTGTACATTTATTTTAGGATATTAATCAGCACACAGTGCATATTTAAATTAATAACTTAATTATTTTATTTTTCAAACAGGGCATTGCAAAAAGAGTTTGTCTTAGCCATTCACTACACATTACAATGTAATTGTTACATGTATCTATTTACAACCTGTATGAATACATTTATTAACATATTTCAAAAGTGAATGAATTATATATATTTGTACACCAGCCACTGTTAGTATGATGGAACTGCTGACATGTTTCATGTTCTTAATGTCTTTAAACAATTCCCCAGGGAAACCGCTCGTCTATGAAGAAAATCGCATTTCAGCATCTGTATATGCATAGTAATGCCCTGCAAGGCAAAAGAAGTTACATTATTGCCTAAGTACAGTCATTCTTTAATGCAAAGGTGTGCTGACCACAATGCAGTGACAAATATTAATTAGCAATAAATACCTCCACAATCCCATATATTGCAGGGTTAAACCTTTCAGGAAAGCCAAACGGAATAAACACACTAACACTTGGTTCTCCTCCGAACTCTTAGGAATGCGGGCTAGAAAAAGAGCCTCTCACTCTGCATGGGTAGCCAAACCCTGTCACTCCACTGAAGCAGCATTCATGTCCATTGCAAAAGAATACAAAAAGGCCATCATCAAAGCCAAGAGCAACGCTTTCAATATGAGGATATCCAACGCTAAATAATGGTCCAAAGAAATGTTCTCTATTTTTAGAGAGTTGGAATCACCAACGCCTTCTCTGCCCTCCACTTCCAAAAAGGCAGACTGGTGCATTAGTATGCAGTCTGCCATGCTTGACAAGCTCAACCTACTACAAAGCAAAATCATTGCCCATCAACAGGCTTTAAGCCAACTAATTGCTAACCTCCACTGCATGACCTCCCACAAATCCCCTCTTTTTTCCTTCAAAGATATGAATGAACAGGAAGTCATTGCATTACTCAAATCCATCAAGCCGTCCAACTGTAAAGGAGACGTTTGTCCTGCACAGCCCATCAAAGATTGTGCCCCCATGTTAGCCCCTTTCTTGACAGCTTTCATCAATGCCTCTTTCACTTCGGGGCTTGTCCCGTCAAGTCTTAAGGAAGCTTGGGTACGCCTGCTCCTGATGAACCCTGCACTGGACCCAACCGTACCTGGGAATTATAGGCCTATTACCAGAGTCCCTTTCCTTCTAAAAATACTAGACAAGGCAGCTTGTCTGCAGGTCAAAAACTTCCTGGAGGCCAACAACCTCCTTGGTCTACGCCAGTCAGGCTTCCGTCCAGGACATGGGATGGAAACTGTGTTTCCAGACCTTAAAAATCAAATTGATGACCTCAGAGAGGCTGGCAAACCGGCTCTCCTCCTACTACTACTCGACCGACTATCAGCAGTTTTTTATCTGGTTGATCATAGCACCATCTGTCCCCTGCTTTCTTCCACTGCCAACTTCTCCTCCAAGGCCACTGAATGGATCGCCTCATTTCTCCAGCCTCTACAACCTTTTCATGAAGCCCTTATTTAATTTCTTGGATGAGCTAGGTATATCATATACCAACTACGTGGACATCCCCCTCACCGGCGACTATGACACTGACATGGAACAACTAAATTCCATTTACTCCAAAATTCAAACCTGGATGGCATAAAACTGGCTCTGCCTCAAAGGGGAAAAAACTGAACTGCTTCTTACTGGGGCCCTGGGAAACCTAAAGAAACTAAACTAAAAATACAACTCCTTTACCATTGACAGTACTCCTATCCCTGTGTTGCATGTGGTCAAAACCTTAGTTTTTTTTTACACTTCAATCTTACCATGAGCAGACAAGTCAATGCGATTGCATCCGCTGCATCATGCCATGCAAAATTGATCACTACATCCAGACCCTCCTTGTCCAAAGAGAACTGCCTCACCATAGCAAGGGCTATAATTGGATCAAGGCTAGACTACTGCAATGCCCTCCTGGCTGGCACCTCTGTAAAAAACATAAGAAAACTTCAGACCATACAGAACAATGCTCTCTGGGCGGCCACCGGCATATCGAAAAGGGAAAATATCTCTGCCTCCAGGAGACAGGTCCACTGGCTTCCGATCAAGGAACACATCACCTTCAAAATTCTCGCCATCGCATACAAGTGTCTCAACAAGACAGCACCCCGGTATATGTCCCAGAGATTTGCTAAACCCATCTCAGAGAGGCCTACTAGAATGGCCTACTCCAACAGGGTCAGTGTTCCCAAAATCTCCAGGTCTCGCGCTGGAGGCTCTAGCTTCTCCTTCATCGCCGCGTCTCAATGGAACTCCCTACCTACATACATAAGGAGCATTGAGTCACACACTGCTTTCAGGAAAGCTATCAAAACGTGGCTTTTTATATAAAAGGCCTCTTGGTGTTGTTGACCACCTTTCTGCTTCAACGTGTCACACATGCACTGTAACCAAAGGTGTTACGATTTTCCTTGTTTTTTCTTGTACATTTGTACCTGCCTCATGCTCATTATGCACATGTTCAGCTCTTTGTAACCCATGATCCTCCATAATGCTGTAACTAAGAGATTTGCTTGCAACAGCACCTCGATGCCTGCGGGCTCTAGTGCACTTTAAAAATAAAACGATTAAAAAATAAAATAAACCTCCCCACAAAGAGTGGCTGAACCAGTTATCTGTCAAGTTCTGCCTTGCACACTGCGTTACCAAGACATCAGTTCATGTGTTGGGAGTTTTAAACTTTTACTCTCCTGCAGTGCTCTGTCCCATTGCATGTGCTGGAGCACAGTCCTCTCCCAGGACAATTGTGTTTTTTCATGGTTTGGAGCTGGGATGTTGCCTTGCACATTGTAACCAGTGTCCACTCTTTGTGTAATCCTGGATAAAAATGATGCAGCATTGGAAAATAAACTGTCTTGCAAAAGTATGCTTGGGAAAAATTAAGAACAACAATCATACTTAAACGTGAGAACCCCTGATAAATAGCTAACATCTCTGAGATAGACCCAAGTGCCAAATACCATAACCTGCTTTAACTCACACTGTGGAAACACGTACAAGAAAAAAACAAGATATTTCATCATTTCAAATCTGAACTTGTAACTGTCCTACTTCTCTACTATTCTTGCACCTGTCAGCAGCTATCACAGATGTTGCGTATCCATATTTCAGCATATTTATTAAATATCTGAATTTCTCCTCCCTTTGTTAATAATGAAAACATCCACGAAGGCAAGCACAGAACAAGCTGTTAGCAGGGATGGAAACGCCCTTCTGTACAGTCAAGATTTTGGCAACGGCATCGATTCCGGATGTGGCCATTTTGTGGGAAGATTTAATCGATTAAGAAAAATCTCTTCCTATGCTAGTTATATGGTAATTCATTAGAGACACAGCAGCAATGCTGGAGAAGGCATAGTTAGAGTCCATAAGGGGTGGTGGCCTTACCATTGAGTCAATGAAAACATAAACAAACTATATTTGCTGATAACGAACGGGCCTTCCCAAACTAAGCTCCAGCCATTTTATAATCACTTTTGACCAAAATGACAGTCACTACCCACTTACCACTCTGCCCTTTTAACATTAAAATGATACTGAGGGGGTGGTTGTTGCCAGACTAGGGAGTCGATCCCATGATGGTCAACACATTTACCCACTCCCTTATATTGCACTTGATATGCAGGATTGGCTTGGTTTCATGGAACGGAGTCTTTTCCAAGCAGGAAGAAGTCGACTGACTACAGATAACTGTGTATGCATTGAAGTGTCTTTATTTAGTACATGTTCTTAAAACCTCCATGAACAAAATGACAATGGTGGTTAGTGTTCAGTTGGTTGATGAGCCTAGTGCAGTTTCTGCAGGTTCCGAATGGACACCTATACAAATTATGAAGAATAGTTGATATTCTTTTATTTGCCATGCAGGTCAATTGTCATCCAACATCTGTTCATTTTACAGAAAGAAATCATGAGTATTTTTAATAAACCGTTTCAAAATGCTGTGCTTAGTGTAAACAAGAGTATAGCTATCCTGTCTCACACTACTTGAACCCCAAGTTAGGCCATCCAGCTCATAAAATATGCTCTTCTTTCTACAAGCCCCTTTCTAAAATCTATTGTGACCCAAATGAGCATCCTTCCGTGTGTATTGAAATACCCCATTCCTGCTGTAAAACCTTGTAGAGGAGGTCCCAAATAATGCCTACACTCCAATCGTCCATTTTGAAGTACCAGGAACATTCACACCAAAATATGTGATGTATGATGAGCAAATAAACCAGCAGAGAGCCACAGTAGGGCTCTGCCCAGTACCCATTAGAAGAACAGCGCCTATTGACGTACCTATACCAAGAACACCATGGACAGTAAGGTATCCATTAAGAAAACCCTACCAGCAAATAAGACAAAATTAAGATTGCTTAAGTACCATCCCGGAAGAACCCAGAAAGGCCTTAATGGAAGACGAATGGTGACGTCACGAGGGCCCAGACTGACTTGCAGATAGAAGAAATGGCAACCATAGAATGATGTAGAGAGACGAAACGTTATGAATAAGGATATCGTGAACATAGAATGAAGGGACGATGTCAAAATGCAAGAAGCTTAGACTGTAAGCAGGATGAAGATATCCAACCCGCTAACGCCTGTACATATGCTTGAAACGCAAGAAGCTAAGAATCCATTGTGGCTTGCTATGCTTAGTAGAAGAATAGAGCAGCAAGCGCCATGTTTACATAATGTACCTCAAAACAAGGCACAGTATTGTAAGTACAAGTCGACTTTGCATTAAAAGCAGAATCAACTTAGGTTACTAGAGGCAAAGCACGACAAGCTTCATATTCTAGCAAAACAAGGATAAACGGCTGAATCGGAACTCAGCAGATGCAACTCATGCCAAAGGAGCCAAGGTCATACCAATAAAAAAAACAACAGTAGCTACATCTAATTGAAACTTTAGAACAGAATATCCTCCCTCTGAAAGGTAAAGATAAGGAAGTGTAGGCAGGTGGCCAGCCAAATAAGAAATAAATGCACAAATCGAGAGAAACTAGGAAAATTCACGGTGTCTGCATCACGTGACCATCCGAGCGAGAAGAAGCACGAGTTCGCACCTACGCGTGGCTACCGCCCAGGAGAAGATAGCGGAACTTTCTCAGTCAGAAGATGTCATTTTGAGGCCAACCACAGTAACATAATTGACACATTGTTGTTGAAGTGATGATTGATGTAACCTTAATTGGAGGAAGGCCGGTAGCTGAGGGGGCACCCTGCACCTGACTGTCCATTCTGCGTGCTGCTAGCGAAGTGGAAGTTTATGCATGGGGTTGGAGCCAACCCAATCACAAGGGACCAAATAATCTATGGTCCTATAGTTAGTAGAACCAATGGGACGTTGTACTTTTAGTGATGTCTACAGTAGTCATTTGTTAAGGAAGGGCTTAGACGCCCACCTGACCGTGTTTACCCAATCCCCTCACTCCGTTACCATATACAGAGATAGCACCTATATCAAAGTTTCCTTTTCCGAACCAATAGAAATGCTTGTTAACTTTGGAGTGTTACACATCAGCTATGACAAGTTGAAGCAAGACGGACTATCGCATCACTGCCGATTTCCATGACTCCCCGTTTTTTGTACTTGTCATTAAACGGACTCCCTTTGCCAAACCATTGAGTTGTCCTTATTGATTGTTGTTGGAGTAATAAATATGCACCCCCATCCATCCCAAAGGTGCAGCTATCTCGTCTTAAAGTACTTCTGAGCAAACCCTGACTCTGTGGGCCCAGCTGGGAGACTCCCCAGTACAACCTATTGTGACCCAAATTGTCCTCACTCTGTGTGCTTTTGATGGGGCCCGAGTCCTATAGTAAAATCTTTTGTGACCCAAATGGGTATCCCTCTGTGTGCCCTTGCTGGATCTTCACTGCTTGAACTCTGACAACTGCAGCCCCTATCTCCAGACATTACAGAAGACTTCCCCAATTCTATTTATTCCACAGCACCATCGGGTGATTCCAATAAAGTGAGCAACACATTTTGAACACATCTAAATCTCTGTGGGGAGGGGAGTGTTCAAAATGCCTTTGAAATATTGTTTAACACCGGAAAGATTCTGAAAATATTGGTATCTAACCCTTGAGACAGTGAGCAGGTTGTTCAGCTAGTGTGCAAAGGCGGAGATGCAGAGATCTGCATAAGACATACTTCCCCTATGTTTATAAATCAATGTTCTGTGATTTATCGATCTTGAGCCCTACTTGGAAGCAAAGAATCAACAAAACAACACAATACAAATAAAAAATCCATTATCGTGAGTTATGCTTCATAATTAACTTTGCTCATGGCTAATTGGAAATACACTGAGGAAAATGAAGGAGTAAGGCAGTTGTGATCCAGACCAACAGAAAATAGTAAAAATCATAAACATGATTGTGAGATATGTGGTGCAATGGAGTGAGGGGAAGTGTGGTTGCATCAAACGTGAGCAAAAGTCTGACAGGATACATAGTAGGCTTAGACATATCTACTATAACTCTGCACAGGTATATGGAATATCTACCCTTGGAAAATCCAAAATAAAGCTTGCATCAAATCCATGGATAGAAAAAGGTAACGCTGAAATAAGGGGTGTTGTTTATCTATTTATTTAGTTGCTTAAAGCACCGACCTAGTAAAGAGCAGCAGAGAATTGTACAGAGTGTGGGTAGCCAAAGTGCAGTGATTGGACTTGGGATCTGTGCATCGGTATGTGTGTCTATTGGGATTGGTTCTTGTGGAAAAAACAATGTTCTGAGAGATTTGCAAAATTTGAGAATTGTGGGGGCATTGCGAGACGATTCTGGGATCGAGTTCCAGAGTGTGAATATGTGAAAAGAGAAGGATGGTTAGCGGGTCCTGCCTTTACGGATGAGTTGTGATTCAAGCCATGTGAATTATTTGTAGTGCGAGGAGTGTGTTTCACCAGATATGTAGTGGTTAGCGACCAGGTATGCCAGTGTGCTACTCGTCTCAGCTATGTAGATGATACATGCTGTCTTGAACAGTATCAAGGCCTGTAGAGGAAGCCATTGTAGTTTGAGTAGGATGAGGGTGATTCCGTCTAATTTTCACTTACCTGCAATAAGACCTGATGCAGCATGGGTGACTGTTTTTAACAGTGCCACAAGCCCCACCAGGATGGCATTATCCCTATCAATGTGCAAGACTACAAGGTTTGCACTATGGTCCGGAAGTACTGCAGTGAGAAGGTTTTTGATTTTGTGAAGGGTGTCAATTTGGAGTCATGCAATGTGCATCTTCTTGGTTATGTGTTTCTGGAAGGACAGGCTGCTGTCAATGGGCAAGCCTAAGGGTTGGAGAAGTCATTGTTTAGCAGGGGGACCAATGAGGAGTCATTCAGTCTTTGATGGACTGGGTGATGGTTAGGTAATTGTAAAGATGGCTCATGTCTGGTGGGCTTTTTACACTCATGTACAACTATCGTCTGTGTAGTGGTGGATGGTTACATTGGGATCTTTGAGGAGAGTGCCCAGAGGCTCCATGCAAAGGTTAAAAAGGATTGGTGAGAGGATGGAGCCCTGAGGGTTTCCACAGGAGACTGGGAGTCAATTAGAATGCAACATGTTCATCTGGACAGCCTGGCGCCTGCCCGAGGGGTAGGTGGTCAACCAATTAAGGGCAGTGCCAGAGAATCCCATCCTGTCGGTAAAGAGGGAGAGGAGAATGCGGTGGACGAAAGTGTCAAATGCAACCAGGAGTTCAAGGAGGACAAGGAGGTATGAGTCACCCTTATCCATGATTTGGAGGGCCTCATCCACCACCAGGATGGTTAATGTGGTGTTGGTAGTAATGATATTACTGTGTATGAGCTGGTCTATGTGTGCAGTGTATTGTGAGTGGAGGTGTTCTGGTGAATCTGATAGTTGCAGGGAAGAGGGGGATTGGGATGGGTTTTATTGAGTCTTTGTGTTAGAATAAACTATTAGATTTCCAGGCTGTTGTTAGTCAGTGTGACTGTTTTTAGTTATGTTGTTCCATATCAAAAAGCAGAGAACATACAATTGTAAGTTCTGTTGTAAGGAAAGATCTGAAGAGACTAACTCAACTGAGTGTGATCCTCTAAGATAATCAACTGAGGTCTAGTGTTACTAACTGACAGTCTAATACATCTCTCCCTCATCTTCCCTGGTGTTGGTGCTAGAGCTATAGCAGAACTCACATTTTAAGCTCTATTACACTCGAGCACACACACACGCACACCCCCGCACACCCCCCGATCCACAGCTAACTTGGCTTTGGAGCTCTGTGATTTATCAGGTCTTGGGCTCTCCCCTCCAGACAGAACACATACCCATGGTTCATCGCCAAACCACAGAGAACCATACTGGCAATCAGGATTCAGTTGTTTCTGGCTACCACTCATCCAGCCCTTCTTTTTCACACCTGCCTCCCACTCTATCACACTAAAAAACCTACTCCACCTCTTTCCTTGTAGAGCACTGTGCACTTCTGCCACAAAGACGGCCGAGGCACTCCATACAAGAGCACTGTGTGTTACAAATGAAAACGCAGTCAATGTGGACTCATTGCAGATTATTGCTGACAAAGCTAGTTATAATACTCTTAAATATTTTCTTGATGCAACATGCCCGGGAGCAGGGTCCATGCAATAAATCCAAGCGATTAGTGATGAGACAACTAAGAGAAAGGCTGATCGTTGCCCACATTTGGTATGGAGCCCTACAAGAACGCATACCTGCTGCGCATTATCAACTTGAATAGGAAATTGATATCTGCTTGATGGTGATAACTCCGTCTTTGCGTGGAATAACCCCCAATACAACTATTACTATAGGTTAGTCTCAGGACATAAACCTACTACAGGATGCTAGCCTTACCTCTTGCTCTGTCTTCTTTGCCTGTTCTCTGAGCTCACCCTCTACTCCACTCTACTCGTCATCCTCGTGGCACTACAACATTATGCCCAAAGCTGACAGCCCCTGTAAGCACACTGTTGTGTACTTGCTTTAAGCCCTTAACCCAGTCCTGCCCATTAAGCCTTAGGATCTGGACTTTAAACATTTTGCCCTAATCCCAGGGCCCAGAAATGAAAGCCACTGTGGCAGAATTCCCACCGTGTTACATGGAATGGCACTGTCACTCTGATGGTCCTCACCTTCATATTTTCACCCCAGTCCTTGGACAGCATATCTCTTCCTATTTGCGGTCCTATCTTGCATATATTAGAACAGTAGTCCTATGTTAACGGACTTGTATATAAATGTTAAGCAGGAAACAATGAGGAAATAGAACCTCTTCTGAATGAATTCAGCAGACCACAATGGACAAAGGTGGGGCAGTTGCAACATATGTCTACCTCGCTGAAGGTGAAATCAGCAGTTTAATTGAGGGGGATGAACAGTAAAAAAAAGCCAGTAGGTTCAAAGCCATTTAATTATGTAATCACACTGTTGTTACTCGAACTGCACGATGAAAATCCAAGGTAAGTGTGTAACGGGGTAAACCAGTTACTTTGTAGCAGCTACGAACTGAAAAAAGTAGATTTGAAAACACTGAACAGTAAAGATCATGCTGTATTCTTTACATCTCGGTGTGAACACTATCTTAGGTCATGCTGGAAGACGGAGGCAGCAGTCCTTGGCTATTTCTATTGTTTAAGAAAAGGCGTTTGATCATGTGAACTGGAGCTACCTCGAGACAGTGCTGAAGCATACAGAATGGAACCTGAGATGTTTGGGTGTGGGCCGTCTCTATATAAGGAAACCAGTGGCCAAATAATGACAAATTATCATTTCTCTGAACACTTTAAAATGGAAAGATATGCAAAACAAGGGAGCCATATGCAATCCTTGCAGTTTAGTGCTCTTTGAAACCCCCTAACAAATGTTTGAAGGCAGGGGTATGCAACCTGCAGCAACCCAGATGATTTGGACTACCACCCCCATAAATCCTCACTATTAGCTATGCTGGACATGGCTGATAGGAGTTGTAGTACAAAGCATTAGGAGAGGCAAGGGTTTGAGACCTGTGCTCTAAGGGATAGCAAATAAAACATGGCCGGTTGCATTGGAAATAGAGAATGCTGAGATCCAGATGTTTTTGATACCATTAATAATGAGATAACATGGATTTGGAAAGGTTTCAGGATACAAAGTAAAGTGGAAGACATTAAAAATTAAAATTGATAAACAGGTCTAAGAGTGGGAGTCAAGAGAACCTGGCTAAATGTCTATTCACATTGGTGGAACCACAGATCGAGTATTTTGACAATGAATTGGCACAAAACCATAAGGAGATGGCAAATGTGAACAAAGGCACAGTCTTAGACTTTATGCCATCAGATGTACATAGAAGGATGACAGTGAAACTACATTTTGGGCAGAGCTGAAACGTATTAAAAAAAAGGACCTAATTTTCAAACTCTGACATCTTGTGATACATATCTGGATATAGGTTTCACGACGATGCTACACACAAATTGAAAATGTATTCAAAATGTCCTTTGGGAAGCATATAGGCCTCTGCTGTCATTTAAAATGCTGTAGACCCCAACTTGGAAAGGTGGATTTAGCCATGGATGTCGCAAAATATCTAAAGATATTACTGCAAACTATCTTTCTCCTGGGGCGCGAATGAAGGAAAAAGGGAAACGCAAGGACTGGATGTGAAAGAGCCAGGAATTAATGTCAGATAAACAAAATTATTTCAAGTCTGGAAAAACAAAAAAGTGAAAGATGAAAGAGGTGATTTTCTTTTTGAAGAATGTATCTGGAGAGGTGATGGAAGCGTGCAAAGTGGCAGAAGTCACTAAACTTAAAAGAAATAATAATGAATATCCCAAAAATAGGAGTTTGGGCCTCCTTCAGCCCGGAAAAGGCAGTTATAAAACTTTCTCAACAATGGGATAAAGGCGATAATCGCATCATGTCTGTTTGATAACATATATTTCCAGGAAAAAATCAAAAAATATTACACGTAAGTCATGCTTATACTTAATTGCCACCCTCTATTATGAATCATTTCAAAAATAACCTGGTGTGCTGGATGGTGAAATAGGCCCAGAAATATTGAGAGATGGTCTTGCTGACCAGAAGATGTTCCTATCGCGTGCATTGATATGCAGTGCTACCTGATGCAACATAATTCTGCTTTTGATTACAAAGAATTCCCGCAAAAGTGAGCTATGAATCGATTAGAAACAGTTTATTTCTGGGGTTGTAGAGCAACAATGGGAACATTCCCTAATCTCTTTGTACAGAGCAAACTTGCCCTGTCGTTTTTGAATGATGTTTTGCCACAATCTGGTTGGAGTCTAACAAAAAAAGGAAATGGAATGAAGATTCTGATTAATTAAAGGACTTAATCCGATTCATTAGCTGGAAAAACAGTGCATGAAAAAAACGATTTCATTTTGCCAATCAAAACATTCTGTGGCATTGGAAACTCCCAAAAGCCTTAGGAACCCGAAGAATAGCTGGCAGGGTGCCAACCCTGGCAACCACAGCGAGAGAGAGTGACATCTTTAGTGTCATGTGATTAGAAGATTGCATTCTAGAGGGAGAGCATAGCTACTTTGGAGGTTCCATGTGATAATAACCCTGCAAAAATGTCGTCGTACAAGAATGGTGCAGTTTTTTTGTGTCAATATTACCATGTGAAACCTGCCGGGGACACCCCTGCAACTCCCATATTGTTTTTAAAGCGAGCAGGGTGGCACCCCTGCAACCTCTGCTCCCATTTAACCAATATATTGTCCCCATAAATAATGTTGCCTATGCCGTTTCCCGGCGACTATATGTATGGCAACATTATTTATGGGGACAATATTACCTGATACCATTTTGGAGGTGTAATTGGATAACTTTGTGCAAGAATTGCACTATTGCTCATACAGTTGTGAGTTTATGGCCCTTTGAAGGTGCATCTATTACTGGATGGGATTACACCAGAGTAATTCTGAGTCCAAATAACTGGACACACTCAAGAAAATGGCAAGTTGCTGTTTTATTGGCAATTATCTGAAACAGGGAATTTACAACGAACAGCAATGGATGTACGCTCATTCTCAGCGATTTCCACAAAAAATACAATTATATACTTCTTTATGCGTCAGAAGGAGGTCATGCTACGTGGCAATAGTGTAAAACCTATCGAGGTTTGGGATTGGTTAAGGGCCACATCTAGATATACAATCATATAGGGACTAGATTTGTGATTGGCTGTCCGATATCAGGTGGACAACGTATGCCTACCTTTTCATATGTGTCATTCAAGAACAATCATTTACAGTGTTTCATTGGTTTCTTAAACTGTAAGTTCCTTCGTTATACAGACTAACACAATTGGTTTGGCATGCTTGTGTGATGTCTGGACCAATAGGTTCAATTAGCAGAACATTAGCCAAGACCCACGTGCAAGTAGATAGAACATGAGGCTGCTCTACCACCCAATTAGCCCCACATCTTTCATCACCTATACCTTCAGTCATTAAATTGTCTTTGTACATGGCCTTGCAGAGTATTCTTGTCTTGGGAATGCAACAGGAGTGAGGGCACTCATTATCATGTCTGGAACTTCAAGTTCAAGCCCTATTTACAGCCTTGACTCAGGCCAGAGAGACTCTGAACACAACTCCAATAACCTGCTATTCTACTGTGGCACAGCCTTCCATTTTCTTTCCATGATTCCTTGGCTTATTAATTCATGATACCAATGTCCAGTTCCCATATAATGGCAGCTCTGCCTGCATTCCATTTACTACTTATAGCTAGCATTTACAATGACTTGATCTATCTTGCGTTTCATCATATGTACAGTCTTTATACTTCTGATTTCTGCAGCACTTTGTAGCGTGTAATGTTTTTCTTTAATACTTTAAGGTTCAGGTGATCCTTTACTTCGTCATTTCTCCTCTATGATCCATACATCGCATTCATTCAGTATTTCAGGACGTTGTGCACTCTTTCTTATGATGTCATTAGTCAATTTTCTTAGCCCTTTCTCATATTCCTTCAGAGAGTTCCTCCTGTAGGCTGCCATGAACTCGAGGGTACATTCCATATGGATGTCTTAATGGATACCTTTTTCCATAAACTCGCTGCGGTATTGGTACAAAAGCTGGTCTTAGACAAGGCACGGTCTTATGTTTCCAATACAGGGGAGCTAAGGGGGTAGGATATCCTGCGGATATGTACGTCTGCTCCTCTAAAGTTGTGTTTAGTTAAGTATGGGATATTTGAAAAGAGCAGTCCTGTGCCATTGGTGCCATGGCGCGAAAAGTGAGTTAGTACTGAGAGGTTTTAAGAATTTGTCATTGTGATAGAGACCATAGAATTTACACTTCGAAGAGATGGGTTTTGCGTATCTGCACATTCCATTAGCGCTTGCATAACTGTGCAGTTATCCAGCCTATTGCTTGCTCTGATTCTGCTTCATGAAACTGATGATCTTACTGAACATTTAGATTTTGATGATTTATTCAGAAATAAGAGATCCATAATACACGTCCCTAAAACACAAATGCTGGCAAGAGGAAATTAAAGCAATTGAGACATTAGGAGTATGGTGTGAGTGTGGACACATTAGGGGCCTGAATCACAGAGTGTTTTCCAATGGGATTGCATCATTATAAACAATGTCTGTGAATCAGGCCCTAGCGATGTCAGATGTCAAGATGTTTTACCATTCTGCCAAATTATGAGTCTGACTTTGGGTGGACCCTTCCCATGACCGCATTTGTGCCACATGTGGTTCCATGTAATGAAGCCCTGTGTCTGAGGATATTAATGTGAGGTTTTAGAACCACTGTCAGTGAGATTCTGAGACAGGACCGGCTCCAGGCATTTTCATCTGGGTGGGCCAGGGTTGTGATCAGGGGGGCCCACATTCCATTGGGTGTGGGTCTAGGAGTACCCTAAACAAAGTGCTGCCGTTAATCCAGATTTCCCAGATCCGTGGTACAGCAAACATGTCTTCCCAGATCTGCAAAAATACATTTGCACCACTCTATAAAAAACTTTAGCAAAAGAGAAGCAACGAAAACAGTGTTGCAACATCATCTACCTATCTTCCCTTCCAATCTGCTCTCGTCTTTCTTTTATATTTGATCCTCCTTCACCTTTCTCCGTCCAGTCACCTCCCTTCAGCTGCCCTAACCACTGTTCCCATTTACTTCGTCTCCCACCCATTCACACCAGCATGCCTTTCCTGGACTAGTTTGGGAGAATAGAGGATGCCTCTTCCTCCTCCTCCTCTGAGAAGGCTGAGCAGTGAGGTCTCCAGTCTTTGTACCATCTCAGATGGTGTCTGCCCAACAATACCTTCGTTAGCACTGTGGCTACTCCCAGCAGGCCTCGGAGGAGATGCTTGTGGTCCCTCCATCTTGTTGTGAAAGATAGATCCCCACCCAGAATACTGAAGCAAGGAATAGGAGATTGTGTTTCCTAACCAAATTACATTTTTTTCCAAACTTCTTTAAATTTCAAGAACGTACCATGTCCACTCAATACAGGTAGTCTTGTTGATCTTAACAATATTTTCAGCTCAACATATCTTCCAATAACATACATATGTATACAATCCTCCCTTCACCCACTCATTCCACAACCTCCCCCCTCCTTTCCAACTGAACACCTACAGTAGTCCCATTCTGAATGTCTCCCATCAATGGTTCATCTACAAAATTACATTTTCAACACAAAATGTTATTTTTCTTACATTTTTGCACCACATTTTAATTTAGTTGAGAGTGCAGGGGAGCGCTAGGGCTTTAAGGGCTGCATCAGGAGGCAGGCAGTGCTGGTTGAGGGGGTTGCGGCCTCCTGGTATCGTGCCCCTGTACATCATTGTCTGCTAGATACTGTATACATACTAGTGCAATTGTCCATGATGACTCTTTGCTTGATGTGTTTTCTCGGATTTGCTATCGAATGACACAATTGTGTTCAATAAATGTGGCCCAGATATTTTCAAAGTTAGATATGTCTGTGTCCTAATCTCTATGCTGCCCATCTATTAAACCATGAGTGAGGCTTTTTGGAATAGCGTATAATGTGAGCTGAATCACTTCTACGGGCACCTAATGTTAACAGATAAGGCATAGTGAAATTAGGAAATATGCCCAGGATCACACACTTTGGTCAAGTGGTAAAGCCATAATTTGAGCCTAGCCTGAAATTTAGATACTTGACCACACATCTTCTAAGCTCAAGTTGGTACAAATATGAGTTGAAGTTTGGCTTTGAATACCTAAAATAATACTAAATTGTATACAGATTACTTTAAAAATGCACAAGTCACATGATAAAGCAACCTGACAACGTATTCATCACTGTAGAAACATGGTGATGAAAAGATTAAGGGGGGGGGCATTTTATTTTAAATCCTAAATTGCACAGATTGAAATTCTCCTGTTTTTACTTTTTTGCAAAAGGGGCCATTCATTAATTTTAATTTTTTCCACAAAGTACTTGAAAAGTAAAGAGTAAAACGCATTGCCTTTGCTCTTTACTTTACCACTTTGTGTCTGGAAAAGTGTAAATCACTTCCACAATTAACAATTGTGGGAGCCATCCACAATGGATTCCTTTGGACTCTGCCTGCTTTTTCCAGGTGTAAAAGTCAGGCAGGTCCCTTAGGAATCTATTGGTTTTCGGCCAACGTAAAAATACATGCTGGTGGAATACCAATTGGATTTGGCAGGGGGACCTTGTTAAGTCCAATCTGCTCTCCAGCGTCACCTATCAAATCATACAAAATCCTGCAGTTCATAAAATGTGGAGCTACATGCATTTAGCGCCACTTCTTTTACTCCGTTTGACCTGGAAAATTATCCCCTATGACTGTAGCTTTATTTTTCCCATCCTGAATGGAAGCCTACAAGCTCCAGCATAGCAATTATTGAGAACTTACAAAAAATCTCATACAGGCACAAAGTGAAATTAAATGCATGACAAGGTTATTGTTTCACACAGCTTGTTCTGTATCCCCTTACTTACTAATCACCCAACAATCACACTTAAATAGCTTCTTAAAACCCTATATAAAGTTTTTTAAAGTACCACAGCAATGGCCACTGTCTTTGTACCTTTTCTCATCTATAATCACTTCCTGTTGTACATAATCTGCTTCTGAGACACGATAAAAAGATAAGATCTCATTGGTAGGGCCTGATCAGCCATGCTGTTTGTATTTGAGGGAAGATAGTAGAGCAGGGTGGGGGGAGGGGGGCTTGGCATTTGTCCCTTGTCCAATCCACCTCTGATTACACGCTTTTGAAAATATTTAAATGCTGCTTTTTAGTTATAAAAGATGTGCACCCTTTATACTTTGCCCTCAACATTATAAAAAACTCTCTTCTTTTTTGTTATTTTACGGGTGTTCAGGTGCCTAAACACCCAGGATTTACATCATACTTTCCACACAAATCCCACAACACACATGACAGCACACATGACATATTCTATTTGCATGCAACTCTGTAAAGTTACTAAATCAGAATGAGGTTATCAAGTCAGTGCTTATCAATCAATTATTTGAATCATGACAAGTTCTGTCAGAGCAGACTAGGCTTCCAAACCAAGATACATTCTATTTAGGTTGGTGCTCCACTGGTAAGTATGCATGAGAAGATCTGAAACTGGTTAATACTTGCCATCCTATCCTTATCATTTTCAGGTAGGTCCTTGTTGGACCAGCTCAGTGAGGTGCAGCTTGATTCCCTAGGTGTAAATGACTCCAATCAAGCATTCCCACTAAGTCAGTGCCTTGTCTGGCATTGCTCAAGGGAAGCCCTTATTTATATATTTTTATGGCAAGTTATAATCTGGATGATGAACACTTGTATAACGCCCCTCTCTTAGAATCCCCCTGACCCCACTGAGCCAAGAAGTAGGTTTGTTTTGCAAATTTAAAAGATTTATTGAAAATTAAACAATATATATATATATATATATATATATATCCTGGTCAGCCTTTTCCTGTTGCAGGATATCCATATCCTCCTTTATTTTAATGATGTACTGTCTACTCTCATTTTTGGACTCCTGGCTTCTGTGCAACCTCTGCTCGGAAGAGTCCAGATCAGATTGGGCCTTCTCTAATGCCAACAGTTGTCTACTTGCCAGATCTTGGCCTTCAGCACATTTGTCCTGGATGGCTCCCATTTATAGATACAAATATGCCGCTATCCTGACAATCTTGTCGTGTTCATCTTTAGCTTTAGGAGCCATATATAGTTCACTCAGGGCCACATGTAAGGGGCCCTGATCTCTCCAGATATCTGACCCAGTTGTAGTGACCTGTTGTGTGATCGCCTGCAACCATACATTTTGGTCCTGTTCAGACCATTCACCTCTCACGAACAGTTTATGTAAGAGGTGCTCTCTCGCTATTTTGATGTCTACCAGTGTCGTCATTCTGGAAATTGATTTCCTTCCTGACTTACCAAAGTTAGTATTTTATTTTGCAAAACAGACCGTTTCTTGAGAGCGTTCCTTTTTGAGGGGTGTTTTCACAGCGTAGCACAGCGTGGTGATCCAACAGGATTTATGTATCCTATCAGTTAGTGCACTGTATTAAGCTGCAAAAGCGGTAGTTCTAATCCAGAATCCCCCGCTACGAGCCCCCACTCTGTTAATGACTCCAATCAAGCATTCCCACTAAGTCAGTGCCTTGTGTGCGATTGCTCAAGGGAAGTCCTTATTCATATATTTTTATGACAAGTTATAATCTGGATGATGAACCCTTGTATAACGCCCCTCTCATAGAATCCACCTGACCTCACTGAGCCAAGAAGTAGGTTTGTTTTGCAAATTTAAAAGATTTATTGAAAATTAAACAATATATATATCACACTTTTATAATAAATTAATATTTGATATCACACTTAGACATATGACAGTGATCAACAATGGGTGATGTTATATTAGCACACTGGTTTAATTACTTAGGAGTAGTATAGAGGATAAGGTAGCTGAGAATGCTTTATGGTTTCAAGGAGATGCAAAGATGAATAAAAGGCAGTACAGAAATAAACTTGATATGATTTCAGCAAAAGATTATATGATCACTTTTTCTCTGACATTCATCCCCCCCCCCCCCCCCCATGCAATGTAAGGAGATGGAAGTAACACACACAGTCTTCAGGAATACAATCACAGTACAATACAAATTCAGTTCCCCCCTAGCAAGCCTATAGCACCAGATATGATTTTGAAATACAGGCGAAAGACTTTCCGGTGATTTGCAAGGGAGTGAAATATGCTAAAATTGATTTTAATTCCCTCTAGAGGTTCAGGGTGAATGAGAGATACTTTAAATCAGTTCAGGTCCACACTAACAATGATTAATGAGGGATTATAAGGTTGAAAACGGATTTCAGTAATGGAAGCAAAGGACAGATCTTTCTACACGTGGTTGAAATGAAGCAAAATGTGAAATCGCGGCACTTTTTTTCGAGTGCGTCGAGCACAATTACGGAGGCGCTATAAGGAGTAGCAAGTTGGTTTAGAGCTTGTTGGAAAGCTGGGAATCTTAGCTTTACAAATAAAATTTCGTTCCTAGGATGCACAGTTCCAAACATACAGACGATTTTGTAAGGGTAGTTTTTCAGAAATGAAATTACAGTTTCGGAATGACAGATGCGCTTTGAAAAGTTTGAATCAACAGGAGGAACACATGATTTCTTATGATGCAGTTCTAAACAGGTTCAAATGTTTTGAATCAGATTATTTTAAGCTAAGAGATGGGTTCTGCACAGTTCTAGCTGGGTACTCACACTATGAATTCAAAATAGGCCGTCACGGTCTGGTCAACCAGTTGGACTGGATTCCGGGCGTTTCTGGTACTGGTTCTGCTCACAGCAATCTGGTCTGGGTCTGCTATCGGCACTTCACAGCGGTCTGGTCTGGGTCTGGTCTGCAGATCTGGATCTCTGGTTCTGGTCTCGGCACTTCACAGCGGTCTGGTCTCTGGGTCCGGGTACAGCTCTGCATTCTGGGTGTTTCTGGTCCGGGTTCTAGATACACAGGACTCTTAGCAAGCAGCAAACCGCACCGCCCGGCGGTTGAATAGTTTGCAAAAGATTTTGAGGCCTGCTGAAGAGTTCAGCTCTTTGGAGTTTTTGTTCTGGATTTCGTCTGGATCTCTGGAGTTCTGGTCTAGAGTTCTCCATCAGCGTGCTGCGCAGGAATTCAGTTGAAGGTTGGAAAATGAATGTCCCTGTCTGGCTTCCAGTGGCTCTTTTTATGTCTTTTGAAAATGGGTGTGGATGCTAACTTTCTATGCCCAACCCACTCATGATTTGATAGGTCAAGGATTTCTCTTTGACCTGATTTGAGAAGGGAGCAGTGAGTCATCCTATGTCATCAGGTGTCATGTTTATGGCTCCAAAGAAAGAACACTCCCCTTTGCTTTTATCTTAGAAAATCATTTTCATAACTAAACATATTTCCCAAATACACAAGTGGTTGACATTACATGTACATATCATATATTACTTCGGGTAGGTCTCTGTTCCAACTCTGATGTTTCTAAGAGCCAGGGTTAAAAAATGGCAACTTATTTTCGTTTTTAGTTGGTTTACCAATATTGGATTTTTACCAAAAATTACACAGATGTACACCGCCTTTCTACACATATTCCAGTAAATTTTCATTTTTCTAGCATGAACCCCGTGTCTGCGATCTCCATAATTCATGGGGTTTTGCCTCAGAACATGGTACAGAGTCCTAACACCTCTTAAAATGTGCACAGAAAAATCACAAGAATAATGATATTAATTATATAATTTTGACAAGTCCGTACTCTGAATTATCCATCTTTTTTAAATTATGCTCTGGCCCAGAGGGGTGTGGTTTCCCAAAGCACATGGTGGAATTTCTGGTTTGTCCACTTCCTCCAACTCAAGATGCTCACAGAGGCACTGCCCCTCCCCGTTTCTCTCAAGAGGAAGCCATTTACGACCCCCCCTAATTTAACATTTGCCTGAGCCAAGGAAGACTCATTGTTCTGTTTCCCTCCAGTCCTAGGTGCTCCTCCCCTGATTCAATCAGGGAAGTGTCATCTCCTTTTGGTGGGGGCAGCAGAATGCACCCAGGCCTGGGAAGAGTGGCTGAGCAAGTTTCAACTCCTGTCGGGGGTAGTTGCCGGGCAGAATTCACTCTCTTCAAGCCAGGCTTCAGCCAATGTCACTTTTGTTCCCAGTTTTTCTTCATTCAAAACAAACTTACAATGTTTACACATGCAGCTAGAATGCTGATTCTAAGTTCAAAACTATGACATTTAACAGTTGCAAACTATGTGACACTCAACAGTAGGTCACTCATTTATTTTAAACATTTAGATTTTAGTGGCTTTCAGTCCAATTTAACCTAATCTGCTGACATCCACAGCTCAGCCAGTTTCATTATGAACATTATTTTAGGCTCTTCTTTTCCCAGATTTTGTATGCACACAAGACTACATTCTGTCAAATGTCTGCTGGTGTTCAGTAAGATTTTTGAATATCTTGCAATGTTTAAAATAGGCATTTTGAGCTTGCATTCAAAGAAACAAAGGTGATTTCAAAGTGTTTTTGAGCTAACAGGCACTGCTGTTTTTCCTTTGGCACACATTCCACTCATGGCACTCCTGGCCCATCACGCTCGCACTGGTGGGTGGCAGGTTCGGCGACCATTTTGGCGTGCGCAAAACTGCGCGGTTTTCCTGGATTCGGGCGCAAATGTGGGCTTTTTCGGCCATCTTGGATTTTCTGAGCCCACAGCCCCAAATGTTGCAGCATAATAACTCAAACATGGGTCAAAACCCCTGACAATATAGACATTCACTTAGGGAGACAAATGGAAGCCAACATGCATTGGCAAAGCCAACAGCTTGGGCTTTTGATTAGTCCTGGATGGGCATTTGCCAGGCGTTGCCATAAGGGTATCACCTGGCCATAAGATGGGGCAGCTGGAAAATGGTGCTGTAACTGGGCATATGATGGCATAGCCTGGAACATGTTTGCTAATACCTATATGCAAGCCAACACTGCTGCCTTTGTGATTGCTTGTTTAAGAGAGGACTTCAGTGCAAGTCACAGAGGCATTGACAAATACATTGCTTATATAATCGACTGGCTGAAGACACACATTAAGAGAATTGTACTACACCAGGAGCTCATTTATAGAGGCAATAAAGTAATTAAACACTCAAAAGAATGCTTAGATATAACACTGGCAGGCCCTATACAGCAACACGTTTGGTGTTACTTTGTGATATAACTTGCTCAAAGAGTTCTAGAAACTTTAGGTTTTGGTCTTGAGGCATTGACATAGCCATGGCTAGTCATTAGGTGGGTAAATGACCAGACACACTGATAGGATGTGGGTTTCTCCTCACATTTTATTGCCATCCTATCTGTGTTCCACAGCATGCGTTCTGGTTGTACCTAATAGGTAACAAGTCTCAGAATCAATTACAACCACTGTCATTGCTCTGGCCAGTCGTACATACCATGGTTTACACATCAGCCTTGCCCCTGTCACTAATGTCAGAAGCCCTTCCCAAACTGCTAAACCCCGGGGCCTAAACATTCATATGGTTGCTTGTGTTCCAGTGCAGATGGAACACGGCCTAGCAATTGAGAATGAACTGAACCTTTTGGTGGCAGCACCAAAAGTAATTTGCTAATGGCTTGCCCCTTACTCTAATTGCACTTACATACGCACTGATATGACATTGAATGTTGTGCAGAGCAATGGTAGTGGTAATGTTAATTCAAAGCCTTGCATTTATCACTTTTTAATTTGACTACCCCCTCCCCTCCAGAATTAAATTTGTGTTACTACCAACCTTATCTTTTCACTTATACTCAAATAGTTAATGCAGCAGAATATATACTTTGAATGTAATTTGTAAGGGCCCCCAGTCAGTTCACACACCTTCTGCAGAAATCTGTGTTCAAGCAACTTTACCTGTCATTTATTGTTTGATATAGTTAACCATTTTATTAAGCATGATGTGAAAAACCACTATATTCCCACAAAATAATAAACATACTTTAAATTACAGAAACCAAAATTGTGATTTTAGGTTTGAGAAAACAGTTGCAGGCAGCCTGCTTGGATAAGTGAGCTTAGAGATGTGAATGGTCCTCCATCTTCCTGACCATTTGTACTTTCGTGGCTGTGGGGCATAAATCATTGTCTAGGGCAAGAAAACAAATCTTGGCCAGGCCTCCTGCAATTCAGGCTCTCAGAATGATGTCTCTGAGGTTGCTGCTGAATATTTAGAGTGGCATCCACCCCCAGTCCCTTGGTTACCAATGGTGTACAACACCACTGACATGGCCTCCTTCCTATGGGGGGGCCAGAGGCTGACTCTGCGGGGGCCTGGCCCCACTGGCCCCCCTGCTGGAGCCTGTGCTGGTCTGAGTCATGGATAGGATAGAATAAGCGCGGTGGGGGATAGAGAAAAGGTAGGAATTACGTAAAGCACACACTGGGGGAAGGAATTGACGTGTAAGTGACAGAAAGGGGACATGGATGGGGTTAGATGGGAAATGTAAAGGTCTGCCAGAGAAATGTGCAGTGTGTACCATGAGC
The DNA here is from genome assembly GCF_040938575.1 of Ambystoma mexicanum. NCBI lineage: Eukaryota > Metazoa > Chordata > Amphibia > Caudata > Ambystomatidae > Ambystoma > Ambystoma mexicanum. The sequence continues at coordinate 222,323,877 of NC_090933.1, read as the reverse complement.
GTGTACAGAGGAAGCAAGAGAGATCCAATGGTGGAGGACATAAATGCGACGATGTAATAAGGGAGAAACAGTAAATAACTATTAAATGAGTGACTCAGTGAGCGCCACTCGGGAGTGGATGAAGGAAAGCTTCAGATATGTGGAGATCAGGAGTGGAATGAGAGTGAGTGAACCATTGGAAGGAATGAGCAAGCTATGCATTAATGGGCAAGCTCTGGCGCTTGAAGGCACTACGGTGCTGATGAGGGTTCCATGTGATTACATCGAAAACAATCCAACAAATAAGATTCCTTCAAATTATGTTTTTTCCTTTAATTTGGCTGCAAATTTATGCTGGGGGAGACACCTAGCAGGTTAAATATCACGATTTTTTACCATAACATAATATGATATGAAATACCATGGTATCATGTACAACAGAGCATAATATAAAACGATAACTAGATTCTTGTGGACTTGGAAGGAGTGAAGAGGCATTAGGCAGGAGAAGGGAATCGGAGGTGTGGAAAGTGTGCGAGCGAGACACAAAAATGTTGTCAATTCATGTAATACATAATAGGCAGAAATAGTAACATGCAAACATGTAAATTTAAATATGGCGATGGACATGCATGTGAGCAATGTTTTTTGCAAACGCCAATGCTTGATCTGTTTGCTCAATTTGACACAAGGTGCCTTTAAAATGCAACATGTTTTTCAAAGGGCAGGTTGGCAGGTTCCTGACACTACGTCATGAGGTCCTAGCTCGCCAGCTACAATCCCCTTCCCTATAGTAATAGTCTTTGCTTAGCATTACACAACTCCATTAACTACAGAGCAATCTATCAGTGGGAGAGAGTTACACTAGAATAGTTTCATCAACTGCAAAGTGCACAGAACGACGGCCCACCAGTAAACGGATGCTGCTTTGGGAAACAAGATTTGATGTGAAGTTTACCAGAGGTTCACACCACACAAAAGCGGCATGCGTCGCCGTGTGGTTTTTCTGCGCTATGCAATACTCTTTGCGTATCTTGTAACATTGTTTTATATTTGACCAAAGAACCCGATGGAAAAGGAGAAAGACCAAGGACTTGAAAGTGGCAAGCTTCGCTTGCAGTCATCCCACGGGGGAGGTGTGCTGAGCCGCATGGCCGGCCGAGCATGCCGCGCAGTAATATGACCATGAAGGTGACAAAGTGTGAGGTCTGCAAGAATCACTGGCCACTTCCACAATCGCTCTCCTTCGGTAAAAGCTCTTCACTTCTTAGTTGCACTTCATCGCTAAGAATGACTGAGGGGTCCATTCTCCGCCTCTTCATCCCTCTCCCTCTGTCCCGCTCTCTTATTGTTGCCTCGCTGCCGATTAATGTCCTGTATCTCCTTACACATGGAGTTACTTCGCCAAGAGCGGCTCCACTGTGACTTGCTCGAGTAAGCTTACATCAGCAGTAAGAAATCCAGTCATGATTTATGCTTAGAGGAACGGATCATTTTGGCGCGGATCACACAAGAGTGCAGCAACTGTGACAGATAATAACTATTAAGTTACCGGCCATATTGAATAAATAAGAAGTTGCTTCCTCCACTCGATGCATAGTTTCAAGAAAGTTCGGTGTGTGGAAATGTATGCGTTGATCATTCAAGTTTGTGAGTTAACAGGGACATGTGTGACAATCCACACACGAAAAGGTCAGGCAGCAGCGGTGCTCCCTCCACAGAGTTGCCCTAATGTGTGACCTGGATTGACACCACCAGAAGGTGAAATGGTAGTGTAGTTTCCACGGTGAATTTTGGCACTCACCATGCGAGTCATTCACCCTATCAGGGACTTCTTCACTGCTCTTCCTAGGTCGTGAAGTATATGGACCAATGGAAAATAAGAAAAATAATGATTTAAAAAGTATGTTGTCTGAGATCTCGGACACTCAGGTTTCAGAGGCTGCGCCCCCCCAACCTGCTGGAGTTGATAAAAGTGCTGCCACCATAGTGGGCTTCCCCTCTGGGCACAAGCCGGCTCCACTCTTCCAGGCATGGAGACAGGAAGTAGGGGGGTTTAGGGCCAGGGCACGGGGTAAGCTAAGTAGCAGGTTTCATGGCAGAAGTTCTTTAAAATTCCCTGCCGCCAGGAGTAAAAGATGTTTTTTGGCGGCAACATGCCGTGGCTGGCAGAAGTACTGCACACTCTCTGAGGTGGCCTTGGTGGAGCGAGGGCAGCTGGACTGCTGAACAATGGCAGAGTGGCCTGGGTTTCACTCCATACGGGATATGGGAGCAAACAGATGGTTCCTGGCAGCAAAGACAGGGGTGGACTGGGAACTAAAAGAGGCCCTGGAAATAATTTTCAAAGTGGCCCCATATGACACATTTTCAGCAAGCCTAATGCTTTTCTTATGAGAACATTTGGAAATACCACAACAAAGAGGCACAGGTGCAGAGGCCCACTTGGAAATCTCCAGAGTTCCCTATAGGCCAGTCCACCCCTGAGCAAAGACCACCAGATGGAGGCTTTAATGGTGTGGGCGAGAATGACGGAAAGTCACTCTGAAGTAATTGAGGCACACAGTGAAGTGGCGCCCCCGGATGTAATACCCTGAAACTGCAGAGGTGACATGGAAGTACTCATTAGGAGTGTGATTCACTTGGAACCAGGCATTTGCTGGGATCGCCCATACATTAACTCTGAAGTAAACGTGGCCTGTTCTTTACTCCACACAAGTTTGGGGTCAGTTATTTGTTGTCCACAGAAGGGGCTTTAGCAGGGGCTGGCCTGGCAATGAAATGTTTGGAAAATCTTCAAGGCTTGGAATGAAGCACAAAGTTGTGCAAAACAATGTGTTTACACATCACTGAAAGGTCAGTGCAGGGGCATCCAGGTGTTCCTGGTAGTCGTCTGGAGAAAGCCAGTTCCCTGCCGTATTCCTGGATGCCATTTCTACCTCTTGAGACATGGGATAGAGAGCATGGGTTCACACCTGGGGTTCAGGGTAAGAGTGCAAGTACAGGAGACAGACAGACAAGAGAGTAAATATGTTCGTTACTGTAGCTTATGGATATCAGCGTAATTTTCGGGGGTGGGGGCAAGAGTGTTTGCCCCCCCCAACTTCTGTGGCACACCATTTGTCCCACTCATTTGCAAGGGCCCCTTTCATTTGGATGCCATGCCCCACCCAACATTTTCAGCAAAGCTACTCCACTTCCTATGGAGACCAAAGAGACAATACATGGAGGAGACAATGAAGGCAGCAGGAAATGTTCCAGGCAATCAGTAAAAACGACAAACGCAAAAACCTACAGAGCGCCGGAGCAGCACTGAGCACGGTTTGCAGATGAGCGATGGCCAGGTGGAGGTGTCTTAAATTTTCAAAAAAATTAAAAAAGAGATGGACCTATGAGTAACCCAATCAGTGAATAGGAGAATTGGCAGAGAAGCCATGACTTAGCATATCCCATGCAAGATTCTACCACCACCTTGAAGGGTGCGTAATGCATAAAGGCTTGCTCACATTCTGACCCCCTTTACTACGTCATGTACAGAAGCGTCATTTCTGCCCAATATCATTGTTTAGAAGGCAGGATTTCAGAGACATTGGATGGGTGGAAGTCTGCTATTCTATCAATGAGCGTATCACACGTTAAGGCTAAAATATTGTTTAGGTCCCACAAGCCGGAATCCATAGTTTCCTGCATTACCCTGGCCAAGGAAATGGCCACAGATGTAACTATAGCAGCCATGGACCCTCCTGTGGCAGGACTCCTCCTCACCAGGATTAGAATCTCTCATCGCCCAAGCAAAGACCTGAGTAGCGCCTTGATGCCTGCGGACCTTGTTCGCGCTCTACAAGTTCATATTCAAAACAATGCAAAGACGCTACCCAGACCCAGAGACAAATCACTGATCTACAATGCCCTTTCCTGACCCCAATAGGCAGACATTTTGTCAGGGAAAGATTTGCAAAAATATGAAAGCTTACCCTTTAAATGGGGAAAAACTGAACTAAAGTAACTTAACACGACCCACACACAGCACAGGTCTCGAGCATAGAACTGTGACGCAAAGACATGGGCAGCGGCGTTGAAACGCTAGTAAGGAGCGTGGGGAGCAAGGATGCGGTGAAGGCCTGAATAGGGACTCCAGAGGGAAGGTTCTGTAGCACAGGACTTGCCGATGACTTGCATTGACCTTGGGGAGACATATGCAGGCAGAATGATGAGTGGGAGCTCAGTGTTGAAGGATCCAAGTCAGCAGTGAGCTTCCCTTGAATGCAGAATGCGCCTGCAGTAATTCTGACCTCAGCTGACATTTGCTGCAGGCTCTGAATGCTGGGCATATGCAGCAGCATGCAGAGAAGGAGCCAGGCAAAGAGAAGCAAGTGCAGATGTATAAATGGGCCTGCGGCCTGGGTGTCGCCTTCATCACACCAGGCAATAATAATAAACAACTTGACCATACAGTACTTGTCATTGACATTTGTAATCTGGACCGAAACGGTGCCTTTTCACCCAATACAGCCACCTATCGCTCACTGCACAATAACCTTCTCTGTTGCCTCCAATGCTGCTCTGCCAAAAACAGAAGGTGAAAAGCTCGCTGAACAGTGGTGCCTTTCTTGTAATGACAGTTCCAGACACTGTTTTGACAACATGTGCCAAAGAAGTTACTCTATCCTTTCATTCATATCGTGTTCATCTGGTGCTGGATTGTCATCCATATTTTAAGAAAAAAGCAGCTTCCAAATAAGCTTGGGCAAATATGTTTGGCTGAACCCTGAATCTCCACTGTAATCAGGAATCGTCGAACTTCAAGAGACTGAGTTTGGGCAACCAGATTCACATGCCTATGAAAGGAACTTGCTTGTGGATCTGTTCCACAGTCACTGAAAACATGTCAGAGAGGGGAAGTCTGTTGTTCTTTGACAGCTCAAGCAATTTAGTTTAGGCAGCTCTTTTTGGAATTGACCATAGGGGTGATTTGAGAGAGTGCTGAACAGAATGTAGTTATATATTTTGTGCATACATCTTTAAGAGGAATTAATTGTTTTTCATAGAAATGCAAGCTGGGCAAGACTTTTCAGGGCTTTAGGATTTTGTTTGAAACAGATTTCACATTGTCTGTCAGGCCCATCCCCATGTTGCTTCCATATGCTATGCTTGGGTGGCTTGGCTGAGCATGCGCCAGCCATCTTGGTTTAGTGCAATAGCTGACATGAGCACAGGAACTTCTTTTATTGGTAGCAACATTTGAGAGAAGGTGTCACAAAGCCGAGTGGGTCAATGTTAGGCAGATACTGAAAAGTATGCCAATGGTAACAGGTTTAAGAAGGATAGGTACAGGAAAGACCAAACTCCTGAACATAGATCTTAACATGTAAACCAATAAAGACTGCTTTTAGGAAATGTTTCTAGGGTTTAACAAAAGACTCTGGGCCTCATTACACGTAGTGCGGTAAGGGTTTACCAGTACCGGTAAGGGCACAGGTACCAGTAAACCCTTACCGCCTTACTTTGAGGTCCCTTTGCGGGTTGGTACTTTAACGCCTGCTTTTTAGCAGGCGTTACAAACCAACCTGCAAAGGGACCAGGGTGCTAATTAGGGTACCGCAATTTGCAGTACCGTAATTAGCGCCTTCCCCATTCCTATAGAGCCCTATGGGGCAAAAATGGGAATGGGGAAGGGCAATGGAGGAAGGTGGAATTACCGCCTTCCCAACCTTGGAATAGGCGGTAATTCCCCTTTCCTCCAAGGCGGTACCGGTAAATTACCGGCATGAACCATGGTGCTAATAGCACCATGGTTTACCGCACTACGTGTAATGAGGCCCTCTGTACATTAGAGTCCTCAACCTAGGAATACCTGCCCAGGATATATTTCATGCCTCTCAAACCTTTAGTTTATTGGGTGCCCCTCACTTCTCTTCCTAGTCCTCCAACCACAGATTCAAGTCCCTTGCTTCTTGTCTGTGTCTCCAATGAGAGCCCCTGTTGGGTAACAAGCACCTCATAGGCTTGTATGCTAGGTCTGGGCTAAGGTCACTTCTGTAAGTGGGAGACAGTGAACACGATCCCTAGAACAGCTAACAGGAGACAGGAAATCTTACTTTCTCTCTCAGATTATCTTGGTTACTGTCACAATCTCCCCATCCCAGAGTCCTGCCTCTCATCCATGACACCTCCTCAATGATTCACAATGATTTCCTGCACCTCCTATTCTCTCCTCTCCACATTGATTTTCTTTCTCCTCTTTCTGAGCCTCCTCGAAGTCCCAGCACATGCTTGTACTTCCTCCCCAGCTTACCTTACCCGCCATGGATGGTAGGCTTGCCAGTTCCCTCTTCTCTACTCCTCTTCTTAGTAGCTCCTTAGCACTACCTCCTATGTTCTCACCACGCTTGCTCCTCTTCTTCCCCTCCTTCCTCTCTACTGTGTGCCCCTTCTGCTGAAAGCCTTCTGTGTCTTCTGTGCTGACGTGCCCTCTAACCTATTCCCATGTACTGTCCTTCACCTCTTCTTCACTCCCACTGGTGCTCCAATCACCATTTCCTTATTCTCTTGCACCTCTTTCTCTCTTCTTGATGTCCTTCCCACCGTCTTTCTGAGCACCTTTCTCCACTTTAACAGACTCCTATCTTCTTTTCCATCCTTATACAGCCACTTCTCTTCAGACTTTCTCCTTCACCTCACTAATCACCTCCTGCCTCCAACCTCTCGAAACTTCCCTCCGTGTTTGCTGACCTCAAACTGAGATTCTGCACCAGCCCTGCGCTCTCAAACTCCCTTCAATTCTTGTACCTGGAGCTAAGCCTTTTAAAGGGCCCGGTTTGAATATCTTTACCTTAAGTGGCCTCAGTGATCTTGTGACCTGTCTGGGTAGGCTCTGTGACTTTGAAGCTGTGCAGACATAACTCGTTGCAGGAAGACTTCAAATGGGCCATACACAACATTGGCTATCTTTCAAGAAAGAACTCCCCAATAGATGGGCTGGAGATGTTGTTGTCTCCCTTTCAGTGGCTAGTGGGTTACCCCGCCTTGAGGTTATTTTGTCCGTTTGCTATGAAGAAAAGGTCAGCATAGGTTTGGAGTGCTTGAATTTCATTCAACGTTAGAACACTTTGAAAGAAGGATACACGCATTTGGGTCATTCTGGGAAAGCATTGATGGCAGGAATTTGCTGATCAGCTACGCCTCACCTTCCAGAGGCCAAGCTGAACCAACAAAGGAAACAGGACATCGAATGTTCCATTGTGTAGATATGTAAACTTGTTTCCAACCTGAGAAATAACCTGAATTAGTATCACAATCACAGCTGAATGATCAAGTTAGCTCTGAATAAGGGTACTGACTCTTGATCTCAGTGGAAAAGTAAGGGCATCACAAATCACCCATAGGCTCAAATCCAACTAGCCTGTAGGTGCACCTGAATGATCAATGGGTATCCGCAGATGGATCTTCATGCGGTTCACCCATGCCTACTCCTGAACACGTAAGTATCCGCTCTGTGAAGACATACCTTAGGAAAGGCTATGGCGCATATCTTGCTAGTTACAATGTGCCTAAACTCTAACCACATCCACACAATGCCACATTACAAGTGTTAACAAACATGTCAATGCAGGAGTGTGCGCTTGACTTTCTGAGAAGACTTTATTTGGATTTTGGACGATTGATATCCTGATGAGTGGCATGGCATATCTGCCATTCACTGCCCACTCATGGTCACCATTTAATCAGGAGTTTATCTCAGACTTTTTTTCACACCAAGACAAGCATTTCCAGTGGGAAAAAGGAGCGATATGTACAAATGTCACTCCCAAGTAGAGTAAGTACACACATAAAAGAAACCATTGATAAGAATGAGTGTGCACATCCTATTGACAACAAAGGGGAGGATCAGTCAGTGAGTATAGTCCAATGTTATTATTGGGTAGTTCCTGATTGTTTGGCGAAGGAGAATGACCTTGACCCTTGATGTTGAATTTCGATGATTACCCATTTCCAAACCATGTTTTTTTATGTCTTTGCTTCTGGCTTGAAGTATAGGAGATTAATATGCATAATGGCCCACTGTTTGCATTTAGTAGAATTTAAATCTGCTGTCACGAAAGTGAGGGGATTACACAATGTCCCCCTTAGGGCTGTGTCAGCACGCAACCATATTTACAAGGGCTGGCTTCTGCAGCCCTAATATGTGACTTGTGAACAATCATGATACAGGTTACTGGAATTAATGCCCGAGAAGAGACTGCCGTAATGGTGTTCCTTTTAGAGTGGCATTGATCAAAATGAAAGGTATGGCACAGAGAAAGGACTGCGCCCAACATGCTTATTTGATTCACACGTGGGAATGTGGTATACATGAATTAATGCATTTCAAATGAAAACAGAAACCTTTCGTTGAGCACACATTCCTAAAATATAAAATGAAAATGTACACGGAAAATACTGATAATACTCAAACTGAAGCCTAAGTAGATAGTATACAAAATAGGTGTCTGCTGTTTAAGAAAACTCATTTGCAAACTAGGAGCAAACATTATGATTTGTAATTTCAGGTCAAATGTTTGATCTCAGCGTGATTGCATCGGCCCTGTTTTAGCCAAATGTAGCCCAAGTCCAGACATGTGTCAAATGTCTGCAAATTACGTGTGGGTTTCTCTTACAATTCTCACATTGGGTGCATTAAATTGACTGTAGTACTATTTGTATTACTAATTTTCTCATTATAAGTCCTGCATGCACACAATACAGCAAAGCTCCCGACACCAAGCAAGAAAGTTATCCTTCTTACTTCATAGTAAAATATAATCTTTGAAGTACAGTACATAATCTCATCGCAAGTGCATGATGCTGCAGATTCATCATGGCCGGAAGCCGGTACTGTACGGCGGCCATTTATAACAGTTTACGTCGGGATGAAAACAAATCCGCTGCAGTGGGGCCTCATCATACTAACAGCATGAAGGATGTGGAACAACAGCACTAATGTTACAACGGCCAATAGCGGCGTCGTTTATACAGCGCTCAAGACTGATAACACAAGCCTGACCTTCAGTGGATCGCTTTCAATTTACCTATAAGCAGCCATTTTGCCCAGACCGCAAAGCAATAGGAAGTTTATCCTCTGTCCCCAGTATTAGCTCTCAGTTAATGCTACCAAATGAGTTTAAGGGTTTGGGAAGTTGTTTTCAGCGAGCGCCCTATTTCTTATTCATGAGGTTACATCCATATATGCAGATTTTCTCTGCCTGAGTGAATTATTTACAAGGTATAACTTGCAGGTTTCAGCCATCCTCTGCCTGAACTGTTCACACACACACTAGTACTGTGCCATCCTGTTTGGAGAAAGTGCTAAATATTGCGCCTTATGAGGTTTCCAACATTTGAATGAAGGGGCTCTACCTAGGGTTTATAATTCTGTACTTGCATTGCACCTGCGCCTTCAATGCCACACCTAAATTTCAAAGGGGGGTAAGAGCGCTAAAGCACCACGACGGTGCCCATCATTGTCTGAATGTCGCATAATGCATTTATATTTTGTTATATGTAGGAAACAAAAATCCATTGTCCGATGCTACAATAGTGTCTTTCTAATATCTATCTTTCGCCAATGAGCACATAGCTTACTATACTCATCATCACCATCATCATCATCACTGTGGTAAAGACTGCAACATATGAACAACAAGAAAACAAACCACACATAGGCCCTGATTAATGGAATTGTTTGTGCGGTGAATTGGGACTTTGCGCACCACACTGCAAGCAAAAAACCCTGCAATGTCTCATCAAAGAAATGGCCACGCAAAGCATTCGATCAATCTGTGACCCGAAGGCAGGCGTTCCCAAACTTGCCCATAGGAATCACAGTGCAGAGATAGGATCAGATGTTGTATTTAGGGATACGTGCACAGTGTCAGGGTTCCAATCAGACTTGGGGGGTACATGTAGGCAGGGTAGCGGGGTGCAGGAATGGTTTATGGGGGTTTGCACGCATGTGTACCGGGATAAGATGACTTTTACGATTCGTGGTACTCATGTTAAGTGGGTGCTGGACTAGTTACGGGGGACCCTGCTGGGGTGTTGGCCTGGTTGTGGGGGTTCGCAGGCAGCTTTTCCGGGATGCATTTCATCGCGCACAAGGAGTGTGCAAAGGTCTGTATCCATGGCTGCAAAGGCTCTGCGTGTGGGCACATCGTAGGCATTCCTGTCGCGACTTGTGCATAGGGTTACTTTGAGTGCAAAATTCCATGAATACGCATAGCAAGCAGATTTTCTTCTGTGCAACGAGCTGCGCATAGTCATTCTTTGTGCGCAGGCTTTGCAGGATCTATGCTCCCTTTTCAATGAATCGGGCCCAAAGTCTCGCCCAACACCACATGGCAGCTAACCAACAGAAAAAACACACCTACGCTCAGTAAACGGTGTCACCAAACTGAAGCTGCCAACAGCACATCACAGCTCTCTTGCTCTTTCGACTGTTCAGTCCTACTAACATACCCACCTCTCTCCTTGCTTTACAGATCCATCAGAGCACCAAGATATCACAGAGGTGGCAACACTATGCGTTATACGAAACTTTCACATAACATAACATAAAATAACATAACCTAAAGTAAAAAGCCAAAGACAAAATAGGAAAAGGTGACCAAAGTTGGAGATTTAGAGCGAGAGGGACACTGATGCCTTTTTAATACCTTTCAAAGTATTCTGCATCAATTTCCACGTGCAGTGATGCATAAGGGGACAATCCACACAAGAGTTGGTAATGATTCTTCTGTGCATTATGCTTGCCCATGTTTTATTTTTACTTGCAACTTTGTGGTGGAGAAAAAGATGCTTATAATTCAAATTAGAAATTGTGGCTTCTAGTCATGCAGTATTTTGCTCCATTTTGCATTCTTAGAATATTGCATTAATTAAATACCTCATGACCCAATGATTAGACAAACAGTAAAAAAGGCAGTATTGCAAATACTGTTCGTTTTTACTGTTTTTCACCTTCCCCATATTGATCCAGCAACTTACCATTCTTGATTAAAAAAAACTTTAGGGACATTATGTATGGATAGTTAACCTTTGCCAAGATGGGGTCACAGACAAGAAAAGAGCAGAGGTGTAATATGCCTGGGGGGCAATGCTCTCCCACCTCGACATGCCTTAGACAATAATAATTGCATTTTCACAGCCCTTCTTCTGGGGAGTCCATTTTCCAAACATCATGTTCATGCCACGTTGCTCTGCTTTGCTGTTTGGCACACTTAATACTCTGGGTGTTCAGGTGTTCTCTCTATTTGCTTTGAAAATACCTTCTCCTCGCAGTTGGCATTGTGCACTGTTTACCATCCATCTCCAGGTGGTAGTTAAATGCCCAAAATGTATTTGTTTCCCTGAAAACGCTGTTCACTATTAATCGTGATTGCATGAATCTATTCGTATTTTCAACCACAAGCTTCTTGACTTGAGCCTAGTGGGGGCATTGACATGTACGAACCAGTAACCAATTCAGGGTCTAATACTACTAGCTCCTGAAAACAAATACTGCATACATGGACTGGTAGATAAGATCATGTCCTCCATGGTAGAGAAACAGAGGACAGCATGTGTGTTGCACACTAAATTATTCGAATAAAGAAGAACTAGAACTCAATCTAGTTCAAGTTGTGCTTACGTATAGCTCTCCTATGGAGATGCAATTGGATATACTGTCGCTTATGTTGACTTATCCAGTATATCAAAATATCAAAAGGAGAAGGAAACTTCTTTTGTAAAATGCTTCCAATGTTTAATTGCTTGGAGGCAAATAAAAAGCATCCAGAAAATCAGTGCCACTATTTGTGGTATGCCAATGCATTTCGGCACTTAATGTGTTAATATGCGTTCACAGTATTAATAATCGTTCACAATATTTGTAGTGATATTTTCAAACGGATTAATGCATGAATCAAAATTTGAGAACAAACATCAACAGATACGTTCCAGTGTCAATATGTACAATCACCAGATTCAGAGAGTATGTCAATATTCACACAATGATCAGTTTCCAGAAATTAACAGTTTTCAAAAAAATAGGATTGCCAACATACCGTGTTCAACAGTGATCAAGCAGCGGGAGAAATTTAGATAGAAAATGAATATTAGTAAAATTTGTGGTTCTACTTTCTACATCAACCATTATCTATATGGTTGTGTATAATATTGTGTATAATATTAACTGCCAATGAGGCCGTGTGGCCAGAGTTATATTACATGCGCCTGAAAAACATTAAGAACAAATTCTAGTTATTAATAAAATCAAAAATATGAATAAAATGTTGATAACATCTAAACCGAGTAGTGCGGTACTATTTACTCTCTAACTGTAGGGACAAATAGAGCCTACCTGATGGCGCTTTCCATTGTGTTCGCAGTCGATTGCTCTATAGGGTAAGAATATAGATTGGTAAGTCCTTTTAAAGGAAATGGGCAGCAAAGTGGAAGGTGATAAGTAATAAGTATCCAGGATTAGGGCTGCCGTTTTGGGAATAACATACCTGCTTCTGCGTTTGTTTGTAAGCGCTGCCTGGAAAAACCAGTGTGCGTGGTACATACTGGTGTATTAAGTTGGGTTTGCTATTGCTAAGCAACGTGCCGCCGTGCATTTGGGAACGCGACGGCATCGCGTACACCTCGCGTCCCGCAGGTCCCTGTTGCCAGGCTACGGGAAGCTTAAAATGTTCCGATATCTGCTGTTACGAAATGGGACTATAGAGCCCATCAATGGAAGCATATCAACTGTGCTAATTCAAAATAAACACTCAAATAGGTTTTATGTGCTGTAGATACTGAGTGGTGTTAAAAGCTGCCTGGGTAACTGATCTAACAGAGTTTTGTGTTAAATATTTAATATATTTACGATTGCTTCCCCGAAGCAGTTCTTTCACGTAAACACACAGAATTAATTTAAGATGTGTGTAGCTGTATATAATTACCTGTTAGCTGCATGGTGTTTAGTTCCATTAGAAGTGAGGCTGTGCACTGACTAGTGTCACTACTGCTATGATTCATCAGAAAACAGTCAAACGTTCATTGTGTTAACTGCAATAATTCTTTAAAAACTTGTGAAGGTGTTTGAAAATGTAGGAAAATATAACAAAATGCAAAAGAAAATTGAGAAAAATGTAAGATGAACTGAACATCTTAGTAGGTACTCATAGGCTCATGCCACCACGTGAGTATGTTTAGATCACTGTGGTATAAATGCTATGTTAGGCTGGGTATAGTCAGAGCCAAAAGGCAGGCACTGTGGTTAGACATTGAGAATTAAGAAAATCTTCTGCACTTATGTTCTCATGTGCCATAATTGTGGTCTGTTCACAGATAACACATGTAGTTCATCTCTTCATTAATTCCCACTGGTGTTAGGGAGTCCAGGCGATCGATCCAATAGGTTTCTTTCTGGCCTAAACGTCTGCTCAAGTTCTCATGCGCATTGTGTTGTGTGATCACATCAACTACTTGGAACTGTATTTGGTTGATATTGTGTTTCTTGTCGCTCCAATGTCTCCCCACTGCTAAATTGATGTTATTTTTTCGATGCACGATCTGTGCCCGTTCCACCGTAGTTTCCCTTGGCGTTTGGACTGACCCATGAAATAAATGCCACAAGGGTATTTAATTGTGTATATTATATTTAGTGTGTCACAGGTGGAGTAACTGTTGATCTTTATTTTTTCCTCTGTGCGTGGATGGTTGATTGTATCTCCTTTACTTACAAAACTACAGTTGCTGCAGTGGAGGCAAGGGAAAGATCCTTTCCTTGAGGAGATTGGTTGTTTGAGGTTTGGTCTAGTCTTGGCCAGTTGGTCTCTAAAATATGGGCTCCTTTTATAGGCAAATATTGGTGAGTCTATAAACAGGTTTTCAACCCTAGAATCACTTGTTAGGGTGCACCATTTCATGTTGATATTTGAGGCAATTGCTTAGGCTCGAATAGCAGGACACGTAAACTAGTGACGTGCTGGTTTTATTGTGTCACCTCCTGTTTGTTTGCATAGGTGTTGTGACTCTCTTCTTTGCTGCATTTATTTCTTCTGCCTTATAGCCTTGAGCTTTAAATGTGTTACCCATATTTTCTATTTCTCTTTCACATTCCTCTGGGTCATTCACAATTCTCTTTACTCTCATAATTTGGCTGAAGGGTAAATTGTTTATCAGGGTCGGCTGATGAAAGCTGAGTCGATGTAGAAGGTTGTTCCGATCTGTTTCTTTTCAGAAAATACTGGTTAGATATTTATCATGCTGTGATTTTATGGATACATCTATAAAATGTATCTCTGTAGTTGAAAATTATTTGGTGAATTGAATCCTTGGTTCAAGGGTATTGAGTTACTCAAAAAAAGTCCAGGAGGTTCTCTGGTGAACTTATCCAGATACCAAAAATGTTGTCAATGTAACAGACCCATCGAGAAATGTAATTGCGCCATAATGCATGGTTTAGAATGTGCTATCCCTCGAACTTATGCATAAAGCATTTGACGTATGTTGGGGCCATAGTGGCCCCCATAGAGGTTCCTGATGTTTGTAGAAAAAAGTTATTCTTATAATGAAAATATGAGTTTGTGATAGAAACTGTAAAAGAACCAAGATACATTATTTAACTGCTTTGCACTCAATTGCCTCTAGGCCGAGATTGTGTGGGATGGAAGTATAGAGGCTCTTGACGTCAATGGTGAACATGATTGAGTCCTTGATATGTTTGGTATTATTGAGTCGTTTCAAAAAATGGGTAGTGTCTTTAATATACGTACTAGTCTTCTGTATCAGAGGTTGAAGAAAGTAGTCAATGTATTTTCTAAGAGGTTGAAGTACAGCGTACATTCCTGATACTATAGGTCTGCCTGGGGGTTAGGTGGGATGCTTATGTACTTTAGGTAATGTATAAAAGTTTGGTATCCTGCAGTGTCTGTTAAGCAGAAATGCTTTGGTACGGTCATTGATCCATTCTAATTCTTCCGCTTTGTTGAGCAATGTCTCTAGATTCAGTAGAATTTCTGCTGTGGGATCTGACTCAAGTCCTGCATAAGTAGAAATGTCATTACGTTGTCTTTCACATTCTTTATTATAATCAAAGCTATTCATGATAACTAATGCTCCCCCTTTGTATGCCGGTCGTATTGTTATGCTGTTATCTCCATATAGATTTTTCAGTAAAGTAAATTCTGATGTTTTCAGGTTACTGAATTTGGGACGTTTGTATGACATTTTCTTGAGATCATTCAAAGTTTTTTAATGCAAAATCTCAATTGATGGCATATTGATGGGTAGCATAAAATTACTTTTGTTCCTGAACTCTGACGTGTGTCATTTCTTTCATTGCTTGCTTGTTGGCTGTCTGTGGAATCGAGTTTGTTGAAAATCACCTTAAGCTCTTCTTTTTTCGGGTATTTGTAACTTTGTGCCAAGGTCTCAAGGCATGCTCCGACTACCTAACTTACCATTACCACGAATATAGATTATTATTCAAAAGCAGTGCCCACCCTCCCGCACACTAAATGATTGCCACATGGTGCAATCACGTGTATTACAACAACTTTAGGACTTTACCCTCCTCGTCCCTGACCACATATATTTTGTTTGTGTTTGTGTGTGTGTGTTTGTATATGTATTGTATTGCACTTCTCATTTATATAGCGTCTTTTACCAATATTATTGTCTCAATGTGCTGATATGTCATTCATAGTGGTCACTATGAGTCTATTCTCCTTAGTAGTCACAAAAAAGGGTATGCAGCTTTTTCTATAATCAGTTAAAACTACTGAATTGAATCCCTGCCTACACCAAAATCTGGGATAAAAAACAAATATGAAACAAGCGTATCTACATTTTATACCTCAAGTAAATTCTATTTCGATGTTCTACCTTTCATTTAAGTACATCCTAGTTCAATCTTATTCTTCTCTCTTAACTACCCTAGTGACCACCTACCCCTGTCTACAATACTGTTAGAAAACTCCAACGGCCCATACCTTATGTGACCTATGAAGCCTAATTGCCTGAATCACTCTGCCCAAACCACAAATAAATGTAAGAATGCAAGGCCTTGTTGAATTTGTGAATGCATAGACATCTTCTGCCCATTTATTCGATCATTATATGATTATACATTATTTTTTAAAGACACAAAGCACAAAATAATTAAAAATATTTCAGTGGATTCAAATGGCTTTTTGAAGGAAACCTGAACAGTGAAATGTCTTTAACCAAAATCTTTTCATTGTATTTTAAAGGTTCTTTTCAGGTAAGGCTAACCACAACTTCAATTTAACCACATTGTTTTCTGTGATTTATCTGTATTTGTAATGATACACAGTATCATTGCAACAGTGCCACCAGGCTAATTTGAATACGGCACAGCTTTTGAGCCTCCTCCAACCAAACCTTAGAGATTGGCAACTGCAGCATCTATATCTGGGGCATGAACTTTGGCAATGTCCAAGACCGTATCTTTCAGTACAAAGGGGCCACTGGACTTGTCCCAGTGGTCATGTTATCACCAATGTCTCTGCATGTCACCCAGCATGCCTGTGGGGGGATTGTGGCTCATGAACCCTTCCAATGGGAACCACCATAGGCCTTTTAGAGCTCACAGAATAACCACTTGCCCCTTTACTCCTCAAAGTGGCCAATAGCTATGTCTGGTGGGCATAGCCAATCACAAGTGACTCAAGGGAATTGCATTCAGCCAAGTCATGGGCCTTGCCTAGAATCCCAATATGGGCATGTGCATGGTCAGCAGCTCGGAGGCCCACCCACCTCCACCCCTGCAGCACCTCACGCTCCACCTCCCGCTCATGGAACAGTCCCCCAGCATGTTGCCAGCTACTCCATGAACTAGTGACTCTCCTGGAGCTTTGCCCTCCCATTGCGGAGCACCAATGAATTATGCTCTGTATACCTGAAGTCTATTACTAACACACCAATGTTGAACTGAGCTGTGCCAAAGAATATTTTCTGCTGTTTTGCCTATGCCTTCGATACCTCCTTTATTTTGAATCAAGGTGGGTTTACCAACTGTACACCGCCTCCATTTTTGCATTGCAAGTGTTTCTACTGCATCTGTTTGCTTTCCCATTCGGCTTCTAGGCCGCCTGGTGAGTCATTGCTTGTACAGCACAGTCTCTCCTTTTATCCTCCATATTATCTCTGCACCACCCTATGGCACTCACTATCTTGCCTATCTATTCCAACTGCTTTACAATCATCTATTCTCCTTCTCTCACGAAGTCTGGAAGGAAAAAGTTTACAAAAGAGTTGATCGGCACCTGCCATCCCTCATCAATTTCCTTCCTGGGCCTGCTACTCTGTCCTCCTCTCTCTCTGTCCCTCCTCCCCCTCCTCTGACTGGTGTACCATGCACCTGTACGCATCCTCTGAAAACCTTCAAAGGCAAAGAGGAGGAGGTTGGGTTGAGGACCCTGAGCCATGATAGTGCCATTGCGATAGACGTTAATGATACACCTGGATGATGAGCAGCCCACCAAGAGTACTTCCCATTTAGTGCCACCAATAATGGTTGAGGATAGAAAAGGAGAGAGAGTAGAGATAAGATGAGGGGTCCAGAGATCTGGAGAGGGGACAGAAAAGAGGATATCAGTGACAATCTGTCTCGATGTTTCACTGACGTAGGTGTCTGCAATGGGTAGACCAGGGGTGTTGGTCAGGAACTCTTTTGTAAACTGTAAACTGGTGTACCATGCACCTGCACGCATCCTTGGAAACCCTTCAAAGGCAGAGACCTGCCTCATCTAGCCATGCCTAATGCCAGCTCTGCTATCAAACACTCTGCTGACATCTGCCTCCTTCTTGAAGACATTGACCTCGATATCCTCACTCTTACTGAGACATGGTTCAATGCCAGTTCAGTCACTGCTTTTGACTCCCTACTCCCTGATGGATACAAGATCATCTCTAAGACTTGCGCTAACCGTTATGGTGGTGGGGTTGCCCTGATCTTCCCTGAGTGAGTCCCTTCTTCCCTCGTACTCACCCAGCCATACTCGTTGAGAGCCTTGTCTGCAAGCTGGTCATCTCTTCTACCTCTCCCCGGACCATTGACACAATCTATAGGCCACCTGGCTCTATCACCGTGTTCCTCTCTGAATGCGCCAATTTCTCTTCCTCTTTCCTGACATCTTCCTCTAAGCTACTTCTACTGGGAGACTTCAACACCCACCTTGACTCCTCATACATGGCGTCGACTCTCTTCCATGACCTCTGCACCTCACTTACCCTCTCCATTCTCCCCTCTGGTCCTACCCACATGGCTGGACACACTCTTGATGCCTTCATCCACACAGATATTTCCCTCTCCACTACACTTACCACCTAACTATCCTGGTCAGATTCCTACCTCCTATCCTCACACATGGGCACACTCAGTCCTGTGACCACACCTCCCCCAGCTCTGCCAATCTCGTTGACTGACACCCGTCTGATGAAACGAGTGTCAGTCGCTGCCTTCATCCCACCCTCCCCTCCCACTGCAGACTCAACCTCTGACTCTGCTCTCAGCAACCTCCATATCGCCATCTCTAACACTCTTGACATTCTTGCCCCAGTCATGAGGATCCACCTGTCATCCCTTGACCGCTCTGGCGGGCAGCTACTCTATGCACCCCCAGTAGTGTGCAGGATCATTGTGGCAGCATGTGTCCTGCACAATGTTGCAACACGGCAGGGTGTACCGGTGGACATGGTGGTGCCCCCACATCCCCAACCACAGGCACAGGCGCTGCCCATGGGAGGGAATAGGGCACGTGGCGAGGAAGCCCGGTCCCAGCTTGTGGCCAGATTTTTCACCTAAACTCCCAACCCTGCGGAGTGCATACAGGCCTGGCACGTACCAGGTGACAATCGATGATGACAAAGAGACAGTCAACTGTCACAACCTTACCACCCTGAGATTGTTGCCATGGAATTGCCACATTGTGTGCATACCTAGCTACTTAAACACAAGCAATCCTGTGTGACCAAAAGGCACACATGCAAGGTGTGAATCACACAGACCTGCAAAACAGGCCATGACTATCACTGGTATGTCACTCAAACCCTCCCAAACCAAAACATGACATGGCAAGCAATAGCCATACACCAACACAGTACCAATAAGGTACACATTGCCATGTGAAAAATGTAAATGGGCATCAGACAATGATGCCTGACATGGAATCAGATGAAATGACTGACCAACAACCTCCCACCCAAAATAAGTCATACCCAAATGTATTTGAAACATAACAATGAATGCCTGTCCGCATGCACAATGTGCATTGCATAATCAACACTGCAGCTACTGTGTGCCATGTCCACCTCCTGCAACACACTGCTCAGCGCACAGCACAGTGCACAGCCATTGTGTGTGATGCACACCCTGAGCATCACATCTAAGCGACAAACTACATAAAATATCAAAATAAGGCATGTACAGGATCCTCAAATGGTCATAGAACATTCGCTGCAGGGACACAGTGGGCACCAGAAGGCAAACAGAGTGTACACGTGGACATGTAAGGGTGGTTGTACATGTAGTGGATCATAGTGCGAGTCTGTGGGTCAGTAGGGACATGCACTCAACATATGCATGTGAAATCAAGTGACCATCACTGTCCTCTACACATCACATGTGAACATTCACCATGTGTATACCCCAGCATGTCAAACCACAACTATCCCCTCACACCTGAAAGTTAAACACAACACATGAACAGGCATTGATGAGTAGAATACATCATGTACATAGTAAAGCACAATTACAATTTCAGGGTGCCCATCACACTGCAGGGCAAGGCAACTATCAACAACAAAACACCCACCCTCCCTCACAAATCACCACGACCCACTGAACAACTGCATCTGGGTTATTCATCCGACATCCTTGAATTCCACCTGACCACAGGATCACCCTTCCCCTTTGTCACCATCTCCCACCTTGTGTGTAAAAAGTTGCCAGCACCCTCAGAGTCCACCTAGATTTGCAAAAGCACAAAATCCAAGAGAACTCAAAGCAGGAGAACACAGAAGCCAAGCAAATACCCTGCAGGCAGTAAAACAAACCAGAGCAGCCTCCAGTAGATGACTTCAAGTAGCAGCACGCCACAAAGGCCAAGTACTACCACAATGATGTTAACAACCAAGGTAGCACAGTAAAACAATGTCACAACAGGATCTGAACCATGTGTGGTACATAACATAGAATGATGCAACACGAACGGATGTCTACTGTCACAGCTCCCGTGTACAGGAGCAGGAGTGGCACAAAACAACCACCCCACCATGGTCTGGGTACCTGCAAGGTCTAACTCACACAGGCCTCTGAGACCCTGGTCGGGAAGGAGGGTCAGGGATATGCAGTCGGCACAGGAATTGGCATACTGGATAACCGGAAAGAGGGGCAGGAGAGGGGAGTAGGATTGACACGGGAAAGTAGGGAATTCACCAAAATGTAGTACACACATTAACACATACAAAAAATAGACCAAACTTGCTCACAGGCACATAGCAGCAAATTACTCAAATGGAAGTCAAAGAGAAACTTATCTCTGGGGTGAGTGCTGGCCTCCTGCCTGCGCACTCTCCGGTCCGGTAACAGGAGCAGTTCAATGCTGCAAAGAGAGCCACAGTTAATAATCTGTGCATGCCCAAAACACACAAACATGGCACTAAATATTCCCCAAAGTAATAAAATACTCTACAAACAGACAATCTTGTGTGGATGCTTCATACCCATACGTAACATTACCCCTGTGATGGTTCATACACAGTCAATGCATTAAGTCAGGCCCTGGTGGGTGCGTGGCAAATGGAACACCAATGTGTCACGATTCACACAACATGCAAGGTTCCCTGGGTAAGCAGACAGACACATAAAGCAAGGTCTGACTTCAGAACAAGTCCTGTACCACCATGACCAAAATAAAGTAGCCAGTGCATGTATCAAATTCTACTTGGAAATGAAATGCACTGCACCCGAGTCTGTCCCTTGCTGTCTGTCCCTGTGAGCTGCTACATTCCATGTCTTGCAACGCTACATGGCTAATACAAGTGCCTCAATGGACCATGGTGGAACAGAGGGTATGTGCCACTGCCCCTGCAGGTGCCCCAGACAACTTTCCCATCAACTAGCCATCAGTCCACCAACACATCTGAGCTGTATTTTGCGCTTCAACACCAATATGTGTCCAAGCTCACTGTCAGTGCTGCTACTAAGCATGCATGTTCAACTGACCAGGTGGAAGGTTTGCTGTGTTGTGACCCCCTGTGCTGCTCACCTTGCCTGGAGTCCCTTGAAACACGTCATCGTTTATTGGATGTATGATCACAATCCCTGTGCCTCTGCTTGCGCACACATGCGCATGTCGGCACCACCAAACGTGTCCAGATTCCAGACGTCCAAGGCCCATGTCTGCTGGCAAAGGTGGTCTTGAGGCTCATCCCCCTGCAGAAATACTTAATATCCATCTGTGTGTGTCTCTTCAGGCATTACATGAGTGGACCATGTCAGAGACGTACATCAGAAATCACACGATCAGTCCGTCTTTCACAGCAACAGTGTGGAACACACTATCTACGGCATGATTTTCAACAAGCACATGTTCATTAAAGATAAGAAAAATACTACACAATGCATAGCAATGAATGTACACATGAATCATTAAACACCCCATCTAGCAAAAGAAGAACAGTGGTCAATTACACCCCAATCATCCCCACTAGGGGTGTTAACACAAGTTCCACAGCAGCAGACATGCCACAGATATGACAGTCCATTGCCCTTGTTTAATAGGCTTTTACACCAAACCATCCTTGCGAGCCCATGGATAAGGGAAGCAGGAGTGGCATATGTGAGTCAAGGACCCCAAGCAGCAAACACATACACAAGACAAGCTTGAAGGGCCCAGCTGGAACAGACAGTGGATGCTTTCAAAAGCCACAAAGCACCACACTGTCGCATGAAAGCACAATAGACTAGCAATTCTAAACTATATTAACTAATTACACTAACTATGAAAAACCTACTTTACCTATTTAAACTAACTATCAAACAGAAACTTAACTAACTAAACTAAAAGAAAAATCAAAAATGGCCAAATACGACCCGAGGAGGGGGGGCACACAGGAGGAGGAAGATACAGGGTGCTGCTCAACACCCACATGCGATGATGCTGAGGAAAAAAAAAAACCTCCATGGGCTCAACGCCTGCACAGCCTGACCTATGTGGGAGATAGATTGTCATCCGAGTCTGGCTCTTCCTGGAAAGGAGGACGTGGCACAGGAGCATGACCACACCTAGCCGCAGCTTGCCCCTTGTCGGCAGCAGGTCTGCCGGACTTGTGAGCCTGGTTCTGTGTGGCGATGACACGTAGGTCTGCATGCAGAACCTCCCGTGATACACGTGCTTCCTCTTGCAAGGTAGCACGTGTAACACATAGTTCCTCCGGCAAGGCCTGGCTGGGCAACCGCTGCACCTCCCGGCAAGCATGTAGCTCAGCCGAGATGGTACGCTCAAGCTGTGCAAACCTCTCCTCTGCCCGCTCCCTCTGGGACATCAGAAGGACACCCAGAGTGGATCAGAGGGAAGCATGCTCCTCCCTCAGGGCCTTCATGTGTGCCTCTGCATGAGCAGCAATTGCTTGACGCAGAGACACATTTCAGCCTGGCGTGCCCTGTCTGAGGCCGCCATGCCCAGCCTGAGCGAGCGGGCCGTGGACCGTGCCGCCTGCTGCTGGAGAAGCACCTGCCTAGCAGGGGGGAGCACAGATTGGGCCACACGCTCCATGCTCTCAGCGATGTTCTCCATTGCTGTCCCCTGCCGTTCAGAATTGGCAGTCATGTCTTGCTCCCACTCAGTATACTGTGGTTGCGCACGGAGACCACGTTGCTGGCTTGACCCCTTCAGGACCCAAGGACTGTGTGTCCTCGTTGTGTTGGCACCACCCGCGGCTGCACGACTACATGCCCCCGTCGATGTGATGCCCCAGGCACATCAGTGACTGGTGTGGAGGGTGACCCTGCGTCCCGATCCACCACGGGTGGAGGTTCCAAGACTGTCTGACCCCTCAGTGCAGGTGTCACAGACAGAGGAGTGTCCACATCAGAATCACTCACCCCTGACATATGGACCTGATGCTCATCCAACTTGACATGGTTGTCAGAGTGTTCTTCAGGGCTGGACTCATAGGCAGCCAAAGACAAGATGGACTGTAGCACTTGGGGGTTTTCGTGGCCTACCACCCCACTACCCCCACTGGTGCTGGGTTGATGTAGTGATAACAACCCTGTGCCTGGCATGACAATACCATCCTCCGGCTCCATTGCGTCATCATCTGAAAAATAGAGAGAAAAAAGGTCACTACACATGTTCGAAGCACACAACACACACACATACCGACAACAAACACATCAGGCAGACATGTGACACACAAAATAGAACCTGGCATGCATGCTAGGTCAACTTGGAATTGCTTCTGTGAACAGACCTGTTGAAGTGGGGCTATGCAGTGCAGCAAATATGTATGTTACTCACTACCTACATGTACAAGGACTCCATGGTGTGTGTCAGAAAATGTGAAGGCAGTGCAAGGTCAACTTCAGGCATCACGTGCAATGTGCATTCAATGGGTAGCATATCTACAAGCAAAGCACCCCTCCACCCAAGTGCAAAAGCAGGGATGCCTAGCATGGTATCAAAAGGCTGACCATAGACCTGTGTATTGACAGACAGTGTTGACTAGCATCAACAGCTTCATGTGAGTCAAGTGACAACACTGTAAATGATGATGCGACAGTAAGCAGGACACATGATCAAACCTCTGGAGTCCACCCATGTGTGAGGAAGACACTTCACCAGTTGGACAGAGTCATTGGCCATTAAACAGGCTGAGGCCTGTGACCCTCACAGATTGTCAGACCCTAAACATGTGTGCAACGCAGTACTGAGCCACAGTTGACACGGGAAGGCAGATGAAATGCCATGCAATTTGGGTCATCATGGACTTGTGTAACAGAGATCATCCAGTCATGGACACATATGGGCATGCGTGGAATGCACATGGAGCAGGAATGGGCACTCATGTCCCTGGGGGGCATCTGACCTCTGCACAGTCCAAGTGAGACACCCTGCATCAAGTACTAAGGAAGTACCACAATGGATATGTCTGGCAGATTGGCCGCTGGATGTTAGAATGTACACAGGAGGCATGACCAGGGAAGTAACCAACGGCAATATTGTAGCAGACCAGTGCTAAAATGGAATTGGGGTGCATTGCAGGGGGTTGAGGGGCAAGGGAGCATGCCTACATTGGCTACTCCCTTGCAGGCAGAGGACACATGCACGTCAGTCATGCTGTGCATAGTTCCTGGGCTGAGAGGAAGCTCTCCCCACGCTACATGCAGAAGTGCCAGTGAGCTAGAACCTGGACGGGAGGGGCATACTGGTAACCAGCATGTGTCTACAGTGCAAAAATGGTGATGTGGACAGTCCCTGTCTGCTCCACATGTCCACCATCCAGCAGAGTAGACATGCATCAGGGAAGCATTGCATTACTCACACATCATAACCATGTACACGTGACATGTAGTGGCAGTCATGCACAACACATCACACAAGTAAAACACACAAGTCTTCGACAAACACGCATCAACACTCACCGGACTGGGCATCAAAGTCCGGCATCTCTCCCACTCCTTCGACCAATTCAGATGGTATGAACTCTGCAACGAGTGACTCATGCGGAGTGAGGTCTTCCTCCTTCGGTGCAGGCCCACCGCCAGTCACCAGAGTCAAGTTGTAATTTGAGGCACGCTTAGCCTTAGCGCTGTATTTGAGGTCATTCCAACGCTTTTTGCACTCTTGCACCGTGCGCACCTCATGGCCGAATGCACTCACATGTTCCGCAACTTGCTACCAGTGGGTATCACGGTGGGCAGCCGTAGTCTGACAATTAGCACCCACTAGCATGTCAGGGCTGTGTTTCCGCATGTAGCCCACGAGGAAGTCCAGTTCCTGGTTGCAGAAAGGATTCTTCCTCGACGTGCAGGAGGTCGTGACTGTGTGTGGGATCCCAGCCTGTGCAGCAGGTCCAACCTTCCTCCTCTTGGATTGTGGCGCAGACCCTGGCTGGCTGATGCCGCCCTGATCAGTATGGCCGGTGGGACTGGTGGATTGAGCCAAGGGAGTGGCAGGTGGAGGGATGACCAAAGGGCTGACTTATGTCAGTGGCAGCTGGGTGCCCTCTAATGGACCCTATGCATCAACATCTGCTGCGGCAGGGTCATTGACTGCAACTGTCCTCGTTGGCAGACTCACAACCGGGGTGTTGTTGGCTGCATCTGCCCCTGCACTTGCCAACACCCGGCTGTTCGGGGCAGCAGATGACATTACTGCCCCAGGGACACGTGTCTTGGTCAGGGCAGCCCTGCGTGCCCCTACAGTTTCCCTCCGGTCCTGTTGGAAATCTTCCAAGGGCTCTTCAATCGCCAATGCAGCCTGCGCTGGCAGACCCTGAGCCTGGGTGATGGTATCCACAGCTGCACCGGCAGCTACCACTACCCTTGAGCCCGTGGCAGTCGATGAAACAGACTTCCGGGTCACACGGGTGCCAGTGCCAGATGCAGAAGCTGCATCTCCCGGAACCACAGGGGGTGGTGGCATGACTGCACCGACACATGGCACAACATTGTGCTGAAGCGGCGCACGCCTGCCTCTTCCCCCTCTGCGGCCACCCTGGACACCCTGGAGTCCCCCGACTCCCTGGTCACCCCGGCCACGTCCCTGACCACGCCCGCCATGAGGAGTACACCCAGCTGAGGCGCCCCTCACCTTTGGTGGCCTCCCAACCATGGCACAGATGGAGTAGTGCCGGCACAGATGGAGTAGTGCCAATGGGAGGTGTACACCACAATTGACCTGGGCAATTGGGGTGAAGGGGGTGGGATGCAAGATGTTAACAGCCCCGCTGCACCTGCAAGGCTGTATGTGACCCCGGTGATGTAGTGACGGGTCACGCTATGCTCAGGCACCCCAAAACTGCAGTAAAACCATGCACGCAACCCTGTAGCCTACGTGCGTGGAATCAACCTCCCGCAGTACGCGGTGGCACCCAGTAACACGAAAAATGCATACGTGTGGGACACGCTGGCTACTATGACCTCGAAAATGGGTGCGATACACAGGGGCACCCACAGTGGGAAAAATAGCGTGCACGACTCACCGTCTGACTAGTGTGATAATGAAAAACATGTATAGCCAATACCCACGCCAAAAGAAGAGATACGTCCTCGATCGCTGTGAAGATGTGATGGCGCGCGAAACAACACGTAGCAGCTACACACGTCAGTCTCCACGAAAGGCATGTACAGCGAACTGCTGGCCCCGCTCACCTTTAACCCGTGCTTAGGGAAATGCCTGTGCGGGTCACGTCACTTACGCGTGTAGGCCCTTTCCTCAGATTACACGCATTCACTCGTGGACTTGCAGTTTTTTCACTCGCGCTGAACCACTATGCCCACGTCACGAGGGAAACGCCCGTGCGCGTAACGTCAGAGAAGCGCTTACGCGCTAAGGGCCTTTGGTCCAATGAAAACGCGTACGTGTGATGACGCGCTTACGCGCTAAGGGCCTTTCCTCCAATTACACGCTGACATGCAATTTTTTCACGTGCCAAATCACTCCGTATCAAGCTGGCCACGCGAAAACACACAGAAGACCACGCTCCTGCCCAGAAGGCTGAATTACTGCCCCCCAGATCCCCGAGCATGCTCCCACCTGCAATCTGCTGCTGCCTGACTGCCTGCTGCCCACGTGCCCTGCTATTTGGTGCCTGCACGTCAGCCAGGGTTCCAGTTGCTGTGTCCACCCCTGCTGGAACAGAAGAATCCCGACTGGGATACCATTGCTCCACAGCCCAGCCCCAGGACCCAGTTGCCCACCCACGCCTGCCTCGTGGGTCGCCATGGCGGGGCAAACACCATCTGAGACCACTGGCGACCCCCAGCCAGAGAGGCAGAGGGCCACCAGCTTCAGTGTGAAGGAAGTTGGTGCCCTGGTGGAGCATGTCCTGGGGCATTGTGATATCGGAATATCACGCGCCAACAAGGAAGGACGGGAGAGGATCTGGGACAACGTAGTGGTTGCCATCAACATGGAGGGGGTGGCAACCCGCGACATCAAGCACGTCAAGAAGCGCTGGGAGGACTTCAGGTCCAGGACCCTCCAAAAGGCCCGGCGCCTCATGGAGGGGGGCCGGGTCAGCATGAGTGACATCCAGATGAGGGTCCTGGAACACGTATGCCCAGTGCTCCACGCCCAGATCCTTCGGAGGAAGACCCGTCTGGAGTTGAGCGGTAAGTGGCCAGGCATTGGCGTGTGAGGCAGGGCATGTTGCAGTGTGCTGGTAGTCTGATACTTGACTGTATGTGTGACATGGGCCATGTATGGATGTGTGTGTGCAGGGACATCATGGTCATGCATGTGAGACCAGTAATGTGCGAACCACATGGTTGGTGCATGAGTTCCAATGCTACATGGGGAGCTGTATGGCAAATGCACACATGAAAGCATGCCAGTGTCTGTTCTTGCACATGGTGAGGGTGTGAGGGATGGGTGCTGCTGTCATGTACATGTACGGTGCACATATGTGTGTGTCTGAGAAGTGTGTCTGTGACTTCGATATGCCATGGATTCATGACACATGTCCGTGATGATGTGTAGATTCACTCATGCAGTGCGGTCACCGTTGTATGCACTGTGTCTATCCACTGTGTCTGTGGTGTACAAGGCATGATGCATGACCCTCCAGTGATGTGTGTGCATGGGATCAGTGTGAGCCATGATGCATGTGAGTTTGAAGGCAACATTTTGATTAATAGAGGCCCTTGTACATTGATGCTGATTGCAGGCGCCATGCCTGTTTATGCATGTGTGTTGCGTGCATTCACCCATGTGTTGTGGAGGGACAGGATGGAAGTGATGTTAGACACTGCCACTCATGTGTTATTGCCTCCTGTCTAGGGGAATATTGTACTGTACCCTGATGCTTGTGTTCTATGTCTCCCTCTACGCAGCGTCAAATGAAGAAGAGGGCGGAGCCGGCTCTGTGGATCCAAGCGGCGGGGATGCCTCCACTGGGCGGCGACGCAAGGCCCAGCCACCCTCCCAGGACTTGCCATAATCCAGGAGCGAGGGGGCTGGTGCCGTGTCTGCCACTACGGCTGTGGCCAAAGGTCCGGGTGAGCCCCCACAGGGGCTTGCAATGGCAGAAGACTGTATGGAGACATCCAGGTTGGTGGTCTCCACAGAGGCGGAGGTGCCCGTTACTGAGCCGCACATGGGGCCTGGTGGGGGTAGTACCACTGGTGCAAGTGGTGCAGTCCAGGGTCAGGAGGCAGCACAGGTCACCGCGGAGGGGCCCGTGCATGTCCTTATCCTTGACCCTGTGACTGCACCACCACGCACCAGCAGGGATGCCCCATCCCAGGCCCATCTGCAGGTAGGGGAGAGCGCCATGTCATCTGCCTCTCCACTACCTGTGGACGAGGGGTCCCATGAACATATGGGCTCTGTCCTGATTGGTGTCGCGTTGCGCACGCGTGACATTCGTGATGACGTGCGTTCTTCCTGGGCACAGAACGCACACCATCACGAAGAGCAGCGTAGCGAAGTGGCACTGTTGGGAGGGGCCATGGTTGGTGGGTTCCTACATGTGACGCGGACTCTGGCGGACCTCTCCTCCTCTGTGGAGACTATGCGCCAGTCGTTCTCCCTACCGTCTTCCGGCCCCCTGTGGACCTGGCCTTACCAACACAGCCAGCTTGGTGGAGATCCCATCCCTGCCACAGTCGGGGGTCGGCATCCAGCAGGGGTGGACACCACAACTGGAGACCAGCTGATGGAGGATGTGCAGGCATCATCAGACAGGGCACATGGACAGCAGCAGCAGGAGCAGGCTCTAGGTGGGAGCAATGATGGCTCGGGGCCATCGACATCAGGGGGGCAGGCATCGGCCAGAAGGCAGAAGGACCCTGGAATGGATGTGTCTTCCATGTGGCTGCGGTTGGGCCAGCGTATAGGTGCGGAGCGGCGGCGGGCGGAGGAGGCGCGGCTCACCATGGTCAGGGCGGAGTTCTCCATGCGTCGGGCATTGAGGCGGGCAGAGTGCCTCGAGGCGACTCGCAGGGAGTTGGAACAGGCCATGAGTGCCTCCCTGTGAGACCTCGGGCCAGGATAGAGGCCCGCCTCTAGCAAATAGACATGGAGTTCGATGATGCCCTGGCCGAAAACATCAATGAGTGAGCCGCAGGACTTGCCCGTCACCATTGTAAATAGTTTATAGTGTTAGGTTTCCTTTTTTTTTTATATATTGGGGCTTTTGGACTATACCCCACACTTTTGTAAATAGTTATTTGTTAGGTAGGTTATTAGATAGGTTTCATTTGTTTCGTTGGGCTCATGTACCCTTGAAAATTGTATTGTACATATTTGGACATTGGATTTATTTGGACATTTTAATTTCATTTCACCATGGATCAATGGATTTACCTTTTTGCGTTTCATTTGGATTTGGTTTGGTGGACAGAGTTTTGGCCATTTTTCTTTTGAGGATTTTCTTTTTTTTATTTGGACATGCATTTCATTTCATGTTTGCCATTATTTTATGCTTTAAGTATTTTCAATTGGTTTTCATGTTAATACATTTTGATCTTTTAATTCAATGTGTGGGATTCACTCATTGGGTTCATGCATGTTGATATGTGGGTTTACTCAATCAATGGCAACCTGTGTGTGTGTGTGTGACGGACATGTGTTGATGTACATAGTTGACTTTTGGTTTGTGTCAAGAGATGGACATGTCACTGCTGGGTGGGTGAGTGGGTGGGGGGACATGAGTGGGACATGAGTGGGGGCCTGCTGGCAAGTGCCCCTCGCTTCTGGGGGGTGGGGGTGCAGGGGGACACGAGTGGGGGCCTGCTGGCAGGTGCACCTCACTGCTGGGGGGGTGGGAGCGCAGGGGGACATGAGTGGGGGCCTGCTGGCAGGTGCCCCTCACTGCTGGGGGGTGGGGGTGCAGGGGGACATGAGTGGGGGCCTGCTGGCAGGTGCCCCTCACTGCTGGGGGGTGGGGGTGCAGGGGGACATGAGTTGGTGATCATATTGCAAGGTGACATGTGGCTTGGCTGGGGGGCATGCCCATGGTGGATGGGCTGCCTGCGGGACATGACCAGGGGTGCAGGGTAGTCCTCTGTGGTTTGGGCTGCCTGAAGGGGCCATGGGGGGGGGGGTAGAGGGGACATCTGAGAGGACCCGCACTGCCAATTCACGTGTAGGACTCCCAGCGCACCAGACTGGATACACGTACCCCCCTATGACAGCAAAATCGCTTGTGAAACTTCCCGCGAACCCCAGTAATACACGTACCCCGCTCGCACAGGGCCAATTGCGTGTGAAACTACCCGCGAACCCCAGTAGTACACGTACCCCACTCGCACAGGGCCTATCGCGTGTGAAACTTCCCACAGACCCCAGTAATACACGTACCCCGCTCGCACGGAGCCAATCGCGTGTGAAACTTCCCGTGAACCCCAGTAATACACGTACCCCACTAGCACAGGGCCAATCGCGCATGAAACTTCCTGCGAACCCCAGTAATACACATACCCCACTTGCACAGGGCCAATCGCGTGTGAAACTTCCCGCGAACCCCAGTAATACGCTGTCCAGACAAGTGGTCGACTGTAAATTGGTCGAAAGACAAATGGTCGACGTAATTTGGTCGAAAACCAAATGGTCGAATTTTCTTTTGAATCTATATATGTATTATGTTGGTTTTCCTTTAGGGAAAAAAAGGGTTTTTTAGAAAAAAAAGGGGGTTGGGGGGGGACCCCCCCAAAAAAAAAAAAAGGGATGAAAATAAAAAAAATTAAAATTCGACCATTTGGCTTTCGACCAAATTGGTTCGACCATTTGTCCAGTCTACCACATTTTTTCGACCAAATGTCTGCCAACCCAGTAATACACGTACCCCACTGGCACAGGGCCAATCGCGTGTGAAACTTCCCGCGAACCCCAGTAATGCACGTACCCCACTCGTACAGGGCCTATCGTGTGTGAAACTTCCCGCGAACCCCAGTAATACACCTACCCCACTTGCACAGGCCCTTTCGCGTGTGAAACTTCCCGCAAACCCCAGTAATACACGTACCCCACTCACACATGGCCAATCGCGTGTGAAACTTCCTGCGAACCCCAGTAATGCACGTACCCCACTCGCACAGGGCCTATCACATGTGAAACTTCCCACGAACCCCAGTAATGCACGTACCCCACTCGCACAGGGCCAATCACGTGTGAAACTTCCCACAAACCCCAGTAATACACGTACTCCACTCGCACAGAGCCAATCGCATGTGAAACTTCCCACGAACCCCAGTAATACACGTACCCCACTCGCACAGGGCCAATAGCGTGTGAAACTTCCCGCGAACCCCAGTAATACACGTACCCCACTCACACATGGCCAATCGCGTGTGAAACTTCCTGCGAACCCCAGTAATGCACGTACCCCACTCGAACAGGGCCTATCGCATGTGAAACTTCCCACGAACCCCAGTAATGCACGTACCCCACTCGCACAGGGCCTATCGCGTGTGAAACTTCCCATGAACCCCAGTAATACACGTACCCCTCTGCACAGGCCCTTTCGCATGTGAAACTTCCCGCGAACCCCAGTAATACACGTACCCCACTCGCACAGGGCCAATCGCGTGTGAAACTTCCCGCAAACTCCAGTAATGCACGTACCCCACTCGCACAGGGCCAATCGCGTGTGAAACTTCCCACGAACCCCAGTAATGCACGTACCCCACTCGCATAGGGCCTATCGCGTGTGAAACTTCCCGCGAACCCCAGTAATACACGTACCCCACTCACACAGGCCCTTTCGCGTGTGAAACTTCCCGCAAACCCCAGTAATACACGTACCCCACTCACACATGGCCAATCGCGTGTGAAACTTCCTGCGAACCCCAGTAATGCACGTACCCCACTCGCACAGGGCCTATCACATGTGAAACTTCCCACGAACCCCAGTAATGCACGTACCCCACTCGCACAGGGCCAATCGCATGTGAAACTTCCCACGAACCCCAGTAATACACGTACCCCACTCGCACAGGGCCAATAGCGTGTGAAACTTCCCGCGAACCCCAGTAATACACGTACCCCACTCACACATGGCCAATCGCGTGTGAAACTTCCTGCGAACCCCAGTAATGCACGTACCCCACTCGAACAGGGCCTATCGCATGTGAAACTTCCCACGAACCCCAGTAATGCACGTACCCCACTCGCACAGGGCCAATCACGTGTGAAACTTCCCGCAAACCCCAGTAATACACGTACGCCACTCGCACAGAGCCAATCGCATGTGAAACTTCCCACGAACCCCAGTAATACACGTACCCCTCTGCACAGGCCCTTTCGCATGTGAAACTTCCCACGAACCCCAGTAATACACGTACCCCACTCGCACAGGGCCAATCGCGTGTGAAACTTCCCGCAAACTCCAGTAATGCACGTACCCCACTCGCACAGGGCCAATCGCGTGTGAAACTTCCCACGAACCCCAGTAATGCACGTACCCCACTCGCATAGGGCCTATCGCGTGTGAAACTTCCCGCGAACCCCAGTAATACACGTACCCCACTCACACAGGCCCTTTCGCGTGTGAAACTTCCCGTGAACCCCAGTAATACACGTACCCCACTTGCACAGGGCCTATCACGTGTGAAACTTCCCGCGAACCCCAGTAATACACGTACCTCACTCGCACAGGGCCAATCGCGTGTGAAACTTCCAGCGAACCCCAGTAATACACATACCCCACTCACACAGGGCCAATCGCGTGTGAAACTTCCTGCGAATCCCATTAATGCACGTACCCCACTCGCACAGGGCCTATCGCGTGTGAAACTTCCCACGAACTGCAGTAATACACGTACCCCACTCGCACAGGGCCAATTGCGTGTGAAACTTCCCTCGAACCCCAGTAATACACGTACCCCGCTCGCACAGGGCCAATCGCGTGTGAAACTTCCCGCGAACCCCAGTAATACACGTACCCCTCTCGCACAGGGCCTATCGCGTGTGAAACTTCCCACAAACCCCAGTAAAACACGTACCCCACTCGCACAGGGCTAATCGCCTGTGAAACTTCCCACGCACCCCAGTAATACACGTTCCCCACTTGCCGTGTGCTGTGTGGTGGCCATGCATACTGGTACAGGGTTAGCGCAGCCCTTTGCGCTGAATTGGGGTATTTGATGGCTTTTCCCTGCGCAAGGGGCATTCTTGGGGGCGTAACTGGCGCTGCTGCAGGGTCGCTGTGCCACTGTGCGCCACGGCTGGTTTTGGTAGTTAAAATCCATGAATACGCTGTGCGCGGAAATGGATTTTAGCGCACGCGGCTGGTGCAGACGTTCATGCGCGCACACTGTGCGCCAGCCACGTGCGCCACTTGTCCCGCTAAATTCTATGAATTACCCCCATAATTGGAGGCAGGAAACATATAAATTTCTAAAATGTATGTATCACAGGATATCTCCCATTCCCCATTGTTGCTAGATTAATAACGGTTGAACCAATAACATCTTAATAAAATGAACATATAAGCATTTCACAACAAAGATTTGTTTAACTGTAAGATAAAAATTAAACAGAACCCAAATTGGGCATATCAGTCCTCACATGCATGTGCATGTGTGATCTAATTACATGTGTATACTTCTGACTGAAGCGCACATCTCAATGTGTCCATATTTGTTCACACTCCATAATATTTTTGAAGCATAGTCTTTGTCTATGTACTTTGTGGATTAAACAGTTCTCTTCAATTTGTATGCACCACAATAAAACAATAAAATAACATAATTAAATTTAATAATTAAATTAAATAAAAAATAGCTTAAAATTAAAATATACAATATTCACTGTCCCCAGTTCAAGTCTCAATTGGTAAAGCACTGCACGGTACCATGCCCCACCAGCAACGCTGTGGAATTAAACTCATCTGACCACTGTTCTATTGCTGGCATTCACAATCCTCAGAACCACATCTCTGAGATGTCCTGATCACCAAACTTCCATTAAAGCATTCTTTCCAGCGGAACCTCTCCAGCTTGGCGCTCACTGACTTTTCGTCACTGAGGTCATCTCTTTTGGCATCCCGGGCTGTTCATCTTCACCTCCATACTTCGGTCCGGAGGCTTTTCCTGGGATTTCCTCCTGTGGACTCCATTGGCCCACCATCACCTGCGGCCTCCAGCCGCTGCCAGGACATATAGTTAATACAATCTAAATCGAACAGAAAGGAAACAGATTAAGTACATAGCACAAAACGATTTTCTATCCCTTTCACTATTTGGCCTAAAAGAAAAATGTGTCCCGAAACACCATGACTTTTCAGACTTCTCAATTTCGGATATCTGCAATTAAACACACATTATAGAGAAAAACAACCTCTTAGATCTTGTATTATTATACAGCACAGCAATTTTCATGTAGAATAACTTCACCATCCTGTACTATAATAGGGTAATCTGATTCAGCGCCTTATATGAATGTATAACACCACTTTATTTTTTTTAATATTTTAGGGCTAAATGTGACATTTTCATTTGTTTTTGCTAATGCACTAGACCATGTTTCTGGTTTCTCATGGAATGAAACCCACAAGACCATTATGAAACAGTCAACAGTTCTTCAATGTATCCATCAATCTACAAGCTTACTGTGCCTTCATCATTCACTTTACTGTCAGCTTTCTTTTCCATGCAATCAGTACACTTAACCCATCTCTACCTGCTCAAATCTCTTGATTTCATGATTTCGATGGCAGGGTTTAATCTGGTTAACATGGACAAATTGCTCTGTCACCATCTCACCCTCAATGTTTTATACACTACAGTAGATAGTTCATCTACAATCTCAAATGGCCCTTGCCATTACGCAAGAAACTATTTATGTCTATTCTTCCCAAAATGGAATTTGTATAGCCGATCACCTATTTTATATCCTCTCACAAATGTCTTTTTATCATAATAGGTCTTTGCACTTTCAGCTGCTCGTTCTAAATTTCGCAGTGCAAATGCAGATGCATGTTGTAAGTGCTTCCTCAATTCTTCCACATACTTGTGAACTGTGGATGCACTCAAGTGTCTGTTCATGTGTGTGGGATGTATTTACCCATGCATCCGAGCCATACCTCAAAACTGTGCAGTACTGACATGGAAAACCTCATGATGGCCAGAGCTTCCCAGAAAATGCACAGGGAAATGCATGAAGAATAGGCTGCCATTCATTTTTGCCGATGTTATGGGCACAGAAGGACACTGCCTAAAACCACCATTGGACTACCCGCACAGTAGTCTGAAACCATTGGGAATGGCAATGCTGATTGCCAAATGCAACCTAGAATTGTGGGGAATTCATTTTCTTAAATCCCAAAAATGGGTGCAGTACCAGTACTCACCACTATCCAAAAGCCGGCAGTTTAAAACCACCCTGTGTTTCTCTGAAGGCAGGCTCAAACTGTCTATTTTAAACATTGCAACACATCTAAAAACTCACTGGACACCAGCAGACATTTGGTAGAATGGAGTGTTGTGTGCCTACAAAATCTGGGAAATGAAGAGCCCAAAACAATGCTTATAACAAAACTGCTATGGAGTCAGCAGTTTAAGTTGCACTGGATTTAAAGACACTAAAATCGAAAATGTTTAGATTAAATGAGTGAGCTATGTTTGGTGTCACATGCCTTTGTAACTGTTTAAATGTCATAGTTTTAAACTTAGAATCAGCCTTCTAGCTGCATATGTAAAAATGTTTAGTTTTATTTGAATGCAGAAACTGGGGAACAAAAAGTGACATTTTATCTGAAACCCGGCTTAAGGAACTGAATTCTGCCTGGCAACTACCCCCATCAGGAGTGAAATTTGAGTCACCACTGTGTTCCCAGGCCAACCTTCCTTTTGCTGCCCACACTAAGGATATGCCATCTATCTGATAATTGAATTATCTGTGCTCTGCAAGAGAGTGAACAAAGCCCTCTTCACTCAGGCAAAGGTTTTTATTACCGCAGTCGTAAATTGTAGCTTCCTCTTGGCAGGAGCTGGGAGGAGCACTGCCTGTGAGAGCAAGCTGGCTTGGCAGAAACTGGAAAGACTGGTTTCTATACCATGTGACCTGGGAAACCACACCCCTTTGGAGCCAGAACATAACTTTAAAAAGATGAATAACTCATAGAGCGGACATGTGAAAATTTTATAAATGATACCATAATTCTTGTGATTTTTCTGTCCACATTTTAAGAGGTTTTTCGACCCGGTGGCATGTTCAGGGGGGTTTTAGCGGAAAAATGGATATTACTCTAACTGTATGCATGTTAAAAATCTGAAACTTCTTCAGTTAATGTCCATACTCCCTGCACACATATATGTAAAGTTGGGTCAATGTCAGAAATTGCAAAACCAGTTAAAAAGTGAAATATGTGCCATTTCTGAATGCAAGCTCCCAGGAAGAGCAGAGTTTGAACAGGGGATACCTCCTGTAATGCATGATGGGTGCATATGATTTTAAAACAATATGTACCTCTGCAAATATGTATTTGTCTCAAATCTAGATTTGTGTGTAAGTTGACAGGAGGAGTGGACTTTCTGCAGGCTGTAAAATGACATCACTCTGACTCACAGTTCATTCCCCAATCAAATAAGAAATGGAAGTTTGACCAATTAGAAGCTGAGAGAGAGGTAGGGTCAGTGATGCTAGAACACACCCACATTCTAAACACATAAAAGCAGACACATAAGGACAGATAGAGACCTTCAAAATCCATCTGCAGCGGGACGCTCTGCCGGAAAAATCCATACTTACCTCCATCAACCTCCAGAAAGCCAAACTAGAGACTTCAATCTATCCAGAACTAGAGACCCAGACCAGAGAACCAGAGAGAGCTGACCCAGATCACTGTGAAGTGCAGAGGCCAGACCAGACCAGACCAGAGTCCAGTCCAAAACCCTGACCAGATCCGTGGCGAGGCCCATTTCACTCAAGAATATAGTGTGAGTACCTAGAAAACTGTGCAGAACCAATCTCTTAGTTAAAATAATATAATTCAATCTATTTAACCTAAGTAGAACTGCCTCCTAACTGTC
Source organism: Ambystoma mexicanum (assembly GCF_040938575.1). Taxonomy (NCBI): domain Eukaryota; kingdom Metazoa; phylum Chordata; class Amphibia; order Caudata; family Ambystomatidae; genus Ambystoma; species Ambystoma mexicanum. The sequence goes on along the minus strand of NC_090933.1, from coordinate 222,286,661 downwards.
ACTTGTCATTTTCTAGTCGCAAGCTGCACTTGTCTTTTTGAACTTTAAAATTTCAAATCTGAAAAACGACCTTCACAAAATCGCTCATATCTCCGCAACCGTTTGTGCTAGAGACTTGCAATAACTTTTATTTGAAAGCTTAGAATCTTAGCTTTGAATCGCACCTACCCCTTATAGTTTTACCGCAATCGCGGAACACGCATCCGCGAATTTTGCCGCGATTTGCAAATTTCTTCACATGTAAAAACTGCTGCTGCTTGCCTTCCATTTGCCAGAAATTCGTTTAACCTGCTAACTATCCCTGCCTCATTGCTAGTGTGAGCCTGGACTAATATTAACTAGATACCACTCACCCTGAACCTCTGAAAAGGGAATAAAAAGCATTTCCAGCATATTTCTCATCCATTGCTAGCACATATCAAAGCATTTGGGCCTGTGTTTTCAAAACTCCTATCTGTGTTTTAAACTTCTGTTGTCTAAGCTTGGGGGGGATTGAACTGATTACATTGATTGCATTTCTGAGAACTGTGTGTTTCCTTCCATTTCCTTGCCTTGCATCAAGGGGGGGGAGGGAATTGCCAGAGAAAAGTGATTACATTGTTTTGTTGAAATCATATTGAGTATTTCTATACTGCATTTCATTCATTCAACCTTGCATCCATTTGAACTCTATAAAGCATTTTGTACCACTTTCTTCTTTTGTTCCTATTTACCAGTGTGTTACCTTATCCATTTCATGTCAACTCATTAGTGATTATAAGAAGTGTGCTAGTGCCAGATTCTCCGTTGTTGATCTTTATCATATCAGATTAAGTGTGCTATTCAATTATTAATTTATTATAAAGTGTGATCTATATATCTCTTGTTTAAATTATCAAATAAACCTTTTAAACTTGCAAAACAGAACTACTTCTTGGCTCAGTGGGGTCAGGGGGATTCCAAGAGAGGGGTGTTATATAGGGGTAGTCATCCAGAACGCATGAACTGGACCTAAAGATATATCAATAAGGGTTTTCATTCAGTATTATAGACTAGGCGCTGACTTAGCTGTAGTGTTGAATTGAATCCCCTTACAAATTGGGGGCTCGAGCTGAGACGTTGGGTTAGATTTACCACTTGTGCAGCTTAATACAGTGTACTAACTGACGGGATACATACATCCGGTCGGATCACCACGCTGCATTACGCTGTGAAGCATTCCTCAAAAGGGACACTCCAAGAAAAGTTCTGTTCTGCAAAAATAAAATACAAACTTCTGTAAGTCAGGACAGAGACCAATCTCTAGAATGACGACCTTAGTAGACATGAAAATAGCCAGAGAGCACCTCTTGCATAAGCTATTTGTGAGAGGTGAATGGACCGAACAGGGCCAGGATGTGTGGTTGCAGGCCATCACACAACAGGTCACTGAAACAGGGTCAGATATATATAGAGATCAGGGTCCCTTACATGTGGCCCTGAGTGAACTATATATGGCTCCTAAAGCCAAAGAGGAACACAATAAGATTGCCAGGATAGCAGCATACCTGTACCTATATATGGGAGACATGCAGGATAGATGTGCTGAAAGCCAAAATCTGGCAAATAGGCAACAGATGGCATTACAGAAGGCCCAATCTGATCTGGACTCTTCTGAGCAGAGGCTGCAGAGGAGCCAGGAGGCAGAAAATAATAGTAGGCAATATATCATTAAAATAAAAGAGGATATGGGCATCCTATAACAGGAAAAGACAGACCAGGATACCCGATTTCTGGCCCTGCAGAAGGAGCACCAAGACAGTTTGGACTCCTTACTGCAGAACCAGAAAAAGCTGGAGCAACAGATCAATTTCAATAGGGCATGCACAGAGCAGGTAGCCACCCTGCAAATCCAACTAGACAGAGAGAAAGAGGAGAGCAACAAACTAATTTTGAAAGACCTAGATACCCAGGCAGAGTTTGATCAGGAGCGCCAGAAAGCCGGCGCCTTCCAAAGGCAAAGGGACGACCTGGCGGCGCAGATGCAGGCTCTTAGTCAGGAAAGAGACGCCATAGGCCAGGAAGTCTGCCACTTAAAAAAGGAAATTGAAGAAAATCACCTGGCCCTCCAGGGGCTGGGTGATCTCCAAAAAGAAAACCAGAACTTGGTAGAGCACACCAGAAGGGTGGAAGATGCTCTAGCAAGAAAGGAGCAGGCCAATAGGGACATTGCCCAGGAGGTAAACCTCCTGCAGCAAAGACTGGCCCAGTTCTCCAGGACCAACCAGGAAGCACAGAGGGAGAATGAGGCCCTCTGTCAACACAATGATAGGCTCCAGCAACAGGTAGCGATGCAGGAGAAACTGATAGAGTCGAGTAAGGCCTTAACAGAGGAACTGAAGGCACAAATGCAGGCTCTTGCATTGCAACAGGGAGCAGGGGCGGATAGAGATGAGGTTCGCTGGGAAATGGAAACTCCGGAGCATAACCTCAGGAGCCCTAGTACCAGAGGCCCTCATACTTCTCAGTCCCTGGACTCTGCCACCCCCATGTCCCCTGGTGCACATGAGCACAGGGCCACAGGGATGGCAGATTACTATCCAGCTAAAAGTATGGGGCTCATAGGCCAGTACCACTCAGGAATGGAGGGGTGGGCATCGGGGTATGGGCACCCAAGTACAGTACAGTTCAGTGGGGTACCCCAGGAGAGTAGGCCCATTAAGGGCATCCTGAAAACCTCTGCCCAGTTAGGTCAGTGGAGGGGGTACCCATCAAATCCTGGCAGCAAGGAGGAATCTGAAGACTCCTCTGAACTGCGCAGGACACAGGAGACCAGGTCCCCACATTCTGCCAGCCATTCCCAGGCTCGCAGAATCCGGGAAAACCTGGAAGATCAGACGGGAACCTCTGGGAGCAGTGCCTCTGAGTCCGAGGATGAATGGACAAGGGTTACCCGAACCAAAAAGGCCAATAAGGCAAAAAGGGCCTTGCTTAAGGACCCCTTAAAGCAGATTAAGGCGATCAGGAGCGTCATTACGCCTTACCATAAGAACGCTAAGTATTCTGTTTGGGAGCACTTAGAGTTGTTTGAACAAATGATGGAGACTTTTCATTTGAAGGACAGCCAAAGCTGTATTCAATATGTAAAGTGGACCTTCTCCCCGGAATACTCCAGTTTCTTTGCGGGGCTGGAGGACCAAAATCATTTAAGATGGTCCACCTATAAGGCGGCCATCCTGAAACATTTTTCTGTTCACAGAAATCCTCAAGAGGCTCGCAAGGCAGCCTACAATTTGCAATGTGGGGAGGATCAGGCCCCACAAGAATTTGTGCAGGAGTTAAAGCGTGCTTTTGCACAGACCACAAGAAGGGTGCGCACAGACAGTCGAGAATTCGTTAATACATTTTTTCATGCCTTGCCCAAATACATCATGACCCAGCTCGTGAGGGATTTTCACGAGAAAAGATCCTTAGACTGGGTCATTGAACAGGCTACCCGGATCTATGAGGTGCAGAAACCGATAGATAGCAAAAGTAATGCCCAGAAAAACCCCAAAGCCAACAGCACCCCTGCTGCTGCCAAGGTGGCAGAGGTAAAGGTCACCCCCGTTTTGGATTTGGAGATGGGGGGGCCTAAAAACCTGCCTGCACCTAATAATGCTAGGCCCAGGAGGTCCTCGGGTCAGTCACAGACGGGGAGCCAAGGAGGCAGCCCCACAAATGGGGTCCCTCGCTCTCCTGATTATGTAAGTCCCCGTTACAAGGGAAACAGACCCATCCTGGGTTATGTGTGGACTCCTCCAGCCCAAGGGGGGGGATCCAGCCAAGCACCTAACCCAGGGAACTTCCCTCCAAACTTCCCACAGGAGGGCAGAAAATTACCAAACCCTGGGCAGAACTTTTTCCCCAGATATCCTCCCGACTTTCAGCCCCAAAACCATCCATCCTTCTTTCCCCAATTCCCTGAGCCCAGACCACTGAATCCGGGAGAGGGGAGGCCAAGGGTGGAGGGGTACCCAAATCTTCCCAACCCGGGGTATTACCAGAGGAGGGATAGCTACCCTTCCCGGGATCAGCCCAGGGGAGAAAACAGGGCCCCGTATCAGCCTGAGCGGGTTTCCCAGTTAGAGCGCCAGGTTCAAAACATGGCGCGGGATATGGGTCACATACTGAGGGCTCAGCAGAACCCTCAGATGGGCGTGCCGGCGCAGAACGCACCCAACTCTGGACCTGGTGCTCCAGAACAATGACGGGGGCAGCACCCCGATAACTCACCGGTTCCCAGGGAGGAGGCACAAAGGGAAGGGGGGTGTAAAGCCTTGGAGGAAGCTTCCTTCCTCACTTGTAAACAGCCCCTGGAAACCCCGGAACCGGAAACAAAATCTCTTGCCCCTGAAAGTCTGCCTCCTAAGGAGCAGAGGGGGGGTAGGAGAAACAAAAGACCCAAACAGACTCAGTTTGAGGAGGAGGTACAGATCTTCTAATTTGAGGGAGAGGGATCCTCAGAGGATCCTGGGAAAAGGATCTTCTCCTTCAGAGAGGGGGGAACTCCTCCCAAAGAAAAATGGGTCCCTAGGGATGCAAATCCAGACTGGGGAGATGTGGAGACTGAGCTACCGCCGCCCACCATCTCATCCCAGAACCAACAGCAAGAAAATCCCCTGGTTCAAACCCATCCTGGTGACTGCCTCCAAAAAGGGGGGGGCGGCCCAGAACCGGAACCAGGGGAACCCACAATGGCTCTGATCTCCAGTTGCCAAATTTTTCTTTCAGATTCCCAAGGCTCTCCACAGAATTCTGCCCAAATCTCTTCGCTAGCGATGTCCAAAACCAGAAAATTAGCCCACCAGTTGTCCAAAAATGTACATTATCTGTGCCCCCTTGAGGAGAAGGAGGGAAGATATTA